>NC_059231.1:28057155-28657155 GCF_020615455.1 Coregonus clupeaformis | reverse complement strand
TAACACATATGGAATCATGTAGTAGCCAAAAAACTGTTAAACAATCAAAATATATTTTGTACTTGAGATTCTTCAAATAGCCACCCTTTGCCTTGATGAGAGCTTTGCACACGCTTGGCATTCTCTCAACCAGCTTCATTAGATAGTTACCTGGAATGCATTTCAATTAACAGGTGTGCCTTCTTAAAAGTTAATTTGTTGAATTTCTTTCCTTCTTAATGCGTTTGAGCCAATCTCCCATAGCATTGTCACCGGCTTGTTCTATTGGTCCTCTCCCTCCTCTCTCCTGTCTCACCGTTTAATTTGGTGGTGGCGCGGACATATAATCAGTGTGAACCGTTTTTGGCTTTTTTGCGCTTAGGCCTCAGAGTTGTAGGCTCAGGCTTAGGTTCAGAATCAGAAGAATAATCATCAGAGATGTCATGATTCATTTCTTCCCCACCATCTGAGTCGTTTTCATTTAGATTTTGTAGCAATGCTAACGCAACATGTGCATTTTCGGCTTTGTCTTCTTGCCATTGTAAATTACACACGCTCTCACTGTGTAGCCCACTCCAAGTAGGCCAGAGTAGACTTATAAAACTGTTTGGATTTGGTGGACTGATATAGGGTACATACCATTTCGAGAATATAATTACAATAGATCAACACATTAGAATGGCCTGCCCTTTTCTTCATTCACAATTGGTGATTACATAATTATGCATTGTTCGCTTTCTCTCACTCATTAACTTACCCATTCTCCTCCTTTCTCCCCCATTATACTTTACTTCAATAATTTCATATTTTATTATATGTGAAATTTGTTTCGGTATAGTTTAGGTTAAGTTTTGAGGCAATTATCGGGATGACACCTTCAACTATCGGGAGAGGAGCAGGCTCTACTGTAGGGAGAAAAAACTACTATCTCACCGGAGAAAGCATCCAAGCGAGCAAAACAGACCCCCTCTGTCTTACTATGTAGCCCATGTATCTGATGCTGTCTGGACAAAAAGAGTAGGACATGCCATACTCTTTTTGTCCAGACAGCATCAGATACACGGGCTATACATACTGAGACAGAGGGGCGCTGTTTTGCTCGCTTAGATGATTTATCTGAGATTGATGTGTCTTTCTGTCGGCACGCGTCTCGGTCAAATAAATTATCAATATTTAAATATTTTATTTGGACGGGCAAGGAGGTCCTGCTGCTAGGGGGCCCCGATCTCGCTTAGGGCCCCGAATAGGCTAGAGCCGGCCCTGAGTGTACCCAATATCCAGGGTATATCTATATCATCATGTGTTGGAGGCCGTATACTCTATTCAGCTATGTAACGAAAGAACAACTTGCATGTCACACTGGGATTTTAGCCAAATGTCAGGTGCATGGAGATTACTGGAGTATGGAGTACTGGCAGTGGTCTACTAAACCAAAAGTATGTTGTCCATCTTAGGACATCCTCACCCTCTGGTCTCACACCTTCTTAGGCTGCACAATGGAGATTAACATGTTTCACCATGCTCCTCTGAACCCAGACACAAACATAATACTATCCTCTCCCCTTAGGGTTAAGGTTTGGGTTAGGTTTAAAATCAGATTTTTTAACTTTTTGGCTGTGACAGCTAGTGACCACTCTGCAGAGCTGCCTCCAGAACAAGATTCATGACAAAAAACGCTAACCTGCGACTCAAGTGGAGCCAACCCTTCAACTCTCACACTGCCATCCTTCAGGCACACACTACCCACTGGGCAAAAACTGATTGAATCAACGTTGTTTCAACGTCATTTTAACCAAAAACATCTATGTGATGACTAATTGGATTTGCAAAAATTCATCAACGTGAGGGCATTTAATCTTTTTTTCACCCAACTTTTAACCTAAATCCAATGACATGGTGAAATGTTTTGTTGATTTCACGTTGAATTCATGTTAGTTGACAACTCAACCAAATGTAAATCAAAACTAGACGTTGAACTGACGTCTGTGCCCAGTGGGTAGTCTATAGGGATAAATAGTGGAGGCTGAAAAGGCCTCTCCAGGGTTACAGCCATGACAGATTCGTTCCCCTCTCGTCCATCTGCCTGCTTGCATGCCTTTTTCCAAGCATTTAACACCTTGTTATCCAACCCGTCGCTCACTGCCCTTGAGGAGCACAGGAGCACACAGTAGCAAAATCTGATGGGAGAAATGCAAGGACAGTGCTTTTGTTGTTCAGGAGAGGAAGTACTGGGGGAGCCAAAGGAGGACAGACTTTTACGGTGAAGGTTTGCTGGGGGCGATTTCCAGGTAAAAGTATAACTGATGTGATATACTAAAGGGGTGGACAAACATGGGAAAACGACGTCTCGCTGGTAACAACCAGCCTGTCTTATATTTTAATTCAGTCACAATTTTAAATAGGTCAGGGCCACAATACACAATGACTGTGAGCACAGAGAACCTTGTCCTCACAAGTCTATTCTTATATTCTTATAACTGTAATTATTTTGTTGATTGCTTTGCTTGAACGTCCGTTGTTGTTGTGTGTGTGTGTGTGTGTTTGTGTGAATGTGCGTGTGTGTTCTGGCAGGGTCGTGTCACTGTGGCCGGTGTATCTGCTCTGGATCTCCTCAGGATTGGTGGGTCTCTGGGGAGTACTGTGAGTGTGACGACAGAGAGTGTGATAAGCACGACGGACTCATCTGCACAGGTACGGTATAGACCACACACACACACACACCTAAAGCCTCTGTCCAAGGCCCAATTCTACCGCTGATAATGGTCTTGGCTTGGTGTCAACGAGAGAGTGGAAAGACAGGAGAAAAGAGAAAGCAGAAAGAGAGAGACTTTCCTCTTAACAGCCCAGCTCTCATCCAGAAGTGCTATCTTCTCTCCACTGATACTGAAAACCACAATAAGAGTTTATGGTCCCGCTTTAAATTACGTTCAGCTTATAAAGGCTTCATAAAGCCTTCATAATGCCTTCATAAGCATTACATAAAGGTTTCGCAAATAATCTATAACCATATGTCATGCTTTATAAAGAGTTCATAAATGTGGCATAACTATGTGACATAATCACCAATGTCAAACATGACATAACCCACTATGTCGAATATTATATAAACATGTGCTTTATGAAGGGTGACATGTTGTCCTGAAGGATGGCATACGCTCTAAAGTGAAGTCATGTTAGTCACATTACACCTAATCTCAATCCCAGACATTTCCACCCAAATGCGCGGAAGGTCTGGTGAACCAATGCATCAAACTTGGCCTTCATTAGTTAGGTTTAGGTTTAAAATCTAATTTTAAGAAGATAAACTGTGGAAATGGGCAGGGTTTTGCCATAATAATGACTTAATGACTTTTTGACTGTGTTAACTAGTGACGATGACAAATACTTTACTCAGGTCACTCCTATAGAATTCTATGGCCACTCCCACTAAGGCCAACTTTGAATGGTTTATATCCCAGGCTTATACACTACATGACCAAAAGTATGTGGACACCTGCTCGTCAAATATCTCATTCCAAAATCATGGGCATTAATATGGAGTTGGTCCACCCTTTGCTGTTATAACAGCCTCCACTCTTCTGGGAAGGCTTTCCACTAGATGTTGGAACATTACTGCGGGGACTTGCTTCCATTCAGCCACAAGCATTAGTGAGGTCGAGCACTGATGTTGGGCGATTAGGCCTGGCTCGCAGTTGGCGTTCCAATTCATCACAAAGGTGTTCGAGGGGGTTGCAGGCCAGTCAAGTTCTTCCACAAAGTTCTCGACAAACCATTTCTGTATGGACCTCGCTTTGTGCACAGGGGCATTGTCATGCTGAAACAGAAAAAGTCCTTCGCCAAATTGTTGCCACAAAGTTGGAAGCACAGAATAATCTAGAATAATCTAGAATGTATGCTGTAGCGTTAAGATTTCCCTTCACTGGAACCATGAAAAACAGCCCCAGACCATTATTCCTCCTCCACCAAACTTTACAGTAGGCACTATGCATTCGGGCAGGTAGCGTTCCCCTGGCATACGCCAAACCCAGATTCGTCCGTCAGATGGTGAAGCGTGATTCATAATTTCAGAGAATGTGTTTCCACTGCTCCAGTGTCCAATGGCGGCGAGCTTTACACCACTCCAGACGACGCTTGGCATTGTGCATGGTGATCTTAGACTTGCGTGCGGCTGCTAGGCCTTGGAAACCCCTTTCATGGAGCTCCCGACGAACAGTTATTGTGGTGACATTGCTTCCAGAGGCAGTTTGGAGCTCGGTAGTGAGTGTTGCAACCAAGGACAGATGATTTCTACGCACTCGGCGGTCCCGTTCTATGAGCTTGTGTGGCCTACCACTTTGCAGCTGAGCCGTTGTTGCTCCTAGACGTTTCCAGTTCACAATAACGGCACTTATAGTTGACCGGAGCAGCTCTAGCAGGGCAGATATTTGACAAACTGACTTGTTGGAAAGGTGGCATCCTATGACGTTGCCACGTTGAAAGTCACTGAGCTCTTCAGTAAGGCCATTCTACTGCCAATGTTTGTCTATGGAGATTGTGGCTGTGTGCTCCATTTTATACACCTGTCAGCAACAGGTGTGGCTGAAATAGCCAAATCCACTCATTTGAAGGGGTGTCCACATACTTTTGTATATATAGTGTATGTGCTGTGTGCGCAATAGCCGGGGGACGATGTTACACCAAGAAACACTTACCTTACTAATTTAAATATCTCTCACACCCTACAGAAACCTGTGGATCATGAGAACCTTCATAAATCAGCAAAACGTTAATATCCTATTTATTGACACTTCATGTAGTATCCTGTAATACTTAGTTTGAAGTGAGACACTTTTGGTCATTCATAACACACCCAGACTTTATATCGCATGACGCTGTACTTAATTTAAAGTCAGACCCTTTGGTCATTCATAACACATACAGTACCAGTCAAAAGTTTGGACACACCTACTCATTCAAGGGTTTTTCTTTTTAACTATTTTCTACATTGTAGAATAATTGTGAAGACATCAAAACTATGAAATAACACATATCGAATCATGTAGTAACAAGAAAAGTGTTAAACAAACCTAAATATATTTGAGATTTGAGATTCTTTAAATAGCCACCCTTTGCCATGATGACAGCTTTGCACACTCTTGGCATTCTCTCAAACAGCTTCATGAGGTAGTCACCTGGAATGCATTTAAATTAACAGGTGTGCCTTCTTAAAAGTTAATTTGTGGAATTTCTATCCTTAATGCGTTTGAGCCAATCAGTTGTGTTGTGACAAGGTAGGGGTGGTATACAGAAGAAAGCCCTATTTGGTAAAAGACCAAGTCCATATTATGGCAAGAACAGCTCAAATAAGCAAAGAGAAACGACAGTCCATCATTACTTTAAGACCTGAAGGGCAGTCCCCTCTGTATATAGCCTCCCTACTGTTATTTTATTTTACTGCTACTCTTTAGTTATTTGCTTTTATTAAAAATAAAAATAAATGTATTGCTGGTTAAGGGCTTGTAAGTAAGCATTTCACTGTAATGTCTACACCTGTTGTATTCGGCGCATGTGGCAAATACAATTTGATTTGATTTGAGTCAATCAGGAACATTTCAAGAACTTTGAAAGTTTCTTCAAGTGCAGTCGCAAAAACCATCAAGCGCTATGACGAAACTGGCTCTCATGAGGACCGCCACAGGAAAGGAAGACCCAGAGTCAACTCTGCTGCAGAGGATAAGTTCATTAGAGTTACCAGCCTCAGAAATTGCAGCCCAAATAAATGCTTCACAGAGTTCAAGTAACAGAAACATCTCAACATCAACTGTTCAGAGCAGACTGCGTGAATCAGGCCTTCATGGTCGAATTGCTGCAAAGAAACCACTACTAAAGGACACCAATAAGAAGAAGAGACTTGCTTGGGCCAAGAAACATGAGCAATGGATATTAGACCGGTGGAAATCTGTCCTTTGGTCTGATGAGTCCAAATTTGAGATTTTTGGTTTCAACCGCTGTGTCTTTGTGAGACGCAGAGTAGCTGAACGGATGATCACCTCATGTTTGGTTCCCACCTTGAAGCATGGAGGAGGAGGTGTTTATGGTGCTTTGCTGGTGACACTGTCTGTGATTTATTTAGAATTCAAGGCACACTTAACCAGCATGGTTCTGCAGCGATACCCCATCTCATCTGGTTTGAGCTTAATGGGACTATCAATTCAACAGGACAATGACCCAACACACCTCCAGGCTGTGTAAGGGCTATTTGACAAAGAAGGAGAGTGATGGAGTGCCGCATCAGATGACCCGGCCTCCACAATCACCCGACCTCAACCCAATTGAGATGGGATGAGTTTGACCGCGGAGTGAAGGAAAAGCAGCTAACAAATGCTCAGCATATGTGGGAACTCCTTCAAAACTGTTGGAAAAGCATTCCAGGTGAAGCTGGTTGAGAGAATGCCAAGAGTGTGCAAAGTTGTCATCAAGGCAAAGGGTGGCTACTTTGAAGAATCTCAAATCTCAAATATATTTTGATTTGTTTAACACTTTTTTGGTTACTACATGATTCCATATGTGTTATTTCATAGTTTTGATATCTTCGCTATTATTCTACAATGTAGAAAATAGTAAAAATAAAGAAAAACCCTTGAATGAGTAGGTGTCTCCAAACTTTTGACTGGTACTGTACACAACTGCCTTATATCATGTGACGCTTTACTTAGACACCTTTGGTCCTTCATAACACATATATTTATTTAACTAGGCAAGTCAGTTAAGAACAAATTCTTATTTACATTGACGGCCTACACCTGCCAAACCCGGACGACGCTGGGCCAATTGTGCGCCGCCCTATTGGACTCCCAATCACGGCCGGTTGTGATACAGCCTGGAATCGAACCAGGGGGTCTGTAGTGACGCCTCAAGCACTGAGATGCAGTGCCTTAGACCGCTGCGCCACTCGGGAGCCCTTAAGGCTTAAGAATGTAAACACAAATGTATTAGCATTAAGGGAATTATCACTAACAGCTAAAACAAATAAACATTAAAGACATGTTGAAACCATAAATGTCCTTTTATTTGTACATTTTTAAAACAATACAAATACATTAAGTTAAAAAAAAGTCCAGCAATGCAATTACATTGAACATTTCACATGGCTGTGAATAGTGTAGCTTGATCCTGCGCTGGCGCACAAATGGCTCTTGCCTCTCTGACTGCATGATGGTTCCAACCTTAAAAGTAACACAAAAAGTTAGCAGGTCTGTTAGGAAATGCCTTTGTCACACCATCTGGATAAGGCATTTCTGTGCTGCGCCAGAAACTCTAAATGGGGAGATGGGAAACTCCATTCGATTTGTATTATTATATTCCTCTTTCATTTACAAATCTCATGACGTGTAATACGGGTAATATCAACATCAATATTCAAGCCATTGTTTATAGGGAAAATACGAGCAGAAGAGCAAATGTAAACCAGGGAAAAAACACACTACCCTCCCCTGTGCCCAATGAAAAGAAACACAACCCTCCCCAAAGCAAAAATAAAAAGTTTGACAACCCCTATTTTGGACCAAACCTCCCCCAGTACATTTCGATCTGTCCCTTATTTAACTGGGCCTTCTAGCTAGCTACATTTCGGCTAGCTAGCAATTGCTGTGAAGCACCGAAATTATTTGAAATAACGATTGAGGTAGCTACAGTATGTAATCTAACTGAACACTCAACTACTACAAACTAATTTCAATTACAATAAATACAGGTTACTGTAAATTACTTGTTTTTCGCTGTCCAGTGGCACCACAAGTGGTCATTTGATTTGGGAACTCCTTACATGATCAGCGTCTCGTCAGCAACACTAAAAAAGTACTTCCGGGTCACGGAATTTCGGAACATTTCCAAATAGAGGTCCCCTACAAAATAATAGAAAAGTGTCAATAACCTGTATTTATTCATGATATGTGAAAATGAATTGTCTAAACATTAACAATGATTCACATTTGTTCATATTTAAGTGACATTTACATTGAATTTGGGTTTTGAAACATGTTCCGAGGTCAAATAAATGCCCACAATGCGAATCACTGTATGTTTATTATTATTTTTTTTATTTTTTTATTTTTATTTTTTATATATTTTTTTCACCTTTATTTAACCAGGTAAGCCAGTTGAGAACAGGTTCTCATTTACAACTGCGACCTGGCCAAGATAAAGCAAAGTAGTGCAATAAAAACAACACAGAGTTACATATGGGGTAAAAAAAAAACATAAAGTCAGAAATACAACAGAAAATATATATACAGTGTGTGCAAATGTAGCAAGTTATGGAGGTAAGGCAATAAATAGACTATAGTGCAGAATAATTACAATAGTATTAACACTGGAATGCTAGATGTGCAAGAGATTATGTGCAAATAGAGATACTGGGGTGCAAAAGAGCAAAATAAATAACAATATAGGGATGAGGTAGTTGGGTGGGCTAATTTCAGATGGGCTGTGTACAGGTGCAGTGATCGGTAAGGTGCTCTGACAACTGATGCTTAAAGTTATTGAGGGAGATAAGAGTCTCCAGCTTCAGAGATTTTTGCAATTCGTTCCAGTCATTGGCAGCAGAGAACTGGAAGGAATGGCGGCCAAAGGAGGTGTTGGCTTTGGGAATGACCAGAGAGATATACCTGCTGGAGCGCAGACTACGGGTGGGTGCTGCTATGGTGACTAATGAGCTAAGATAAGGTGGGGATTTGCCTAGCAGTGATTTATAGATGGCCTGGAGCCAGTGGGTTTGACGACGAACATGTAGTGAGGACCAGCCAACAAGAGCGTACAGTATGTGGAATACATATTGGCATAGAGCAAGAACGATTCGGGATGCCGCAATAAAGGTATTATAGGGTATACTCAGTAGGGTCTGTAGAATGTATATATGGTGTCATTTCATGGGGCTCTGAATAATACGGAGTGTTGCTGGCCTTTTACTCTAACCATTCCATTGGTGGCCGCAATGCGACTCACTGTATATGGAATACATAATCATCACATGCTAACCAAACAACATTGCAGGGCATGCTCACTGAATTAAAGGTCAACTACACAAAAAAATCGATGTTTCTTAGATTTTTCCCAGACCTCAAAAGTCATCCCCTGATGTGGCTTAAGCATTGTTGTAAACACAGAGAATCATGTATTTTTATTTTTATATTGACTATGATCCCAAGACGGAAAGATGTTGGGCCATCCTAGAAATGTTTTAGAGCAATATAATATAATATAATATAAAAAAATGTAACTTATACTTTTATCCAAAGCGACTTACAGTCATGCTTGAATACATTTTTAAGTATGGGTGATCCTAGGAATCGAACCCACTATCCTGGCATTGCAATGCTCTACCAAGATGCATGACAGGGTTATAAATGCTTTGCCAAGCCTAAATTTAATATGATTTATAAGGCCTTTATTAAGTAGTGCTTATGCCACAAATATTTGACTTAGTGGGTTATGTCACATTTGACATTGGTGGTTATGTCACACAGTTATACCACATTTATGAACCCTTTATAGAGCATGACATACGGTTTTAGATGATTTGTAACACATTTATGTAGTGTTTATGAAGGCTTTATGAAGCCTTTATAAGCTGCATTTCATTTAAAGTGGGACCGAGTTGGTCCCCCATAAAAATTTCCTCAGGGCAGCAGGGATTTGGACAGCTATTTAGAAGTACTTCTCTTATTGGCTTCATGACTCCTGTGTCAGTTTTAGTGTACCTCAAAGAAACGCTGTGACTACAGAATTCACACAAACATTCATTAAAAACAAGTGAGAAAAATGCGAGTGGACAAAGGGAATTTATAAATATGTTGGTTAAATGTCGGTGTTTAGCATATTAATGATTAGGGCATATGTCACAATTACCATATGCATGAGGATGATTGAAATCGTGTTTTTTCATGTTTCACTGGGAAAAGTGACTTCTCAAAAAGGGGGGGGGGAGTTATGCAAATCAAAACAAACAAAAGTAATTATTCCATTACTCCCCCTCTTCCCAAGGTGGCAGTACAATGCACTCAACATTTTATAATTAGAACCACGCATCTGTCTGCTAAATTTGTGGATGAGTTATTCCACATGTGGGAATTTAATGGATTGTTCAAAGCAGGAGACTCTCATTATGCATACAATTCATGAGTGATGTGGAAAATTCAATGTATTAGAAATGCCTGCTGGTTCATTTCATGCACCAAGGATGATAATTCTGGTACCCTTTGAGCCTAGAGACAATAACGAGGGTGCAAACCTGTGACACAAATTAGAACCTTCAGTCAACATCAGAAACATCTAATTGTCTTTGTCAGATTTGTGTTACAAAAATGACTTAAATGTTTGGTTTGGTCATTCCAGTAAATCACATTAAGGGAATACAGTGAGGGAAGTATTTGATCCCCTGCTGAATTTGTACGTTTGCCCACTGACAAAGACATGATCAGTCTATAATTTTAATGGTAGGTTTATTTGAACAGTGAGAGACAGAATAACAACAACAAAAATGTAATGAGGGAAATAAGTATTTGACCCCTCTGCAAAACATGACTTAGTACTTGGTGACAAAACCCTTGTTGGCAATCACAGAGGTCAGACGTTTCTTGTAGTTGGCCACCAGGCTTGAACACATCTCAGGAGGGATTTTGTCCCACTCCTCTCCAAGTATTTAAGGTTTCGAGCCTGACTTTTGGCAACTCGAACCTTCAGCTCCCTCCACAGATTTTCTATGGGATTAAGGTCTGGAGACTGGCTAGGCTACTCCAGGACCTTAATGTGCTTATTCTTGAGCCACTCCTTTGTTGCCTTGGCCGAGTGTTTTGGGTCATTGTCATGCTGGAATACCCACCACGACCCATTTTCAATGCCCTGGCTGAGGGAAGGAGGTTCTCACCCAAGATTTGACGGTACATGGCCCCGTCCATCGTCCCTTTGATGGGGTGAAGTTGTCCTGTCCCCTTAGCAGAAAAACACCCCCAAAGCATAATGTTTCCACCTCCATGTTTGACGGTGGGGATGGTGTTCTTGGGGTCATAGGCAGCATTCCTCCTCCTCCAAACACGGCGAGTTGAGTTGATGCCAAAGAGCTCGATTTTGGTCTCATCTGACCACAACACTTTCACCCAGTTCTCCTCTGAATCATTCAGATGTTCATTGGCAAACTTCAGACGGGCCTGTATATGTGCTTTCTTGAGCAGGGGGACCTTGCGGGTGCTGCAGGATTTCAGTCCTTCACGGCGTAGTGTGTTACCAGTTGTTTTCTTGGTGACTATGGTCCCAGCTGCCTTGAAATCATTGACAAGATCCTCCCGTTTAGTTCTGGGATGATTCCTCACCATTCTCATGATCATTGCAACTCCACGAGGTGAGATCTTGCATGGAGCCCCAGGCCGAGGGAGATTGACAGTTATTTTGTGTTTCTTCCATTTGCAAATAATCGCACCAACTGTTGTCACCTTGCTTGGCTGCTTGGCAATGGTCTTGTAGCCCATTCCAGCCTTGTGTAGGTCTACAATCTTGTCCCTGACATCCTTGGAGAGCTCTTTGGTCTTGGCCATGGTGGAGAGTTTGGAATCTGATTGATTGATTGCTTCTGTGGACAGGTGTCTTTTATACAGGTAACAAGCTGAGATTAGGAGCACTCCCTTTAAGAGTGTGCTCCTAATCTCAGCTCGTTACCTGTATAAAAGACACCTGGGAGCCAGAAATCTTTCTGGTTGAGAGGGGGTCAAATACATTTTTGACATGCGTTTTTCTGGATTTCTTTGTTATTATTCTGTCTCTCACTGTTCAAATAAACCTACCATTAAAATTATAGACTGATCATTTCTTTGTCAGTGGGCAAATGTACAAAATCAGCAGGGGATCAAATACTTTTTTCCCTCACTGTATAGCACAATACTGTGGACACAGTTTTCATTGCTAGCTTGTGTAATCATGTAGGTGTTGGACTGACAGTCACAGGGACTGGGTTCAAACCTGGGTTTGAGTCTTGCTCGGTGCTATCCCCCAGATTTGTCACAATATATTTTCTAGACAGAACATCCAGGACCCTCTATACCTGTAGTTTTAAGAAGTGGGAATTCCCAATGTGTGAATGTTTTTTTATTTTTATGATACAATGAAAAATACAGCACAACACAAATATTTTGGTTCCTCCATTCAGTATACCACCATCCCCATCTATCGCTGCTTTAATGACCAACTCGGAGGCATGACACACAACACTACTCCACTTCTGAGAGTCTGGATGAGGTGATTTGTCCTGCCCTGATCTGCCCTGCCCGCAGCCCAGTGAAATCGCTCACTGCATGACCAGACTTGGTCCAAAATAACACTAATTTCCCCTGTGTTCTCTTGTCGACACAGGGAAACTCACTAAGCTATAGGCCTCAATATTAAGGCCAAAAATATAGTGATTTCCTATGACCATTTCACAGTGTTGATGATCTGTGAGGCTGTCTCAATATTTTATACCACACACACATTATTGTCTTTTTACCTCATTACTTTTGTCTTTAACTCAGACTGAGCCTTATATAATGGCTTCATGTAAAAAATAACACAGAGAATGTAATCCCACTCTAGAGCATACCCATAGCAACGTAAGAGAGCTATTAAGGACCTCAGCCTAGCTTGAGGCTCCATCGTGTAACTCTGTCAGAGGGTTCAGGGTGTGAAGAGTGGAACCTAGTTAAGAAAGGTCAGGCAGGCATGATGGGTCAGGTGGCTCTGTCGCTTCACAGTTTCTCCTCTCACCTCTTATTGCAGGGAATGGGGTGTGCAACTGCGGCAACTGTGACTGCTGGGATGGCTGGACGGGGAACGCCTGTGAGATCTGGGTGGGAACTGAATACTAACACCACAGAACATTTCAGTAGCTATACAAGAGACTGTGCTGTCAGAAAAGGTGTGAAACAGCAAAGGGAGGAGAGAAATTGAGAGAGTGATGAAGAGGAGGATAAAAAAGAAGCCAACCAAACTGGGATGTAATTCTTCATTCAGATTTCTGCATATCACTTGTATAACAGCATTCATTGTACTGGTTACAAATAATCTTTATTAAAACTATGTTTTTTTTTTGTATGCAAGAAAATAACTTTTGAAGCAAAAATATGTTTTTTCTCTTTAGAAGACATTACCATGTAACCCTTTATATGTTTCCATTACAACTATATGTATGAAAATTGTTTATATAAGAATGCTTACATATTCCAGAAAGCTACACATAATAAGATGCAGGTACATAAACAGAATCCAAACATTGAAAAAAAAAGGATAAATGTTTTATTATTAATATCATTTTCTGAATACATAGCCTGTGTGTGTGTGCTGATGATGATGATCATCTGTGTGTTGATGATAATTTCCATTTGGGGTATTCTCACCAGTGGTGTGTTTTCTGGGTTAAAAGTGGACTCAAAGAAACCCTGCACCCAAGTCAAGATCGTCACAGATCACATCGTTTGAGCGTTTTATTTATTGTGCCTGACACAACATCTTTGCAGGGTGTTAGTAGGAAAACAATGAAAATACCATAATCATACGTGGGTATAAATCTGTTATAACAGGACATACATATCTCCAAGTGGCACACTTGCAATTGTATATATTTCAATATAAATAATTTGAATAGTGCCTATTATCGCTGAAAACTATCACAACCATCATAATCTTCTACAAGATTAATCAATGCATGGCAATTCCCCCTTACTCGTGAACGCCATGTCATGAAAATGTTTAAATGTCGCGGTCGAAAAAAGAACAAAAAACGCACATAGCTCTATAATGCCATGCTGGGTATTCATGTAACTTCAGAAGGTGGTTTCAGGGGACATGAGTTGCATTGACTGGAGAGCCCAAACTCTACCTGACAACATGATTGATAGGAAGCAGTAAAGAAACATGTAATGTAAATAATTCTACTTTGGCCTTTTCATGCTTTTTAGTACTAGCCAACCTTTCGTTTTATTTATCCCATCAAAATGACAGGTGCAATAATATACTGCACACTATATTGCATTAATGTTACTGACATTACAGTCACACCTTTATATAAATATTTTATTAAATATGTTGTATATATGTATACAACAAACAAACTGTACAGTGCAGACAAACTCATAGCATATATGTATGTAAAATTAGCGGTACATACCAACAGTTCTTGATACACAGCCTACTACATGCAGTTCATCAATGCCATCCTCGCCCCATGCAAAAGATGAGAAAAAGGACAAAAGCAAAACTTAAACCTCTCCATCTACATTTTGACAAATTAGTTGACAGAGAGGAAGAAAGTGGAATATAAACTGTTTTGGAAGGATCAGGAAAACAACATCACGCACGACCCATATACAGTAGGAACAAAACAAACAAATAAACTAAAAAACAAGATGGCGGCTAGAGAGATAAACAGATGCACATTTACACAGTCATTTACAAAAATAAAGTTCAGCTTTCGAAGAACCAGTCAACTGGTCTGCAGGGGCTTGGGTAGCCCAGCATGTAGAGTTCATTATGATGTAGGGAAATTACTGGACTTGCGTCCCAAATTGCACCCTATTCCCTATTTACTGCACTTCTTTTGACCAGGGCCCATAGTGCACAATGTAAGGAATAGGGTGCCATTTGGGATGCACCCTGGGTGTAATGTGGAGGAGGGGACACAAGCCCTAAAGATAATTAAAATGATTTCAGCTCCTTTGTGTATATTATGCATTGTTATAATAGCATCAATGTAGCTTTGTACAGACAAGTGTTTTTAAGTCTAACAAGCAAATGTGCTTGAACATCCTCTAGAAAATAGGGGCTTAAAATCCCAATAAACTCTGGAAAATTATATCAGCAAATAAATCTCTTAATATATCTGCAATTTTAGCAGCATACAGTAGCTTCAGTCTACTTATCAACATTCTAAATCTTAGCTATCCTGAAAATCGTAAATCAAGTTCAGAATTAAGTCAGCTGATAGATTCAGATAATGGTTGATAAATTGCTAACAGTCATGATCAGATCAGGATTCCGAACAGAAAGTGCCAAACTACATGCTAATTCGAGTCCCAAACAATTTCCAAACTCCTCACTCGCATAGGTCTGAACAGTACCTTTCCCTTATCCTATAGTCCAGGGATCATCAACTAGATTCAGCCGCGGGCCAATTTTTTCTTGAGCGGGCCAATTTCTTATTGAGTGGCTGGTCGGGGGGCCGGAACATAATGACAAATAATTTGTAGATTGCAAATTGACCGCAAGAATCCCAAACAGTTATAATATTTAAAACCTTGCTTACATTTGTATACGATCACGTCACTCTATTATGCGTGGGAATACTTAGGAACAGATTTCCCAAATTAAAATCAATTGGAGCTGATTTCCTGGTGTTTTTACAGTCTTTTATGTCCAACAATGACAAAAAAAAAAGTTCTTATTTTTGCTCAGAAAACTTGGGTGGCCAAATAAGACCACACATGGGCCAAATTTGGCCGCCAGTTGGGAAACCCTGCCATAGTCCTTTGTGGAAAAAAATGCATGTAAATGGTTCTAGGTATCCCAAAACCTTGATTCTTATGAACACAAGATCCAAAATGACATCAATCACGACCTTTCAGAGGTTCAGCAAGAAGGCCAGCAGAGAATCGATTCGTCAGTGGGATTATTTTTGTGAAAATTAACCATATGGTAAGTCACAGAGAAAAAAACACAAAGCCGGAAAAAGACAAATCGACTCTAAATGCAGTCGGCTGCTGTTGCCGTTGTACTACACAGTAACAACTGTGGTATCGTTAGATGTTCTGGCTTTTTGGATACTTTGGTCATTTTATGAATCAATCTCTGTGGGCTGTGAAGGTTGTTGAGTGAATATTCTACTAGGTCTTTATTGGATGTGTTTGGCGGGTGAGACACCTTAGGCCGAGTCGTGACTGGATATATGTTTTTGCATGCTGGGGATCAAGGTCTAAACAGGCGCGTAATTGGCCAAGATGAGAGATACTGGACTCTTCATGCTGAGCTAGGAGAAAATCCTCTCATAATATCTCAGAATATTTAGTTGTTTAAAAAGTTACATTTCTTTTTAAATAATCTTTTTTTTCTTTTTCTTTTTTACAGTGAAAACGTTATAATATAAGCCATCTCTTGCATTGCTTCTGCAAGAACAATAGAACACAATACTAACCTTGCCCATGCTTTAGTTTGCTGAACAGAATGGGGATGCAGCCAAACCTCGAGTAAACGTGAATGTAAAATGGCTGCCGCTGTTGGGCTTGACCCATTCAGTCTGAGCCACTAGCCTGTTGTTCAGAGAATTCAGCGAGTGAGGGACTGTGGCCTACAAGGCCTATAGATATTCCTAGAGCCCTTGCTCCAAAATAAGAATTAAAGAAAAATAGATTTTAGGTTCCTATTTACCGACTGGACGAGGCAGAGCTCACCGCTGGTGGGATCGGATTGTGATATGTATGCACCTATACACCACTTGTTAAAGCATTCTCTAACACACACGCACATCTGTGTCTGTATGTGTGTGTGGGCTCCTCGCATTGACTGCAGTGGGGGTAATTAGCACTTCATCAGGTATGATTGTGTGGGCTATCCTCCAGTGTTTCTTTATCGAGCCCTAAAAAAGCAACACGCAGCCTGAGACTCTGACTCTCCCCTCGACTTAGATGCTGTGTGTGTGTGCGTGCATATCTGTACTGCTCCCCAAACATCCAGACTTCCTAAATGAGTCCCTGGAACCAAGCCACCGGACGCATCTTATTTATTGTGTGTGTGTGTGTGTGTGTTGTGTATGGGCAGAAGAGTGTATTTCAGTGTCAATGTGTCTGTGTGTGTTGAGTTTACATCGGCATGAATGTGTGTATTACAAAACCACACACAGCCCCTGCAAAATGTTTTTTTTTTCTAAGTTACTCAACAAAGAGAAACGTGAGAATAGAAAGAGAAAGAGACGGGAACATACTTGTAAAAAATAGAAGATAGCAGTCAAATTTTTTTAACTATATCTGTACAGCATCTACCCCAGAACATAGCTGGTGCACTGTGGTATAGAAAATAGATATTAATTGCACACACTGCTGCAACAGGGCATATAAGTAGAATGTGTGGTCTTGGGTTACCGTCAGCAAGCAAGGTACCACATGTGGCCGTGAAACACACATCATTCTTACGGATCCCATGGTCAGAGTCACTCTTCCTTCCGTTTTGGGGGGAGGGGGTGACCACCATTCTGGATCGATCCACGATTGATGAGTTAAAGAGAAAGAAAGAAAGAAAGAAAGAAAGAAAGAAAGAAAGAGAGATAGAGGAGAAGGAAGGAAGGAAGGAAGGAAGGAAGGAAGGAAGGAAGGAAGGAAGGAAGGAAGGAAGGAAGGAAGGAAGGAAGGAAGGACTGAGAGATTGCCTGGATCTGATCCACAGAAGAAAGAGGGTGCAGGTTTGGAGTCCGGTAGGGAAAATCCCTGACTCCATCATGTCCGTCCCTCCCGCCACACACACACACACACACACACACACACACACACACACACACACACACACACACACACACACACACACACACAGAGACACACACAGACACACACACACACACACACACACACACACACACACACACACACACCAGGTGAATTGTGGCTATGTGGGGGACTTAGCAGCAGTAGCAGTAGTAGTAGTAGAAGTAGTAGGCTTGCTGACTGGTTTGCCTCCGTTCATCACTGGGGGCTCGGTTGTGCTTTTACTGGGAGGGACGGCTGTTTTGGGCGCTTTGGTCTCGCCTACATCATGCAACGATGGCTCTCTGTACATAGCAACTGTGAGGGAGAGAGATAAGAAAGAGAAGGGAGGAGATAAGGAGGCAAGGAAGGGTGAGAGGGAAAAAGAGGGAGAAATTAAGAGAGAGGGTAGAGAGAGAGAGAGAGAGAGAGAGAGAGAGAGAGAGAGGGTAAGAGAAAGGGAGAGAAAATAAGAAAGGAAGAGAATGGAGGAGAGAGGGAAGATTTTGTTAGTAAAACCCAGAGCAAAATAAGTATTTCTCCTCTTTTCAAATCAATAACCTGTCAAACTAACCACATGGCTCCTTTTTCACTAATGACTGCCAGCATGAATTATTTAATCCGTTTTAAGTCTTGTTGATGCAGAGGCTTCTACTTGTTTTTGGAAATCGTTCCAGACCACACCAAAAGGGGAAAAAAGGGGGATAAAAATACTAAAAACGGTCCTACACATTCTTTAGCCTGTGGCTGCTGCCATCTCTTCCTCTCCTTTCTACAGACCCCAATCTGAATGTGGCCAAAAGACTTTGTGCATTATGAGCAGTGGGAACATCCCAAATGATCCTGCACTTTACGCTCCCTGCACTGCAGCTGTGTCACTGTCATGACAGTGCAGTACAGATTCCTGGAGGCTTCCATGTTTAAATAATGGACATAAATCAGCCAGGGAGGGGAGGAGAGTGATGTGGGCGTCTGTAGACACACCATAAAGCATCAACATTTCATGGCCGCAAAGACAGGGCTTGTCCCTTCTCCTCTGTGCTATATGCCAACCTGTGAATTATGGATGGGAACGATAAATATAAATGATACTTCAAGGGGAAGATAACCATCCTTCAGTGTAGCGGTGGGTGGTTACTCAGGGTGGGATTAACAGAATAGGGGGCTTGATCAGATTGACTTGTTCCCTCTAAAGACACTGCCGTGACAGGGTCTAGGCGTGGGATGGTCATTCCGAGGGGTGTGGAGGTTGAAATGTGGTATTGTGAACCTGCAGGCGTGTGATGGCTTACATGTTTATGACTTGTGTAAGATTCTGGTGATATATACAGCACATAAACCCTGCCTCATAGGTGGCCCATACATTTAATACGTTTGACACCTCTGACATGTGGCATAAACTTGGTACCAGCAGTCAGTAGTAGGGTTGCAAAGGGAGGGTATATAACTGGAAACTTTTGAAGTTTACCAGTAAACTACCAGAATTTTTGTAACTTTGGCCTTTTTGGGTACTTCAGATTATCACAGGTGTCTGTAATTATCACATGTAAAATACACTGAGTGGAAGCATTAAGAACATGACATGACATAGACTGACCAGGTGAAAGCTATAATCCCTTATTGATGTCACTTGATAAATCCACTTCAATCAGTGTAGATCAAGAGGATGAGACAGGTTAAAGAAGGATTTTTAAGTTTTGAGACAATTGAGACATGGATTGTGTCTGTATGCCATTTAGAGGGTGAATGGGCAAGACAAAAGATTGAAGCGCTTTTGAATGGGCCAGGCGCACCGGTTTGTGTCAAGAACTGCAATGCTGCTGGGTTTTTCATGCTCAACAGTTCCCCGTGTATATCAAGAATGGTCCACCACCCAAAGGACATCCAGCCAACTTGACACAACATAACAGTTTATATAAAAAAAAATCAAATAAGATGATTTTAAAATAAGAAATATAATGACAAAGCTGTAAAACATTATCCTAAATAAAAATCCATCAACTTAGTGAATACCATTGGTGTGTAATATGAGGGTTTCAGCATGAAATATCCTTTATATATTTATTTATTTTCATTTTTTTTACTCTGTCCATTTCTTTGTTGTAAATGTTTTGGGGCCAAACTGGTGGCAGTTGTGAAAAAAGTTGCAGAGTTAATTGAAAATTATGTTATGTTGATTAGACACTTTTTTCATTAATTAGGCTATTTCCTCTTGAACCATATGGTCTATCCACTAGAACCCCATGGACAATATGGACACAGATACAGTGGGGAGAACAAGTATTTGATACACTGCCGATTTTGCAGGTTTTCCTACTTACAAAGCATGTAGAGGACTGTCATTTTTATCATAGGTACACTTCAACAAAAATCCAGAAAATCACATTGTATGATTTTTAAGTAATTAATTTGCATTTTATTGCATGACATAACTATTTGATACATCAGAAAAGCAGAACATAATATTTGGTACAGAAACCTTTGTTTGCAATTACAGAGATCATACGTTTCCTGTAGGTCTTGACCAGGTTTGCACACACTGCAGCAGGGATTTTGGCCCACTCCTCCATACAGACCTTCTCCAGATCCTTCAGGTTACGGGGCTGTCGCTGGGCAATACAGACTTTCAGCTCCCTCCAAAGATTTTCTATTGGGTTCAGGTCTGGAGACTGGCTAGGCCACTCCAAGACCTTGAGATGCTTCTTACAGAGCCACTCCTTAGTTGCCCTGGCTGTGTGTTTCGGATCGTTGTCATGCTGGAAGACCCAGCCACGACACATCTTCAATGCTCTTACTGAGGGAAGGAGGTTTTTGGCCAAGATCTCGCGATACATGGCCCCATCCATCCTCCCCAAAATACAGTGCAGTCGTCCTGTCCCCTTTGCAGAAAAGCATCCCCAAAGAATGATGTTTCCACCTCCATGCTTCACGGTTGGGATGGTGTTCTTGGGGTTGTACTCATCCTTCTTCTTCCTCCAAACACGGCGAGTGGAGTTTAGACCAAAAAAACTCTATTTTTGTCTCATCAGACCACATGACCTTCTCCCATTCCTCCTCTGGATCATCCAGATGGTCATTGGCAAACTTCAGACGGGCCTGGACATGCGCTGGCTTGAGCAGGGGGACCTTGCGTGCGCTGCAGGATTATAATCCATGACGGCGTAGTGTGTTACTAATTGTTTTCTTTGAGACTGTGGTCCCAGCTCTCTTCAGGTCATTGACCAGGTCCTGCCGTGTAGTTCTGGGCTGATCCCTCACCTTCCTCATGATAATTGATGCCCCACGAGGTGTGATCTTGCATGGAGCCCCAGATCGAGGGTGATTGACCGTCATCTTGAACTTCTTCCATTTTCTAATAATTGCGCCAACAGTTGTTGCCTTCTCACCAAGCTGCTTGCCTATTGCCCTGTAGCCCATCCCAACCTTGTGCAGGTCTACAATTTTATCCCTGATGTCCTTACACAGCTCTCTGGTCTTGGCCATTGTGGAGAGGTTGGCGTCTGTTTGATTGAGTGTGTGGACAGGTGTCTTTTATACAGGTAACGAGTTCAAACAGGTGCAGTTAATACAGGTAATGAGTGGAGAACAGAAGGGCTTCTTAAAGAAAAACTAACAGGTCTGTGAGAGCCGGAATTCTTACTGGTTGGTAGGTGATCAAATACTTATGTCATGCAATAAAATGCAAATTAATTACTTAAAAATCATACAATGTGATTTTCTGGATTTTGAATCAATCTCTTGATTCATAAATCCAGTTGAAGTGTACCTATGATAAAAATTACAGACCTCTACATGCTTTGTAAGTAGGAAAACCTGCAAAATCGGCAGTGTATCAAATACTTGTTCTCCCCACTGTATATAACATAATAATACTATACAGTGAGGGAAAAAAGTATTTGATCCCCTGCTGATTTTGTACGTTTGCCCACTGACAAAGAAATGATCAGTCTATAATTTTAATGGTAGGTTTATTTGAACAGAGACAGAATAACAACAACACAATCCAGAAAAACGCATGTCAAAAATGTTATAAATTGATTTACATTTTAATGATGGAAATACGTATTTGACCCCCTCTCAATCAGAAAGATTTCTGGCTCCCAGGTGTCTTTTATACAGGTAACGAGCTGAGATTAGGAGCACACTCTTAAAGGGAGTGCTCCTAATCTCAGCTTGTTACCTGTCTACAGAAGCAATCAATCAATCAGATTCCAAACTCTCCACCATGGCCAAGACCAAATAGCTCTCCAAGGATGTCAGGGACAAGATTGTAGACCTACACAAGGCTGGAATGGGCTACAAGACCATCGCCAAGCACCTTGGTGAGAAGGTGACAACAGTTGGTGCGATTATTCGCAAATGGAAGAAACACAAAATAACTGTCAATCTCCCTCGGCCTGGGGCTCCATGCAAGATCCAACCTCGTGGAGTTGCAATGATCATGTGAACGGTGAGGAATCAGCCCAGAACTACACGGGTGTCACGATCGTTCATGAACGAGAAGGACCAAGGCGCAGCGTGATATGCATTCATATTTATTACACGACTAAACACACGACAAAACAACAAACGAAACGTGACGTCCAAGGTAGACAAATAACATACCTCACACGGAACAAGATCCCACAACTAACTGGTGCCAAAAGGCTGCCTAAGTATGGTCCCCAATCAGAGACAACGAGCTACAGCTGCCTCTGATTGGGAACCACCCCGGCCAACATAGATCTGCACATGCTAGATCTAAAACATAGAAATTAACATAGCAACACACAACACGGAAAATACACACCCTGACTCAACAAATACAAGTCCTCAGAGTCAGGGCGTGACAACCGGAGGATCTTGTCAATGATCTCAAGGCAGCTGGGACCATAGTCACCAAGAAAACAATTGGTAACACACTACGCCGTGAAGGACTGAAATCCTGCAGCGCCCGCAAGGTCCCCCTGCTCAAGAAAGCACATATACAGGGCCGTCTGAAGTTTGCCAATGAACATCTGAATGATTCAGAGGAGAACTGGGTGAAAGTGTTGTGGTCAGATGAGAACAAAATGGGGCTCTTTGGCATCAACTCAACTCGCAGTGTTTGGAGGAGGAGGAATGCTGCCTATGACCCCAAGAACACCATCCCCACCGTCAAACATGGAGGTGGAAACATTATGCTTTGGGGGTTTTTTTCTGCTAAGGGGACAGGACAACTTCACTGCATCAAAGGGACGATGGACGGGGCCATGTACCGTCAAATCTTGGGTGAGAACCTCCTTCCCTCAGCCAGGGCATTGAAAATGGGTCGTGGTTGGGTATTCCAGCATGACAATGACCCAAAACACAGGGCCAAGGCAACAAAGGAGTAGCTCAAGAAGAAGCACATTAAGGTCCTGGAGTGGCCTAGCCAGTCTCCAGACCTTAATCCCATAGAAAATCTGTGGAGGGAGCAGAAGGTTCGAGTTGCCAAACGTCAGCCTCGAAACCTTAATGACTTGGAGAAGATCTGCAAAGAGGAGTGGGACAAAATCCCTCCTGAGATGTGTTCAAGCCTGGTGGCCAACTACAAGAAACGTCTGACCTCTGTGATTGCCAACAAGGGTTTTGTCACCAAGTACTAAGTCATGTTTTGCAGAGGGGTCAAATACTTATTTCCGTCATTAAAATGCAAATCAATTTATAACATTTTTGACATGAGTTTTTCTGGATTTTTTTGTTGTTATTCTGTATCTCACTGTTCAAATTAACCTACCATTAAAATTATAGACTGATCATTTCTTCGTCAATGGGCAAACGTACAAAATCAGCAGGGTATCAAATACTTTTTTCCCTCACTGTATATGAATGCTTTTTGTTATTCAAATATAAATTACCAAAGTTTCCAGTAACTTTGGAAATTACTAGGTTTGCAACTCTAGTCAGTCAGAATTGTTTTAATTTGCTGTTGATCTCAGTGAGGAAGAAATAATTTCCATATAAAGTAGAAGGTACAGAATTATGTTTTGCAAAGGTTAAACTTGAAAGAAGTCTAGCAGATATAAATGCCCTACTTTTCAGTTCAATATATTGCCTCTCATCACAAAACAACAAAAACTATATTTGTGGCTCTCTTGCTTATACTACTCTAATGCCCCTGAAACAGTTATGTTCTAATGAACACAAATCAGACTCAGAATGTGGTGTTTGCTTACCTTCTAATGGCTTGGGCAGGAAGTGAGCAGCTGGTTTTGTTTTCTTCACTCGATTCCCCTTCATGGCTTGGCCCTCTTTGTTGAGCCCCAGGAACCAAGCCCTCCCTGACTCCTGTTGCCTGTACAGCATCGACGAGTAGATCACATAATAGTTCTCAAACACAGACTCTTTGAACTTACATTCCGCCGTAAAGAGTTCCTGCAAAGACAGAAGACAGGTTAAGTATCATATCTATGTGGCAGAGCCATGGCTAACTGGTAACGGTCCCCGCTCTCAACACATCAGTGTCCGGGTTCAATTCCAGAGTTTACCCAGCAAACCAAAATTGGTTCTGTGAAAGTTGCCAGAACATTCGTTAGGTTGCGACAAATGTTCTTATAACACAAAAACTGTCCAGTTGTGCTGATGATTATACAATGTTTGTATAAAACATTTGCCTGATGTTGCAAGAACGTTCCCAGAACACATTTAGTCTGTTCCTTACCTGGAAACCTAATGAGGATGTTTGGGGAATGTTCTGCTGTGGTTGTTACAGATGTGCACACCATTTTAGTGAATGTTAGGAGAACATTCCAAGGATATTTAGTTTAAAACATTTTCTGAAAATAAAAACATTTATTTCAAAAACATTATTTGAATGCTTTTGTGATGTTATCCTAATGTTAGGTAAAACCCTAACTAGAACTTTAATGGGAATCTTAGCTAATGTTCTGGGATTGTTCCCGGTTTGCTGGGTACACTTCCAACTTTCTCTCCGCTCCACACCTGTATCCCCCCTTGTAATTTCTAATCTGTACAATAAAGCATTAAAAAATCAAGTTCTTAAAAACATGATGTATCTTGTTCTTATAAGAAATATAATTTATGTTCCATTTGGGTTTCGAGGCATAGGTAAAGGTAACACCCTATTCCCCATTTAGTTTGCTACACCTATGTGGTTCACTATCACATATGGCTCTGGGAAAAGAAGTGCACTAGGTATTAAAATATAATTTGAGAGACACAGCCTTTGTGCAATTACCAAGAAACAATTAAACACATGCGAAAAAGCGACATGATCCCATTCATTATTCATGTTTGAACATCTAGCCATATCCAGAGGTCACAAAGACAAATCTCACATTTGTTTCATGCTAGCAGTGTACATATTAATGTTACGGAAGGCATAGAAAGTGCCTACCCAGGTAAAGTGTCACCCATATTTCCACATGTCCTGAAGAGTACAAGTGCTGCAGTGCCCTGAGCTAAATCAGCTAAATCTACCAGCAGACAGTCTAACTCGCTACAGTGATGTCTGATAAGTGTGGTGGTGGCAAAATGACACACATGCTTTCTCCTTCACCTTACCCTTAACTTCAGGTGTTCAGGGGTTTAGCATGTTCCACCTGAATACACCTGTTGCAAAGCTTTGACCTAATCACCCCAAAACCAGCACAGTCCATGCTATTCTTCATGACACCACTAGAAAGTGTAACAAAAGTAGTTTGAATAACCTTGCCTAAAACCTGAAGACTTGTGCTAGCTCCTAGACCAAATGCCTAGATGCCTCAATTCGTTACACTAGCTAGATTATATGTGTGTGTATGTTGTGCTAGCAAACACCCGGGAAAGAGTCATGAAAATACCCTCATTACATCTGTAATACTTTGCGCAAACAACCTTTTAGCTAATCCAAAGACCTCACCATCCTTCACACACACCTTTTTTTCCAATGACAAATGAACACTGGAGCACCAAATCTCTCTCCGCTTTACCCCCATTCATCTCCTTAAGCTGAAGAGAACATGAGGGTAATAAAGAGCTTTCCCGCAATGTCCGCCCCACATGTCTAAAAATAAAGTGTTTTCACTGGGGTGTATTATTAAATGCCTGGTCAGGCTCTGAGGAGTTCACTTAAGGCCTATTCAGTACACCACCACAAAGGACCTGTTTGAATAATTCCAAAATGTATCCTTCCTTCCTTCCTCCCTCCATTCCTTAGAGTATATTGATCGCTGACATGACTACATAGGTCAATGTAAGAGATCCCACTACTTAGCTTACACCTATCCAGTCATGTGAGATCAGCAAATTATCTGAACGAGTCTGAGCCACAAAAAGGATTAGTAAATTACCGCCAATGGGTCCACATATCTCCTTCCAATGGCTGTTAACAATGGGTTATTAGGGGTTTTGTACCTTATGTTATGTTTATAGCTCTCCCAGCTTAACCCTGGGGATTATTTATGGGGTGAGCGTGTAGTTCCGACGAAGCGCCCCATCACCGAGTAATAGCAGGTTATTAGCGCTGTGTTAAATTACTCTTGTCAGGGCTTAACAACCAGTCAGGAGGAGGGTTGGGGGGGTGGGGGGTGTGTGTGGAACGACTAAGTGACACTTTGGGGGACTTATTAATGACTGGCTCAATCAGATGAAATTGCATTAGCTAAGGCAGGCACAGGCTGGCAGCTGTATTTGGAGAGCTTCTCAGTCTCCTTAATTGAACACTGAGAGGGATTCCGTTGACTGCATACAGACCAGAAGAACTTAACCGGCTCAGTTGGTTAGCGAGAGCTGCTAGTAGCGCTAATGTTGTGGGGGTTCAAAAACGGAAATTCCCCTCAAAAGAATATCTGCTTTATAAGTTAATACATACTACACCTATCCACTGCACTCCTGAGTGGCGCAGTGATCTAAGGCACTGCATCGCAGTGCTAACTGTGCCACTAGAGATCCTGGTTCGAATCCAGGCTCTGTCGCAGCCGGCCGGGAGACTCATGGGCGGCGCACAATTGGCCCAGGGTAGGGGAGGGAATGGCCGGCAGGGATGTAGTTGATAGAGCATGGCGTTTGCAACGCCAGGGTTGTGGGTTCGATTCCCACGGGGGGCCAGTATAAAAATATATATAAAACAAATAAAAAATAAAGAATTAAATAAAATGTATAATAAAAACAAATTAATAACAAAAAATTATACAAAAAATGTATTCACTAACTGTAAGTCGCTCTGGATAAGAGCGTCTGCTAAATGACTAAAATGTAAATGTACTATTTTGCACTAAAGGTTAGGTCTACAGCCATTGAAAAGCAAGTGTTTTAATAATGCATAATAACTAAATTACAACAATTAGGTCGAAAATCAAACGCTACCAAACTGTTTTTGAGGGAAAAGACAGAGCAAGCCAAGGGTGGACTTGTGTTGTATATCCCTTGTGTCGCGATTGTAACACTGAGGAATCGACTTAAGACTCATAGGCTGTGTTTACAATGCCACCCTACACTGTAAAAACTAATTTAGCCTTTTAGTTGAAAAATAGTCAATTCAACTGAAATTGCTGAGATAACATAATTTTTTCATGGAGTCAACTAGTAAGAAAATGTTGAGAAGTTGACTCAATGAGTAATGTTGCCCAGTGAATTCAACAATACATGTTGACTCAACTTGAATGAAATCTCTGAATGTCTCACGAATGAATGCTAGAAACTACCGGTATGTGGGCTTCAATTTTGAAATGTTTGTTTCTCGAGTTCCCTGTGGTTCAATTCGGCGGTCATCTAAGCATGAATTTAAGCATTGGGTGAGTACATCACCATTACCACACTTTCAGTCGGTACTAGAAACAGTTTCCATCAATATATGATTTTACAAGCACTAGCTATCTAGCTAACTGTGTCTTTTGAATTGCTAAGGCTAGCCAACTACCCACTGGGCACAAACTGCTTATGTAATACAGTAAATAGCCTTAACTTTAGGCTATCTTACAAACTAATGTAACATTCAACCTTAAAATGAGTAACACATTGAGGTTACTGTAACTATAAATGTCTTCTTATGTAATCATATAAAGTGTGCATGTTCAAGATAACATGCAATCGTCGCACCTATGCTGTAATAATCTGTGCAGAATCTCAAACGGCATTGACAATTTAACGATGGCATGCAGTCACGAACGAGGCTAGTCAAAACATGGGTCGGGACCGGACAGTAAACTCACAGCCAGTAGCTTTTGAATGAATTTTGGCGTTTGATTTCAAGTTCTGTGTTCCTTCGCGGTCTGACATTGAAAGCTAGTGCTGCAGCACTGCAGTCAGCACAGCATTGTGTGCCACACATCAGAGTTTCTGCAGCCCAAACAGCAGTGTGTGTGTCTTGCCAATCATATTGACGCAAATGGAATCACACAGTGCATTAACAGAGAGCGAAGTGCTTTTTCTCTGGATGGGCTTTCCTCTGTTTTTATGCTAGTTAGAAAACCTGAAAACGCATCGCCTCAACAAATCTTCAAGCAAATCATTAGAGAAAGGCACTACACATTATTTCTGCTATAAACACGGTCTGATATGCTCCCAATATGGGATGCAAAGGAGACGATTTTCTGTCTAAATGTGCTAAAAACTATGTAAACCATATTCCATGGCCGTCTCAGTCAGATGTCAACCCAACTGAGCACTTATGGGAGATTATTTTATAATTTATGCCAAGGTGCATTGAAGCTGTTCTGGCTTGTGGTGGCCCAACGCCCTATTGAGACACTTTATGTTGGTTTTTCCTTTATTTTGGCAGAGCTAGAACAGTGTTTGTCAGACCATGAGACATCCCTAAAATCGGTCTCCTCACAAAATCATCTGCCTACACACTAATATGACCACTCTGTGGAAAGGTGAGATTCTCACAAACACAATTCATCTGAAGGTCCCCCAGTACCAGTTGAAAACATTAATGGAAGTATATACACTGTGCAACATTTTTAATTTTTTTTATATCTCTCAGATATACTGTAGGACAGACACTTCAGAACAAACTTCCTTTTGATTTTTTTGGAGGGGGACTCTGTTGTTTAATGCATTTGTATGGACTAATAGCAGCAAGGCAAAAAATAATTGGATCAAATATTTTTTGATACTTCAAGGGTTCTTAAAATTCCAAATCAAATAGCAAAACGATCCTGGGTATGACCTTCTAAAAACAATTCCATATAGCTTAGTAGAACCCCCCTCCCCTCCCCTGGCTTAGACAGGGCTTAGACTCTTATGGGTTAAATGGTCCAGGGCACATTTCGTTAGCATTTTGGCATGTTATTCCAGATTTAGAACATTAAACATTTATAAAGCAAACATTATCCATTAGGTCTAGCACAGTAAATACTTAAATTATTTAAGCATAAGTTGCTGAAGAGTGATTACAATATCTTTTCAGGGACAGTGCACATTAATCAACATTTCAGTAAAAGTGCCGGTTTTAGCCAGCCAGCTAATTTTCAACCGCAGTCCCTGGTCAGGTTATTAGAAACAATTACAATAATAATAATAATAATAATAATAATAATACAGAGAAACAATGAGCAGTGAGCACATGCAGAGCAACATATAACAAGCAAAACGTAGCACGCAGACAGAGCAATAGCACAAAAAGCAACAAAACAAAATACATAAAAGCAACAAAGTGTTTCCACACCTCACAAGCTACAGACAACAGATAACATGGAAAGCGGCAATACACAGACTATCAAATGCTTGTCCTCTCCACTTAGTAATTTTTCAAAACAACTTGACTGGCTTTGTTAGCACAACAACAAAAACTCCATTGATGGACAATGATTGGACTAAAAGTATCAGATTCACTCAACAAGTTAATAAATCCAAATTTGTCAGTTCCACTTTGTGACAACGTTGGCCGTTACCTCGTGCACATAAAAAGGTTTCTTGAAGTCAGGAACAGTTTTACTCAAATGGAGAATTTAATAGAATAAATAGAATAAATAGATAAATACAACGAAGGTTAAAATCAGGCCATGAGCTAAAAGGCTAAAACAAGGTAAGAGCATAAGATCTAGCAAACATGCTCTCCTCTATCCTTGCTTTCAACTATTCATACTGCCTATCTCCTACAAACACATATACACCTGTATTCAATCAACTCAAATTGGTGGGCGGGGCTACAATTCTCTCATTAGCCAATTCTGATTCAACACACACATCCCTCACACAGATATAATTGCACACTTAATTGTAGCAGATTAAATGGTGGAATAACAGTTTGACTATGGCAGGATATAAAAAAATTACTGAAAAAGCCCTTTAACAAATAAACATTAACACATTCACACACACAATGGCGCATGTGCCGTCATCCTCACACACTTACTTTACTAGGTTGAAGTAACTTTACATTAAGTTTCCTCAACACAAAATCCCGATTGGACTTTTTAGACTTGACATAGAATTTTAAGGCAGCCAGGTTACAAACTTTTTTAAGTTGACAAAAATTTTTTTTTACAGTGTAAGAAGCCAATTCAGATTTTTCCCCCCTATGTTTTGTATTTAGTCATTTAGCAGACACTTATCCAGAGCGACTTACAGTTAGTGCATTCATCTTAAGATAGCTAGGTGAGAACCACATAGCACAGTAGTAGTAAAGTTCATTTTTCCTCAATAAAGAAGTTATCAGCAAAATCTATGCTAGTAGGAAAAGACAAGTGCAAGGTTCTTTATAGTACTTTTTTGGGGGGGAGGGGGATAAGACAGATGTCTTATTCAAGATGCACTTTGAAGAGGTCTGGTTTCAGATGTTTTCGGGAGATGGGCAGGGACTCTGCTTTCCTATCAGGGGGACAGCTGGTTCCACCAGGACAGAGAAGAGCTTTGACTGGGTTGAGCAGGAGCTGAACTCCTGGAGGGATGGGACGGCCAAGAGACCAGAGGTGGTTTGGTTGGGATGTAGAATTTGAGCATAGCATGAAAGTAGGGAGGGGCAGTTCCCCTTGCTGCTCCGTAGGCAAGCACCATGGTCTTGTAGAGGATGCGAACTACGACTGGAAGCCATGGAGTGTACGGAGGAGAAGGGTGAGATGGGAGAACTTGGACACCAGACGGGCTGCGGCATGCTGGTTAAGTTGCAGGGGTTTGATGGCACAAGTGGGGAGCCGAGCCAACCGAGAGTTGCAGTAGTCCAGACGGGATATGACGAGTACCTGGATTAGGACCTGCGGCGCTTCCTGTGTGAGGAAAGGTCGTACTCTACGGATGTTGTAGAGCATGAATCTGCAGGAGCGAGTCACTGTTTTGATGTTTGCAGAGGGCACGCCAAGGTTCTTTGCACTATGTTAGGGGGACACCGTGGAGTTGTCAACTATGTTGGAGAGGTCTTGGAGCGGGCAGGCCTTTCCCGGGAGGAAGAGCAGCTCTGTCTTGTCGAGGTTGAGCTTGAGGTGGTGGGCCGACATCCAAGCTGAGATATCTGCCAGGCACGCAGAGATGCCTGTCGCCACCTGGGTGTCAGAAGGGGGAATGTGAAATGTAGTTGAGTGTCATCTGCATAGCAATGATAGGAGAGACCATGAGAGGATATGATGGAGCCGAGTGACTTGGTGTATGGAGAAAAGAGGAGAGGGCCTAGAATCGAGCCCTGGGGGACACCAGTAGTGAGAGCATGTGGTGTAGACACAGATCCTCTCCATGCCACCTGGTAGGAGCGAACTGCCAGGTAGGATGCAATCCAGGAGTGTGCAGAGCCTGAGACGACCAGCCCTGAGAGGGTGGCGAGGAGGATCTCATGGTTCACGGTGTTGAAGGCAGCGGATAGATCTAGGAGGATGAGAACAGAGACAGAAGTAGAGAAGGTAGAGAAGATGGAGTGGAAGGATGATAGGTACTCCGGAAGTTTCGTTTTCCTCCATTTTCCCATCAGATGCCCGCAGCCCTGTTCTGTGAGCTCGCAGTGAGTCACTCAGCCACAGAGCAGGAGGGGAGTTGCCGAGCTGGCTGGGAGGAAAGGGGATAATGGGAGTCAAAGGTGGCAGAAAGGGAGGAGAGTATGGTCGAAGAGGCAGTCAGGGGACAGGAGGATTTAGCAGAAGGGAGAGATGATAGGATAGAAGAGGACAGAGTAGTGGGAGAGAGCGAAGATTGCGACGGCGCATGACCATCTGCGTAGGGGCTGAATGGGTAGGATTGGAGGAAAGAGGGAGAAAAAAAGAAACAAATTAGTGATCAGAGACCTGGAGGTGGTTTGCAAGTGAGATTAGTAGGCGAACAGCCTCTAGTAAAGCTGAGGTCAAGTGTATTGCCTGCCTTGTGAGTGGGAGGGGACTGGGAAAGGGTGAGGTCAAAAGAGACAAGGAGGGGAAAGAAAGAGGTGGAAAGAAATGAGTCAAAGTCAGGTGTCCGGAGGTTAAAGCCGCCCAGTACTAATGACTGGTGAACCACTGTCGGGAAATGAGCTTATCAAGGTGTCAAGCTCATTGAGGAACTCTTAGGCCATCTGGTGGGCGATGGATGACAACAATGTTAAGCTTGAGTGAACAAGTGACAGTAGCTATGTTTCCATTACTTTGTCCAGGGATTTTTTGTCGACATTTAGAAAGTTCTAATAGAAATTAGACACGACAATTGCCTGCCACAGTGCATTTCCCGAGTGGCGCAGTGGTCTAAGGCACTGCATCGCAGTGTTAGCTGTGCCACTAGAGATCCTGGTTCGAATCCAGGCTCTGTCGTAGCCGGCTGCGACCAGGAGACCCATGGGGCAGCGCACAATTGGCCCAGCGTCGTCCAGGGTAGGGGAGGGAATGGCCGGCAGGGATGTAGCTCAGTTGGTAGAGCATGGCATTTGCAACGCCAGGGTTGTGGGTTTGATTCCCACGGGGGGCCAGTATGAAAAAAATATTTGCACTCACTAACTGTAAGTCACTCTGGATAAGAGCATCTGCTAAATGACTAAAATGTAAAAAAATAAATCCATTGAACTTCCATTGGCCATAATGACATTGCACCAGCAAAAATTTAAAAAACAACAACAACTAGAATGTCGAATAAAAATGATGTGGTTGAAGTGTTTCCATAATCCTATTAGGCGAATTGCGCATTAATAAAGTGGTGGCACCCTGTATGCCCTGCCCACCTATCTTTCATGTATCAGGTAGCCCGCAAAAGCCTAGATGGATAGAATGCAAGAATTGACTAATATTTGCCATGTTCTAATAATTCTCATGTGCTTACTTATCGCCATGGTGTAACTTGCACACAAGCAGGCCTAGATGATCTGAAACAATTTGATGGTGAAACTTCAAATTGCAATTTGAAGCAATTCAGGCATTCTTGAAAGTCAAGATAATCCTTGTCCTGCAAAGACAAATATTTTTTATTGTTGAATAAATAGATTTTGCAAGATGTTTGTATTTAGAATTAAATGTGGAGTGGAGCTTTATAGTTGATAACATCACGTGCCCCCTGTACCTTCAAAATTATTTGGCAATCATAATTCATTTGAACAACACAATTTCCATCATCTTTTGTAGCAATAAAGAAAGTTTGACAAAAGAAAAATCCACCCTTGAACGGATAAAAATTTATTCGATCCTTAGAAAATGTCTCCTACATCTGCAGTTTCCATTACACATGTCCCAATGTTTTGCGACATTGCTTTTGTCGAATAAACCTGGGTCATTGGAAACCTGGCTAGCAACAGCATGGAATTAAAACGAGGAGATGGACAGGTGAGAGAGGGGGAAAAGAGAAAATCTCTATTTAGGAGAAATTAGTAGCCCTGTGCCACCACCGCGACGACCAGATGCTCTCAGACTATGAGAGAACACAGTCAGATGACGAGAGAGCAGCTGGAATAGCAGTGTTCTCTGGGGTAATAAATATACCCGTCAGGGCTAAAAAGTTTAGGGACTTTAGGGTGATTGGCAGTTCCAAAAGGCTGCCGGAGAATAGGAATTCCACATGTTTTGTGTGTAGGGTACACTAGATTCAAAGGGTTGCAGCCACGGGGTGGGGAGCATCTGTAAAACCTACAGGGAGAGGAGCAAACAGGGATAGAAATCACACACATACTTGACAAAGCTACAAAAGAGCAAAATGAGAATCTGAAAATAACTAGGTAAGATACTCAAGTGAAAGAGTGGTGTGAAGCCTTCCTCAAATAACTCCCCAGAACAACTCGGCAGACCGTCTTAGTTTTGGGCGACAAGACCGCCACTTACAGCTACCTCTGAAAAACTAGGGGCGACTGAAGTACCTACACTAGCAGAGGTGAATGACACACCTTTTAGCACAGATTGATGATTGCCTATCAGAGGTGAATAAAAATACCCCATCCAATAGACACACCCACCAGTTATCAGAAAGCTGTCACAAATTGACCTGAAACCAGTCCAAGTCAGTGGCCGTGTCCGAATACTCACACTAGCGTACTACATACCTAAACTGCATACTATTTACTCATCGTCGCATACTATTTAGCACGTACCGTTTAGTAAAAAGTATGCAGTATGCCACGGCTGCAACGCAGTAGCGGCTCCTGATTGGCTGAATACGTGGGGTGTGGCCGAGCGCGGGTGGATTTTTCCAAATTCAACAGACATGCATCGCATTAACCAGCCTGATAATAGCTCATTTCCAATTTGATTAATTTCTCTAAACTCTTAATAAAATAGGAATGGAGTTCTAGGCCTACTCAGGCTGGTTATAAGCAGACTATCACATTCAACCTATACTGTAGTAGACCATATAGCCCATCTATTCTATTTCAAAAGGACTGAAGACAGAAACAAATACATTAGTTCCATTTCAACATAGTTATTAGTGAAACCAAAGTGCTGTAACATCTATAAATTAAATCACATAGCCTAGTACATACACCAAAACTTTTCAAATGTTCAAATCAAAAGGCTATTGCACAGAAAAACGTGGACAGTCAAGTGCATCACAAATTCAGAGCTGTTGAACAGCAACATAATAAACTAAAGCACTGATCTTTGGGAATGAGATCAGAATGCCTGCTAAGGCTTGATCCATAAATTAAATAGTTAAATAGGTAGCCTACAAAACTAAAATAATCCATATGTTCAAATCAAAAGGCCTGATTAACATGACATCAATAACGCAGCCACATCCGAGTCCCCAGTGCAGACACATTCAGAAATCAAAAGATGGTTATTTTGTTTAAAAGCTCTGACGAAGGGCAAGAGAATAAGAAACACTTTTCAGTGAGAAAACAGAAATCCACTTTGGGTTAAAAATAAACAAAAAAATACTTCTGTTTTCAAAGATGTAGCCTACGATGCAATACTCGTGATCATTTTAAAGAGAACAAAAACTACCTAGCCTACATTTGAACACAACTGCAGAAGCTTCGGGCATCTTCCCAATTAAGTAGCTTCATTTTGTTGTTTGGCTACTTGAAGAGAACTAGGGCCTATCACAATGCAATGTGGAAAAGTGTGCATCGAATTCTACTAGATGAAGAGCCAAAATTAGTATTACATCCTGGCATTTAAACCATACTCGATTCTCCTAAATGTAGCATACTATTAAACATTATATTTTCGCATACTGAGAATGCGTCATGCGTGATTGCGTTGTTTCCCGCTATTCGTTGATTTCGGTAGTGCATCCCTTTATCTAATTGATCAGCTGTTGTCAAAGCTGAAATGAGTATGACATTTGAAGTATACTTGATTTTCTAAATATCGCATACATTTCACAGGAACTGCCCAATGTTTTTTTCAGACTGTCCACACTCAGTTTTACATGTGACCCATATCAGATTTGCACATTCACACTGACGTAACCTTTAAAGTAGCCACTGCTGAGTCCGCAACAACCGGATGTTCCGGTTTTCAGGGGAAATGGAAAGAGACTTCAACGCCAACTTAACTCCTCCTCCACATTTACCTGATTGGTTGAAAAGTGCAGAAGAGAACCTCCCCTGACAGTTTTTTTTCTTCTCATCAAGACCAGTATGTTGGGGATCTAGTTTCAGGTGTTTCTTTTTTACGCCTGCTACGTTAGGTTACCTTTAAAGTAGCACATAGATGCAATGCTCATTTCCTGTTACTTTTCCTTTACATTTTTGGGTGGTTATTGTGGTAATGGCAGGTCATGTGCAATAAAAACACTTGATGATGCCTGAAAAATGCTAGAATCAGCACCATGACTTACATTTTACATTTTAGTCATTTAGCAGACGCTCTTATCCAGAGCGACTTACAGTTAGTGAGTGTATACATTATTGTTTAATTTTTTCATACTGGCCCCCCGTGGGAATCGAACCCACAACCCTGGCATTGCAAACGCCATGCTCTACCAACTGAGCTACATCCCTGCCAGCCATTCCCTCCCCTACCCTGAACGACGCTGGGCCAATTGTGCGCCGCCCCATGGGTCTCCCAGTCGCGGCCGGCTACGACAGAGCCTGGATTCGAACCAGGATCTCTAGTGGCACAGCTAACACTGCGATGTAGTGCCGTAGACCACTGCGCCAATCGGGATTTGTGCCACAAATGCTAAAACATTAGTATTTGGAAACAGTGCCAAGGAAACAAAACCAAAGCATGGATTGCTTTCATACCTTGTCCATAGACTGCTTACAGGGTAAGGAAACCAATGTGTCATTTTGTAAGTTGGGTGAACTATCCCTTCAAGAGATTATGATCCAAGAAATCGGAGCTCGGAGGCATATTTAATATGAAAAAAAAATGCAATACTCTCTGAACTACACGAGGCAAAAGACTGCGTGTCAGCAGTCTCCTTCCAAAGGACTGCTTATCATGTGCAAGATGTCAGAGAGGCAGGGCCTGTCTCTTCCCGTCTCCAGGGGTATAGGGGGAAAGCACTGTCTTTAACACTCTGTACTGTACTGACAGGACTCAGGACAGGTGGGCTACACAGCTTATGAAAAATATAATGGATTGAGGTAGAAGTTAATTGGAGTGAGTATTGATTAAGGCCATATCTCTGAAGATCAGCACTATAGCGTGATTTATATTTAAAGGCAATGTTGCCTGTATTTGTGGAGACTGCATTCATGGTAAACGCTGCATTTATCAGCTCAATCGGAAATTACCTTTGAATTTCAATCACGCTATTGTGCTCATCTTCCGCGATACGGATTTAATCTAGCCCTTAATTTTTGTTTAGTCTGGTTAATTGTTGAGAATGAACAGTCTTTTACAATACTGACCACTTTGCAGTAGTGGGAGTAAAAGCTCCATGGCTTCATCCTATGCAACCAAAGGACAAATCCACAGTGTCAAATAACATTCATACCTATAAGAGGTGGGATATCAATCGGAAGGAGCATACCAGTATATATCTATATTAGCACCACAATATGAGAGTGCCATACCACACAACAAAACAACAGATCTGAATGCAAGAGGAAGCAGTGACTTTTGACTGTGCCATTCAATCAATAAGCACATCTGCAACAGGTGTTTCACCTGCTCAACTGGCTTCAAGGGTCTCTTTTGGGACCAGATGCCATGCTATCCTCAAAACATGTCTTCTAAAACTGTGATAAAACATTGCTTTCAGAGCCAAACTCTGTCTCAGAGCCGAATACAAAGCCTAACAGATTTTTACCTTCACGGTTCCATGAGTCACTTCAATTAGGTAATTAATTACACATCTTCCTCGTCAGGTGAGGCTTGCTGCTGGTTGACTGGCCGCTGTAATCAGTGAGATCGCTTGTGCGGCAGGCCATGTTGAGCCGAGCGCTGATTACTTACACTGTACGATTCTCCAACCGCCCGAGAGCAGCTGAACAAAGTGAGTGACTTGGGGTGGGAAAAGGAGAAGGTTTCTTGAATGCAAATACTTTCATAAAACTAGGTTCCCAGATTTTTGAGTGACTTGCGGAGAGCGGGGGGAGAGGTTTCTTGGGTACAAACACTGTCAGTCACCGATAATCATAGTGGTTTGAAGATGACTCCGAGGCAGTCAAACGTGTGGCGCTGATTGCATCTACAGCTTCAATAGAGCTTTTTAATGCTTCTCTGTTGTCTTCCGCTCATCACAGTCAGTTTTTTGGGATGATTGTATTGGGAAAGTGAACAAAGCCAAACAGACATATGTCCTCTTTTCTGTTTTTAAAACATGTTCATTAAATTCATGAGGGGATGCTTAAAAATCACAGTCTGAAACTAAGCCATTGTAGCTCAGTTGGTAGAGCATGGCGCTTGCAACGCCAGGGTTGTGGGTTTGTTTCCCACGGGGGGCCAGTATGAAATAAATAATTTTAAAAAATAAGGAAGGAACTCACTAACTGAAAGTCGCTCTGGATAAGAGCGTCTGCTAAATGACTAAAATGTAATTGTCACTCTCCTCTGTTTACCTAATTTATGATGCCTTGTTTGAATCTTGCATAGAAAATATTGATGTCCACTTCAGGTGGCCATAAAATAGTGTTCATAAATATAAAACGTTGGTGGTCAAATTGCTTCGGAGAAGACTGACAAATTCAGAAATTAAGTTGAGGATAGAGACATAGAAATATGGCAATATATAATTTAATTGTTGTGGTATTTAATACACCAGTCAAGGTGTTGGCATGCACATCCATCTTGTTTTTCAGGTGAAGAGGTGTGCATGGCACGCCCTAGCAGTTTATTGCTTTCAGTGTGTGTGTGTGTCTGGTGAGTTGGTCGATATGTGAGGGCGTAATGGAAAGCTCTATTTAATTTCCACTCCACAACCTGTAAATGAGCCGTGAGGTGATGAGTGTGTGTCAGGGGCTGTCTTGGCTTTGATCCGCAGCTTGCAAACTTTATTAAGGAGAGACAACCTCTGGTCCACTCTGTTAGCTCCTGCCGCTCTTTTTTTCTTATGTTTTCTCTTTTTGGGGGGGCAGATCATGTCCCATACCTTTGCACTCGGTTGCTATGGCAACAGAGAAGGGGGTGCTCCGGAATAGTGATAAGCTCTTAAAGAAAAGGACCGGTGGTGGTCATTCCCTATAGCAATGTAAATAGGAACATGAGGGACAGATTTGCATATATATATTTTTTAAATGAATTGGCAGTAATTGCATCAAACGTTTCCTGTGATCATGAGTCAACATATGACATATTCCCTTTCAAAGCATTAAAGATACAAATTATGGTTTGATGCATTTCAAAATTCATTTCAAGATAGGTGGGCTGTTGCAGTTTTATTTAGGCAGCCAATGATGGCACAGATGAAAAATGTGCTATTAATTATCTAAGGCCAATTAACAGTTCAAATACAGTTTGGCTAGTATTCTACAACTTCAGCAGGGAAAATACATTTACTTGGCAGGGCACACTGTATAATGCTAGCTGTTGCTGGAGAGCCACCTGAATTTGAGATTATGTTTGGAAAGAGAAGGGTGACATTGGCAGAGAGTTATGAGGTCGGGGCACACCCATCTACACCCGTGGCAAATCGAATCATTTCTGAGGCACACAACGGTTGATTTTCTCCCCTCTCAATCCCCCTGCCTGCCTCTCCACATCAGTGGCTCCCCGGCACCCTGATTCGCAGCGCTTTAAATGGGCAGCCATAATTGACCTTGGCCACAGACAGAGAGAAGGCCAGCACCGCTCAGACCAACATAATCACTCCACTCACCACAGAATGAATGAGAGAGAGAGTGAAAGGGGGGAGAAAGAGGGGGGAGAAAGAGTGAAAGAGAAAGGGGGAGATATACAGAGGGAAAGAGAGAAACAGAAAGAGAAATAAGCATGAAGAAAAAGAGGGAGACTTTTAACTAAAAACCAAGGGAAAGAGAAAATGAGAGAAAAAATATACACAGTGCTTGCTGCTCTGTTTGCAGATGCCTGTCCAGAAGTATAAACTTTGAAAAAAGGGTTCCAAAAGGGTTCTTCGGCTGTCCCCATACAGTAGGAGAACCAAATCAAATTGTATTTGTCACATGCTTCGTAAACAACTGGTGTAGACTAACAGTGAAATGCTTACTTACGGTTCCTTCCAACAATGCAGAGAGAAAAAGAGAAAGGTAATACAAAAAATAACCAGAGGAATAAATACACAATGAGTAATGATAACTTAGCTACAGTGCGTTCAGAAAGTATGACAAGCATACTGACAAGCATACCCATAACATGATGCAGCCAGCACCATGCTTGAAAATATGACGAGTGGTACTCAGTAATGTGTTTACAGTGTTGGATTTGCCCCAAACATAAAGTTAATTTCTTTGCCACATTTTGTTATGTTACAAAATGGAATTAAAATGGATTTGATTATAATTTATTTGTCAACGATCTACACAAAATACTCTGTCATGTCAAAGTGGAAGAATGTTTAAAAAAATGTGAATTTAAATATTTTTATTAATAAATATATACACATATATAAAAATGAATATCTTGATTAGATAAGTATTCAACCCCCTGAGTCAATAGAATCCCCTTTGGCAGTGATTACAGCTGTGAGTCTTTCTGGGTAAGTTTCTGAGAGCTTTGCACACCTGGATTGTACAATATTTGCACATTATTCTTTTAAAAATTATTCAAGCTCTGTCAAGTTGGTTGTTGATCATTGCTAGACAACCATTTTCAAGTATTGTCATAGCTTTTCATGCCAATTTAAGTCAAAACTGTAACTAGGCCACTAAGGAACATTCAATATCATATTGGTAAGCAACTCCAGTGTATATTTGGCCTTGTGTTTTAGGTTATTGTCCTGCTGAATGGTCCTCCTGAGTGGCGCAGTGGTCTAAGGCACTGCATCGCAGTGCTAGCTGTGCCACTAGAGATCCTGGTTCGAATCCAGGCTCTGTCGCAGCCGGCCTCGACCGGGAGACTCATGGGCAGCGCACAATTGGCCTAGCGTTGTCCAGGGTAGGGGAGGGAATGGCCGGCAGGGATGTAGCTCAGTTGATAGAGCATGGCGTTTGCAACGCCAGGGTTGTGGGTTCGATTCCCACGGGGGACCAGTATGAAAAAAAATAAAAAAAATATGTATTCACTAACTGTAAGTCGCTCTGGATAAGAGCGTCTGCTAAATGACTTAAATGTGAATTTGTTTCCCAAGCAGACTGAACCAGGTTTTCCTCTAGGATTTTGCATGTGCTTAGCTCTATTCTAATTATTTTTATCCCAAAAACTCCCTAGTCCTTGTCGATGACAAGCATACCACCACCATGCTTGGAAATATGACGAGTGGTACTCAGTAATGTGTTAACAGTGTTGGATTTGCCCCAAACATAAAGTTCATTTCTTTGCCACATTTTTTGTAGTTTTACTTTAGTGCTTTATTGCAATTTTTTCTGTACAAGCTTCCATCTTTTCACTCATTTAGGTTAGTATTGTGGAGTAACTACAATGTTGTTGATCCATTCTCCATTTTCTCCTATCACTGCCATTAAACTCTGTAACTATTTTAAAGGCATCATTGGTCTCATTGTGAAATTCCTGAGAGGTTTCCTTCCTCTCCGACAACTGAGTTAGGAAGGATGCCTGTATCTTTGTAGTAACTGGGTGTATTGATACACCATCCAAAGTGTAATGAATAACTTCACCATGTTCAAGGGAATATTCAATGTCTGCTTTCTTTCTTTACCCATCAACCAATAGGTGCCCTTCTTTGCGTGGCATTGGAAAACCTTCCTGGTCTTTGTGGTTGAATCTGTGTTTGAAATTCACTGCTTGACTGAGGGACCTTAAATATACAGTGGGGGAAAAAAAGTATTTAGTCAGCCACCAATTGTGCAAGTTCTCCCACTTAAAAAGATGAGAGAGGCCTGTAATTTTCATCATAGGTACACGTCAACTATGACAGACAAAATGAGAAAACAAAATCCAGAAAATCACATTGTAGGATTTTTTATGAATTTATTTGCAAATTATGGTGGAAAATAAGTATTTGGTCAATAACAAAAGTTTCTCAATACTTTGTTATATACCCTTTGTTGGCAATGACACAGGTCAAACGTTTTCTGTAAGTCTTCACAAGGTTTTCACACACTGTTGCTGGTATTTTGGCCCATTCCTCCATGCAGATCTCCTCTAGAGCAGTGATGTTTTGGGGCTGTCGCTGGGCAACACGGACTTTCAACTCCCTCCAAAGATTTTCTATGGGGTTGAGATCTGGAGACTGGCTAGGTCACTCCAGGACCTTGAAATGCTTCTTACGAAGCCACTCCTTCGTTGCCCGGGCGGTGTGTTTGGGATCATTGTCATGCTGAAAGACCCAGCCACGTTTCATCTTCAATGCCCTTGCTGATGGAAGGAGGTTTTCACTCAAAATCTCACGATACATGGCCCCATTCATTCTTTCCTTTACACGGATCAGTCGTCCTGGTCCCTTTGCAGATAAACAGCCCCAAAGCATGATGTTTCCACCCCCATGCTTCACAGTAGGTATGGTGTTCTTTGGATGCAACTCAGCATTCTTTGTCCTCCAAACACGACGAGTTGAGTTTTTACCAAAAAGTTATATTTTGGTTTCATCTGACCATATGACATTCTCCCAATCCTCTTCTGGATCATCCAAATGCACTCTAGCAAACTTCAGACGGGCCTTGACATGTACTGGCTTAAGCAGGGGGACACGTCTGGCACTGCAGGATTTGAGTCCCTGGCGGCGTAGTGTGTTACTGATGGTAGGCTTTGTTACTTTGGTCCCAGCTCTCTGCAGGTCATTCACTAGGTCCCCCCGTGTGGTTCTGGGATTTTTGCTCACCGTTCTTGTGATCATTTTGACCCCACGGGGTGAGATCTTGCGTGGAGCCCCAGATCGAGGGAGATTATCAGTGGCCTTGTATGTCTTCCATTTCCTAATAATGTCTCCCACAGTTGATTTCTTCAAACCAAGCTGCTTACCTATTGCTGATTCAGTTTTCCCAGCCTGGTGCAGGTCTACAATTTTGTTTCTGGTGTCCTTTGACAGCTCTTTGGTCTTGGCCATAGTGGAGTTTGGAGTGTGACTGTTTGAGGTTGTGGACAGGTGTCTTTTATACTGATAACAAGTTCAAACAGGTGCCATTAATACAGGTAACGAGTGGAGGACAGAGGAGCCTCTTAAAGAAGAAGTTACAGGTCTGTGAGAGCCAGAAATCTTGCTTGTTTGTTGGTGACCAAATACTTAATTTCCACCATAATTTGCAAATAAATTCATTAAAAATCCTACAATGTGATTTTCTGGATTTTTTTTCTCAATTTGTCTGTCATAGTTGACGTGTACCTATGATGAAAATTACAGGCCTCTCTCATATTTTTAAGTGGGAGAACTTGCACAATTGGTGGCTGACTAAATACTTTTTTCCCCACTGTAATTGTATGTGTGGGGTACAGAAGTTAGGTAGTCATTAAACAATCATGTTAAACACTATTATTGCACACATAGTGAGTCCATGCAACTTATTATGTGGCTTGTTAAGCACATTTTACTCCTGAATGTACACTACATAGGCTTGCCATAAAAAAGGGTTGAATACTTACTGACTCAAGACATTTCAGCTTTTCATTTTTAATTAATTTGTAAAAAATTCTTAAAACATAATTCCACTTTGACATTATGTGGTATTGTGTGTAGGCCAGTGACACACAATCTCAATTTAATCCATTTTAAATTCAGGCTGTAACACAACAAAATGTGGAAAAAGTCAAGGGGTGTGAATACTTTCTGAACGCACTGTATATACACGTGGTACCAGTACCGAGTTGACGTGCAGGGGTACAATGTCATTGTGGTAGATACTGTATGTACATATAGGTAGGGTTAAAGTGACTAGGCAACAGGATACATAATAAACAGTAGCAGCAGCGTATGTGAGTCAAAAGAGTTTGTGCAAAAAGGGTCAATGCAGATAGTCCAGGCAGCTATTTGGTTAACTATTTAGCAATCTTATGGCTTGGGGGTAGAAGCTGTTCAGGGTATTCTTGGTTCCAGACTTGGTGCATTGGTACCACTTGCCGTGCGGTAGCAGAGAGAACAGTCCATGACTGTTTTGGTTCCAGGTAGAACCCTTCATGGGTTCCATGTAGAACCCTCTGTAGAACCCTACATGGAAACCAAAAGGGTTCTACCTGCAACCAAAAAGGGTTCTTCAAAGGGTTTTCTTATGGGGACAGCTGAAGACCCCTTTAAGGTTCTAGATAGCACCTTTTTTCTAAGAGTGTAGAGTGAGTGTAGGTGAGAGGGGGCCGGTGGAAGGAGAGGACCAGCATTAATATGCAGAGCGTTCGTTCACTACCACCGAGAGAGAGGAAACTAAGAAATTGTTTATTAATGCTGCCGGCATAAAGCCTATTAATCCATGGAAAAATGTCATCCTCCAAAAAGCTGAGCTGCATTCGCAAAGCCAACCTGTTCTCATACGTATAAAAGTAATGTCAACGGTGGGTGCAGACGAAGGGGTTTCAGTGAACCCGACTGATTACCAAGGAGGAGAGGAGATGGAGCGTAAATGCAAAGAGACACCAGCGAATGAATTGATATGAGGGCAAGGATATGTGAAGACTGTATGAAAATGATAGGTATTAATGAAATGTATACTGTATGTATAGAACGAGAGAGAATGTGTGTGTGCGTGCGTGCATGATTGTGTGTGTTCATTCCAGAGCATGTGAGCGGAGTTGAGCTCTTGGAAATCCCGCTCATCACTCATGGAGCGGTGCGCAAGCTCCAGTGCTCCATGTCATTTCCAACTGCTCTGCTAAAAACCGTCTCTGCGCTCACAGAAAAAGAAATTGCCGCTACAAATTCGCTCCATTCATTAAAATCACTATTTAACCAATACCCATATATTTTTGTAACTACCTAGACCTACCACTTGGTTTTGAATTGGATTTGAATGCAAAGTATTTGAATAAATACGAAAAGGTGAATTTCAAATAGGCTACATGTCATATTAAACAGCATATAAACACTCAAATAGGTCAGGAGCCAGACAGGGTACATAAGAAGGAACGAAAATGAATTATTTAGGCTATATTATTTCAATTATTTCAAGGCTATAGCCTCCAAATAAATAAATTGTGAAGCATTTGCGAGTGCGACACAATAGGCTGGTAGGTACATAAAGTGCCTAGCATTTAAACAACATTTTATTCAATCATTATAGTCTTTAAATTGTGCATATAGGCTGTGATTTACTTAGAATTAAATACAAATTGAACTAAAAATGACTTATTAGTGACTTTGAATTCATTGTTAGAATTCATTTTTAGAAACACGAGTTTGGCCAATCTGTGGCTTCAGGCTCATGCGATGGTAACTGGAGAGCAGGCCAGAAGCAGAGAATATCCTCTCTACACTTGCAGAGCCTCTGGGGATGCGAAACACCCTTTTGGCCACTCTTGCCAGGCTGGGCAGAGATGCAAAGTAGTTTTTAAAAAATTCTATAAGTAGGCCTACAGGTTTTTAGGCAAAATAACCCAATCAAAACGGAACGGTCCTTGAACGTGGGAATATGGGCCAAAATCAATTATAGCCTATTGTATAGATAATAGAACAAAAATGAACAACACGTGTAAGTAATCTGATTTTTAGTTTATAAATACTTTGCTACAATGACACACTTAGTTATCTACCCACCTCGTTCCTTTCTTTTAGCATATGCACGTAGTAAGTACACCATCATGCTTTCGGGATACGTGTCTTTTCAGATTCCACAATGATTCTTTAGTTGTGGACACTACATAACCACACTCCCTTTCTTGCTCTTGGTCCTCATCTTTGTAAGTCACCTTGATTTAGCACCTGTGTGTTTTATCAGTTTCTTTATGAAAATATTTAGCGAACTCCATGACAGTAGCTAAAGCAAGGGGCTATAGCAGCGCACAAGTAGACTACAAATGCATGCTGGGCCAGGCATGACCTGAGCTTGTGAAGTGAGGGCTATTGGAGCCCTACTGGAGTGAAATTGGAGCGGGTGAGAAGGCTGACGCCTTTGGGAATCTCGCTCCGCGCTCACATACTCTGGTTCGAGCATGTGATAGCGGACTAGCATCTCCAATTTGGGTTAGAAACAGGATGGAAAGATAAAAAAAACAAAAAGTTTGATTATGTTTACTCAGGCATTATCCGTTGCTAATGTAAGAACAACACTTGTAAATGTTTTGGAGATTTTCAGTTATGCAGTTAGTTAACTCAAATTGCTATTTGGTGTTGGAGGTTTTTATGACGCAAATAATTAAAGGGGCAGCGCATTCAATAACGTGATATTTAAGTTTTTGTGTAAGAGCTGTTTAAAAAAATGCCTGGAATTTCAGCTTGTTTCATGTCGTTTTAGTCCGCCACATAATGTCACACGCCAATCTGATTATAATAGACCAATGACCGTTCATCTGAAATTGGTACGCCCGGTGAAATTGGTACTTCTCATACCACTTTCAGACATATGGAATGTGGCACACAGCGCCTCGGCTACGGCATGTTTGTTTGTCTGAAAGGGTACACTACGGCTTTCTAAATGCCGCCACCAAACCTTCTCTGGAGATAGTTCCACTAGCTGGATTCCCAACTTAGGGAAATAGTGTATGCTCGCCGCGTTTCCCAAACTAGGGGTCCCATGTGGGGTCGCCTGATTTGAAAATGGGGTCGCGACTGAATCTCTGAATAAAATAAAAATTAGTTCATACAACTGCGGTTAAGCGAGGAACCTCCGATCTGTTTTTCTACTGCAAATGTCGCTCTAACTTTTGAACGGTTGGAGCTATAAGCTACTATGACCCCATTCCTGAAAACTAAGACTCTCAGGAAAACAAATCTGTTTCCCTTTACGATGCTCACAAGCCTCGCAGGACTCGTTAGAACAGAGTGGACAGGACTAGGCATAATCAGACTGGGGGGAAAAGCGGCAAATCATTTAAAGCAATAATTATGTTTTTTCTACACAGAAGAGCATACACAATTATTGCCTGGTGATCTTACTGATACCTTTCTGAATCATTTCAGTCACTTCAAACAATACTTTAAATACTGTCAAAGTACTGTCAGACTGATTTGTAATAGACTGTCATAGCTCCAAATAAAAAGTAAACATTGGTTTTTGATTAGGTTCCCAAAAACTATTTTTATGTCAGTGTAATTGTGTGTGTGCAATAAGTGTGTAATACTGCAATTTTTCCACCTTCCCTGTCAGGGGATGAAATTATAGTTGAGTAGCTCTGTATAGTAATGTCAGTGTTCGAGAGAATTGGTGATTACAGTGTAAATAAAACCACTACCTTTATTATAACCTTTGCTTATTATTTATCTTTTTATTATGTTATGTAAATAACTGCCAAGATAATTTATGAAGAATGACAACAACCTTTAATTGAAGTCTGGTTTCTTTATGTACATTCAACAACAGACAACATTCCAAAATGTAATTCAAGAGTGTTTACTCAGAAAAATTGACTGAAGATTATAACATGGGCCTCTGCGTCTCAGAGACATAACACAGTAAACTGTGTTAGGTCTCTGAGACGCAGAGGCCTATAGTCTGCCCTGTAGTTAATCATGGCGTTCTGCTATGAATAGATGTCGAGACAGACGGGATATAGTCCAGGATGGTCCACCATGCAAACAGGCTGTTCTGGGACCTGTCTGCATCTTCTGGTGACCTATTGAAAACAGTACAACAATGATATAGCAAATTAAGATGCACAATGTATTTTGATGACAAAACAAAGTAGCCTACACACCTGTGTAAGTTTCCTCGCTTTCAGGGACCGACTCCAGCTCCAAATGATAGGTTGAATAACGTGCCTTTGTTGTTGTTTTTTTGAAGGGGTAAAGGGGTGGGCTCTAGATCATCCTATCAGCCAATCAGGGCTGTTTATGTAAATATCTTCACATTTGTATGCTAACGCCCACAAGATCAGACTGAGCATTTCAATGGCCAAAGGAGGCTCAGGGAAATACAAATATACAGTGGGGGAAAAAAGTATTTAGTCAGCCACCAATTGTGCAAGTTCTCCCACTTAAAAAGATGAGAGAGGCCTGTAATTTTCATAATAGGTACACGTCAACTATGACAGACAAATTGAGAAAAAGAATTCCAGAAAATCACATTGTAGGATTTTTAATGAATTTATTTGCAAATTATGGTGGAAAATAAGTATTTGGTCACCTACAAACAAGCAAGATTTCTGGCTCTCACAGACCTGTAACTTCTTCTTTAAGAGGCTCCTCTGTCCTCCACTCATTACCTGTATTAATGGCACCTGTTTGAACTTGTTATCAGTATAAAAGACACCTGTCCACAACCTCAAACAGTCACACTCCAAACTCCACTATGGCCAATACCAAAGAGCTGTCAAAGTACACCAGAAACAAAATTGTAGACCTGCACCAGGCTGGGAAGACTGAATCTGCAATAGGTAAGCAGCTTGGTTTGAAGAAATCAACTGTGGGAGCAATTATTAGGAAATGGAAGACATACAAGACCACTGATAATCTCCCTCGATCTGGGGCTCCACGCAAGATCTCACCCGTGGGGTCAAAATGATCACAAGAATGGTGAGCAAAAATCCCAGAACCACACGGGGGGACCTAGTGAATGACCTGCAGAGAGCTGGGACCAAAGTAACAAAGCCTACCATCAGTAACACACTACGCCGCCAGGGACTCAAATCCTGCAGTGCCAGACGTGTCCCCCTGCTTAAGCCAGTACATGTCCAGGCCCGTCTGAAGTTTGCTAGAGTTCATTTGGATGATCCAGAAGAGGATTGGGAGAATGTCATATGGTCAGATGAAACCAAAATATAACTTTTTGGTAAAAACTCAACTCGTCGTGTTTGGAGGACAAAGAATGCTGAGTTGCATCCAAAGAACACCATACCTACTGTGAAGCATGGGGGTGGAAACATCATGCTTTGGGGCTGTTTTTCTGCAAAGGGATCAGGACGACTGATCCGTGTAAAGGAAAGAATGAATGGGTCCATGTATCGTGAGATTTTGAGTGAAAACCTCCTTCCATCAGCAAGGGCATTGAAGATGAAACGTGGCTGGGTATTTCAGCATGACAATGATCCCAAACACACCGCCCGGGCAACGAAGGAGTGGCTTCGTAAGAAGCATTTCAAGGTCCTGGAGTGGCCTAGCCAGTCTCCAGATCTCAACCCCATAGAAAATCTTTGGAGGGAGTTGAAAGTCCGTGTTGCCCAGCGACAGCCCCAAAACATCACTGCTCTAGAGGAGATCTGCATGGAGGAATGGGCCAAAATACCAGCAACAGTGTGTGCAAACCTTGTGAAGACTTACAGAAAATGTTTGACCTGTGTCATTGCCAACAAAGGGTATATAACAAAGTATTGAGAAACTTTTGTTATTGACCAAATACTTATTTTCCACCATAATTTGCAAATAAATTCATTAAAAATCCTACAATGTGATTTTCTGGATATTTTTTTCTCATTTTCTCTGAACTTGCACAATTGGTGGCTGACTAAATACTTTTTTTCCCCACTGTATGTTGGAGTTATTTTCATAAATAAACACACACAGTGATTTATTAGACATACAGTGATTTAAAAATAGAAATAAAAAGACTTGTGCATGTGGGCTTAAAGCATTTGGCAGTCAGATGAATGGATGAAGCAAATTATTTCAAAGGTAAACTGCAGTCCCAGTCTAGTCTAGCGTGTGTATATGTGTGTGTGTGTGTGCGTGCATGTGTGTGATATTCCGTCCATCCCCTGGCCACTCTCCAGTCCTATCAAGCCCACAGGTGGCTGACCCAATCACAGAGCGATTATCAAGTAATACATTTCTTCACTTGGCAAAAGCTGTTGTTTTGACAGCCAACATCCGCTAATCCTTGGATCTGGAGCCAGCTGGAAAACACTGGATGATTTCAAGCCCAATCCCCGTTCCAAACCCATTCTAATACCATTCTAGCTAGATCATAACCTATCAAATCCTCATATGGTAACACTATTTTTCTAGGAGTGCTCATGAACAGTTTTTAAACCATTATCAAATAGCCTTAATTATCTGACTTGATTTTAAATCACAAAATATATTATGTTTATTTATTGATATAACAGAACACTTGTATATATAAACAGTTTATTAGGGCCTGTAATCATATCAATCAACACTTATTAATTACGAAGATGGCGGCCTCGCGACTAGCTCTTAGGAAACTTTGCGGTATTTTGTTTTTTGATGTATTATTTTGTACATTATTAGCTCAGAAAGTGTTTTGTATCATTACATACAGCCGGGAAAAACTATTGGATATCAGAGCGGCAGTAACCCACCAGCATTACGACCAGGAATACGACTTTCCAGAAGCAGATCCTTTGTTTGCTCTCCCTAGGGCAATTGAACTGATTCCAGCGGCTGACCCAAAACATCGCCGGCAGAGGAGAGGCACTCGGAGCGGTCTGCTGGTTCGACTTAGGAGGGGCGCACAACACCCACCACTTCCAAGTATATTACTCGCTAATGTTCAGTCTTTGGATAACAAGATCGACGAGCTCAGGGCAAGGATTTCTTTCCAGAGAGACATCAGGGCCTGTAACATACTTTGTTTTACGGAAACATGGCTGTCTCGGGATATTCTGTCGAAATCGGTCCAGCCAGATGGGTTCTCAGTTCATCACGCAGACAGAAATAAATATCTCTCCGGGAAGCAGAAGGGCGGAGGTGTATGTTTTATGATTAACGACTCATGGTGTAATTGTGATAACATACAGGAACTCAAGTCCTTTTGTTCACCTGAACTAGAATACCTCACAATCAAATGCCGACTGTATTATCTCCCAAGAAAATGTTATTCGGTTATAGTCACGGCCCAGTATATCCCCCCTCAAGCCGATACCACGACGGCCCTCAAAGAGCTTCACTGGACTTTATGCAAACTGGAACCCACATATCCTGAGGCTGCATTTACTGTAGCCGGGGATTTTAACAAAGCTATTTTGAGGACTAGGCTGCCGAAGTTCTATCAACATAGTGACTGTTGTACACGGGCTGCTAAAATTCTCGACAATTGTTATTCGAACTTCCGGGATGGTTATAAGGCCCTCTCCCGCCCTCCTTTCAGCAAATCTGACCACGACTCCATTTTTCTCCTCCCTTCCTAGAGGCAGAAACTCAAACAGGAAGTACCCGTGCTAAGGACTATTCAACGCTGGTCTGACCAATCGGAATCCACGCTTCAAGATTGTTTTGATCATGCGGACTGAGATATGTTCCGGGTAGCTTGGGAAAATAATTTAGACGAATACACTGAAACAGTGACTGAGTTTATCAGGAAGTGTATAGGAGATGTTGCGCCCACTGTGACTATTAAAACCTACCCTAACCAGAAACAGTGGATAGATGGCAGCATTCATGCAAAACTGAATGTGCGAACCACCGCAATTAAACAGGCAAAATCAGTATAGCAACAAAGTGGAGTCCCAATTCAACGGCTCAGACACGAGAAGAATGTGGCAGGGTCTACAGACAATCAAGGAATACAAAAGAAAAACCAGCCACGTCGCCAACACCGACGTCTTGCTTCCGGACAAGCTAAACACCTTCTTCGCCTGCTTTGAGGATAACACAGTGCCACCGACGCGGCCCCCTACCAAGGACTGTGGGCTCTCCTTCTCCTTGGCCGACATGAGTAAGACATTTAAGCATGTTAACCCCCGCAAGGCTGCCGGCCCAGACAGCATCCCTAGCCGCGTCCTCAGAGCATGTGCAGACCAGCTGGCAGGAGTGTTTACAGGAATATTCAATCTCTCCCTATCCCAGTCTGCTGTCCCCACATGCTTCAAGGTGGCCACCATTGTTCCTGTACCCAAGAAAGCAAAGGTAACTGAACTAAATGACTATCGCCCCGTAGCACTCACCTCTGTCATCATGAAGTGCTTTGAGAGACTAGTCAAGGATCATTACATTTACATCATTTAGCTCTTATCCAGAGCGACTTACAGTTAGTGAATACATATTATTTTTTTATACTGGCCCCCCGTGGGAAACAAACCCACAACCCTGGCGTTGCAAACGCCATGCTCTATCAACTGAGCTACATCCCTGCCGGCCATTCCCTCCCCTACCCTGGACGACGCTGGGCCAATTGTGCGCCGCCCATGAGTCTCCCGGTCGCGGCCGGCTGCGACAGAGCCTGGATTCGAACCAGGATCTCTAGTGGCACAGTTAGCACTGCGATGCAGTGCCTTAGACCACTGTGCCACTCAGGAGTACATATCACCTCTACCTTTCCTGTCACCCTAGACCCCAGACCCACTTCAATTTGCTTAACGCCCAAATAGATCCACAGACGATGCAATCGCTCACTGCACACTGCCCTATCCCATCTGGACAAGAGGAATACCTATGTAAGAATGCTGTTCATTGACCTAAGCTCAGCATTCAACACCATAGTACCCTCCAAGCTCATCATTAAGCTTGAGGCACTGGGTCTAAACCCCGCCCTGTGCAACTGGGTCCTGGACTTCCTGACGGGCCGCCCCCAGGTGGTGAAGGTAGGAAACAACATCTCCACTTTGGTGATCCTCAACACTGGGGCCCCTCAAGGCTGCGTGCTCAGCCCCCCTCCTGTACTCCCTGTTCACCCATGACTGCGTGGCCAAGCACGCCTCCAACTCAATCATCAAGTTTGCAGACGACACAACAGTAGTCGGCTTGATTACCAACAATGACGAGACAGCCTACAGGGAGGAGGTGAGGGCTCTGGGAGTGTGGTGCCAGGAAAATAAACTCTCACTCAACATCAACAAAACAAAGGAGATGATCGTGGACTTCAGGAAACAGCAGAGGGTGCACCCCCCTATCCACATCGACTGGTCCGCAGTGGAGAAGGTGGAAAGCTTCAAGTTCCTTGGCGTACACATCACTGACAAACTGAAATGGTCCACCCATGCAGACCATGTGGTGAAGAAGGAGCAACAGAGCCTCTTCAACCTCAGGAGGCTGAAGAAATGTTGCTTGGCACCTAAAACCCTCACAAACTTTTACAGATGCACAATTGAGAGCATCCTGTTGGGCTGTATCACCACCTGGTACGGCAACTGCACCGCCCGCAAACGCAGGGCTCTCCAGAGGGTGGTGCAGTCTGCCGAACGTATTACCGGGGGCAAACTCCCCGCCCTCCAGGACACCTACAGCACCCGATGTCACAGGAAGGCCAAAAAGATCATCAAGGGAATCAACCACCTGTGACACTCTGGCTCCGGGACTTTTGTATTTGAGCCAGGGTGTATTTTGTTTTGTTGGGTTTTGGTTTGGTTATGTTGGGTATTTGGGTGTATTTCTATGTTTGCATTTCTGTTGGGTTCATTTCTAGGTTTGGTCAATGACTCCCAATCGGAGGTAACGAGTGTCAGCTGTCGGCTCGTTATCTCTGATTGGGAGCCATATTTAATCTGTATGTTATCCTGTGGGTGGGGTGGGTTTTTGTTCCTGTTTAGTCTTTGTCACTATTGGACTTCATTGAGTCGTCTTTTGTTTTGTAGTTCGACAACGTTTAATTAATAAAGTCATGTTTCTTGGACACGCTGCGCCTTGGTCATACTTAGACGACATAGACGAACGTGACAGAAAAACCCACCACAAAAGGACCAAGCAGCGTGTCCAGGAGCAAAGGGTCTGGACATGGGAGGAGATTTTGGACGGAAAAGGGTCCTGGACTTGGGAGGAGATCCTGGATGGGATGGATCGCCGTCCATGGAGCGAAACAGTGGAGAGGCGACGGAGAGAGGAGCAACGGCGTCGGCAGGGCCATCGTCGGAGGGACGAGAGGCAACCCCAAAAAGTTTTTGGGGGGGGGCACATGGCTTGGGCGGTTGGGCAGCAGGAGGCTGCCACAGGGAGATGTGGAGAGAAGGCTATCGGATTACGGGAGCCATTGGCGAGTAGAGGAAGGGAAGTTGTTGCGGCACGGCGTGAGAGACTGATGTGTGTTACCAGTCCGGTCCGGCCCGTTCCTGATCCCCAGTTAAAGCCAGTGGTGTGTGTTCCCAGTACGGACCGGCCTGTTCCTACTCCACGCATCAAGCCCACGGTGTGCGTCGCCAGTCCAGCCCGGCCGGTTCCTGCTCCACGTACTAAGCCTACGGTGTACGTCGCCAGCCCGACCCGGCCTGTTCCTGCCACTCGCACCAAACCTACGGTGCGCGTCGCCAGCCCGGGTCCGGCCTGTTCCTGCCACCCGCACCAAGTCTACGGTGCGCGTCGCCAGCCCGACCCGGCCTGTTCCTGCTCCACGCACAGAACCTACGGTGTGCGTCGCCAGCCCAGCCCGGCCTGTTCCTGCTCCACGCACAGAACCTACGGTGTGCGTCGCCAGCCCAGCCCGGCCTGTTCCTGCTCCACGCACAGAACCTACGGTGTGCGTCGCCAGCCCGACCCGGCCTGTTCCTGCCACTCGCACCAAACCTACGGTGCGCGTCGCCAGTCCGGTCCGGCCTGTTCCTGCCACCCGCACCAAGTCTACGGTGCGCGTCGCCAGCCCGACCCGGCCTGTTCCTGCCACTCGCACCAAACCGACGGTGCGCGTCGCCAGCCCGGTCCGGCCTGTTCCTGCCACCCGCACCAAGTCTACGGTGCGCGTCGCCAGCCCGACCCGGCCTGTTCCTGCCACTCGCACCAAACCTACGGTGCGGCGTCGCCAGCCCGGTCCGGCCTGTTCCTTCTCCCCGCACTAGCCCTGAGATGCGTGTCCTCAGCCCGGTACCTCCAGTTCCGGCACCACGCACCAGGCCTACGGTGCGCCTCAGACGGCCAGAGTCTGCCGTCTGCCCAACAGGGCCTGAACTGCCCGTCTGCCCAAAGGCGCTTGAACTGGCCGTCTGGACTGAGCCTGCAAAGCCGCCCGTCTGCCATGAGCCTTCAGAGCCGTCCGCCAGACCGGGAGCCGCTAGAGCCTTCCGCCAGACAGGATCAGCCAGAGCCTTCCGCCAGACAGGATCAGCCAGAGCCTTCCGCCAGCCATGAGCAGCCAGATCCGTCCGCCAGCCATGAGCAGCCAGATCCGTCAGCCAGCCATGAGCAGCCAGATCCTTCAGCCAGCCATGAGCAGCCAGATCCGTCAGCCAGCCACGAGCAGCCAGATCCGTCGGCCAGCCATGAGCAGCCAGATCCGTCAGCCAGCCATGAGCAGCCAGATCCGTCAGCCAGCCGCGAGCAGCCAGATCCTTCAGCCAGCCATGAGCCGTCCAGCCAGGATCCGCCAGAGCCGTCCAGCCAGGATCCGCCAGAGCCAGCCAGCCAGGATCCGCCATTGAGTCCGGTGCTGTCCCTTAGCCCGGTGCTGCCCCTTATCCTGGTGCTGCCCCTTAGTCCGGTGCTGCCCCTTAGTCCGGTGCTGCCCCTTAGTCCGGTGCTGCCCCTTAGTCCGGTGCTGCCCCTTAGTCCGGTGCCGCCCCTTAATCCAGTGGGGTTTAGTTGGGGGGTGGTCATGTGGAGGAGGCTACGGAAGCGGATAGTGACTAAGGTGGGGTGGGGACCACGACCAGGGCCAGAGCCGCCACCGTGGACAGACGCCCACCCAGACCCTCCCCTAGACTGTATGCTGGTGCGCCCGGAGTTCGCACCTTTAGGGGGGGGTACTGTGACACTCTGGCTCCGGGACTTTTGTATTTGAGCCAGGGTGTATTTTGTTTTGTTGGGTTTTGGTTTGGTTATGTTGGGTATTTGGGTGTATTTCTATGTTTGCATTTCTGTTGGGTTCATTTCTAGGTTTGGTCAATGACTCCCAATCGGAGGTAACGAGTGTCAGCTGTCGGCTCGTTATCTCTGATTGGGAGCCATATTTAATCTGTATGTTTTCCTGTGGGTGGGGTGGGTTTTTGTTCCTGTTTAGTCTTTGTCACTATTGGACTTCATTGAGTCGTCTTTTGTTTTGTAGTTCGACAACGTTTAATTAATAAAGTCATGTTTCTTGGACACGCTGCGCCTTGGTCATACTTAGACGACATAGACGAACGTGACACCACCCGAGCCACTGCCTGTTCACCCCGCTATCATCCAGAAGGCGAGGTCAGTACAGGTGCATCAAAGCTGGGACAGAGAGACTGAAAACAGCTTCTATCTCAAGGCAATCAGACTGTTAAATAGCCATCAATAGCACATTAGAGGCTGCTGCTGCCTATTAAAATCACTGGCCACTTTAAGAAATGGAACACTAGTCACTAATAATGTTTGCATATCTTGCATTACTCATCTCATATGTATATACTGTATTCTATAATATTCGACTGTATCTTAGTCCATGCCGCTCTGTCATTGCTCGTCCATATATGTATATATTCATAATTCCATTCGTTACTTAAATTTGTGGGTATTGGGTATATGTTGTGAAATTGTTAGATACTAGTTGTTAGATATTACTGCACTGTCAGAGCTAGAAGCACAAGCATTTCGCTACACCCACAATAACATCTGCTAAACACGTGTATGTGACAAATACAATTTGATTTGATGAAGAAAAGTTTCACTCTTTTCTATTTGAAGTGTTAACATGGCATCCTTGATAAACAATCATGTTTCTAACAAGGCTTGTCTAATGATGTCCGTAACATAGTTTTGTCTAGAAACCTTGAGAAGCTCTTTGAAGCTGAAGCTGGGGATATTGTCTGAATATTACAACAGAATATGTTTTGCTATTCTCTCCAATACAACTCAAGCATAAATTGCACTGGATACCAAACTGATTTCAGTTCCTTCGCAACATTTCAGATTCAGACAAATGTGACAATTTGAGGGGAGAGGGAATTATTCTGTAGAATAGTTTTTATCGTCTTAACATCTTTTATCTGAATAAGATAATGACTGAGAAAGACGAATAGCACTGCGGCAAAGGGAGACATCAACTTCACTTCCTTGAGAGTACTCAAAAACACTGAAAAACTAGACACTACTGAAAACTACTATTCTAAGAGTATTCAAACAGTTAGTATTGTGGATGATAAGGCAATGTCCCGATTATCTATGGCTGAAAGTGCAAATGGGTCACATACACTGAGTGTACATGCTCTTTCCATGACAGGTGAATCCAGGTGAATCTATAGTTGCAAAAGTATTCATCCCCTTGGCGTTTTTCCTATTTTGTTGCGTTACAACCTGCAATTTAAATTGATTTTTATTTGGATTTCATGTAATGGACATACACAAAATATTCCAAATTGGTGAAGTGAAAAGATATAAATAAATAACGGAAAAGTGGTGCGTGCATATGTATTCACCCCCTTTGCTATGAAGCCCCTAAATAAGATATGGTGCAACCAATTACCTTCAGAAGCCTCATAATTAGTTAAATAAAGTCCACCTGTGTGCAATCTAAGTGTCACATGATCTGTCACATGATCTCAGTATATATATACACCTGTTCTGAAAGGCCCAAGAATCTGCAACACCACTAAGCAAGGTGCACCAGCAAGCAAGCTGCACCATGAAGACCAAGGAGCTCTCCAAGCAAGTCAGGGACAAAGTTGTGGAGAAGTACAGATCAGGGTTGGGTTATAATAAAATATCAGAAACTTTGAACATCCCACGGAGCACCATTATATCCATTATTAAGAAACTGAAAAAATATGGCACCACAACAAACCTGTCAAGAGAGGTCCGCCCGCCAAATGGCATGTGGGAGACTCCCCAAACATATGGAAGAAGGTACTCTGGTCAGATGAGACTAAAATTGAGCTTTTTGGCCATCAAGGAAAACGCTATGTCTGGCGCAAACCCAACACCTCTCATCACCCTGTGAACACCATCCCCACAGTGAAGCATGGTGGTGGCAGCATCATGCTGTGGGGATGTTTTTCTTCGGCAGGGACTGGGAAACTGGTCAAAATTGAAGAAATGATGGATGGCGCTAAATACAGGGAAATTCTTGAGGGAAACCTCAGTTTCAGTCTTCCAGAGATTTGAGACTGGGACAGAGGTTCACCTTCCAGCAGGACAATGACCCTAAGCATACTGCTAAAGCAACACTTGAGTGGTTTAAGGGGAAACATTTAAATGTCTTGGAATGTCCTAGTCAAAGCCCAGACCTGAATCCAATTGAGAATCTGTGGTATGACTTAAAGATTGCTGTACACCAGCGGAACCTATTCCAACTTGAAGGAGATGGAGCAGTTTTGCCTTGAAGAATGGGCAAATATCCCAGTGTCTAGATATGCCAATCTTATAGAGACATACCCCAAGAGACTTGCAGCTGTAATTGCTGCAAAAGGTGGCTCTACAAAGTATTGACTTTGGGGGGGTGAATAGTTATGCACGCTCAAGTTCTGTTATTTTGTCTTATTTCTTGTTTGTTTCACAATAAAAAATATGTTGCATCTTCAAAGTGGTAGGCATGTTGTGTAAATCAAATGATACAAACCCCCCAAAAATCAATTTGAATTCCAGGTTGTAAGGCAACAAAATAGGTGAAAGCTATGATCCCTTATTGATGTTACCTGTTAAATCCACTTCAATCAGTGTAGATGAAGGGGAGGAGTCAGGTTAAAGAAGGATTTTTAAGCTTTGTGACAATTGAGACATGGATTGTGTATGTGTGCCATCAGAGGTTGAATGGGCAGACAAAAGATTTACAGTAAGTGCCTTTGAACGGGGTATGGTAGTAGGTGCCAGGCGCCATGGTTTGAGTATGTCAAGAACTGCAACACTGCTGGGTTTTTCACACTCAACAGTTACCCGTGTGTATCAAGAATCGTCCACCACCGAAAGGATATCCAGCCAACTTGACACAACTGTGGGAAGCATTGGAGTCATCATGGGCCAGCATCCCTGTGGAATGCTTTCGACACCTTGTAAAGGCCAGCCCAGAGGAATTGAGGCTGTTCTGAGGGCAAAAGGGTATGCAACACAATATTAGTATATTCATGTTTTGTACACTCAGTGTACAGTATATTTGTTTCTACTAACACTCACCCATTTCTCTCTCTCTCTCTCTCTCTCTCTCTCTCTCTCTCTCTCTCTCTCTCTCTCTCTCTCTCTCTCTCTCTCTCAGGATATCTATTTTAGATTTCATTAAGGAGAAAACAATGTTTATACTCTAATCAATCCAGTTGATGTACTATGATACCATCCTAATTATGTATCTGTCCCCCCCTAACATTTACTTTATTTTGTATTATACACTCAATGCTTTGCACCATATTCAGTTGCACTCTCATTCTATCCCCTTAGCTTCCACCTCACTGCACTCACACTCACACTAACAGACACTTCACTGCAGCTCCAGAGCAACCAGACAGAAACACCACAGTAGAGTCTCCCTAGCAAAAGACATAGCAATCTCAATGGGACGAACCAGGTCAAATACACTTTGACAAAAACATACAAATACACAGTCAAATCTTGTGTGCAAAACAATTTTCCAGTCCCAATTCAATTCATGGAAATGAATTTCAATTGATCCTGATAACTGCATGCTCTAGTTTAGTGCATGATCTCTTTACTAGAACTTGACCAGTCAAAACAAATGGAGAAAAGGCTAACCAGGTCAAATATAAATCTGATTGTGAAGCATCCGTACATTACAACAGATACCACATATTTCTTCCCTTGTTATATTTCCTTTCTTTAATATTAATTGTGTTTTCTTTCCTTATTCCAGTGTCTAGTTGTGGATGACATGGCTGATTTAGGACATGGCTAATACATGATTCAGTAGAGAGGAACAGAGACACATTTTGGTCATTTAGCAGACGCTCTTATCCAGAGTGACTTACAGGAGCAATTAGGGTTAAGTGCCTTGCTCAAGGGCACATCAACAGATTTTTCACCTAGTCGGCTCAGGGATTCAAATCAGCTACCTTTCGGTGACTGGCCCAACACTCTTAACCACTAGGCCACCTGCCAAGACCCAGAGTAGACCCCCTCTCCACCAGATTCACATTTCAAAGGCCAAAGGTCAATTGACGGCACCACACAGCTAGACGATCACACAGAGGGATGGGGAAATCATAGCCGCTCCAAGGTTCTCAAAGAAAATAGTCCTGCACTGGGATTCTGCTGTATTCACACTAGCTTTGCCTCAATTGGCTTGCTAGTATTGTTTTTGAAAGCAAACTCTACAAGTGACGCATATTGTCACTGGACAGCACTCGGATGGCTACAGAAATGTGACACACAAATCTAGGTCTAATGGTTAACTTTTCTAGTCGGTTTGTCGCATGTAGACTGAACGTGCTCATTAGGCACTGTTTCCTTTCATTTTTTTTATTTTTTTTATTTCACCTTTATTTAACCAGGTAAGCCAGTTGAGAACAGGTTCTCATTTACAACTGCGACCTGGCCAAGATAAAGCAAAGTAGTGCAATAAAAAACAACACAGAGTTACATATGGGGTAAAAACATAAAGTCAGAAATACAACAGAAAATATATATACAGTGTGTGCAAATGTAGCAAGTTATGGAGGTAAGGCAATAAATAGGCTATAGTGCAGAATAATTACAATAGTATTAACATTGGAATGCTAGATGTATAAGAGATTATGTGCAAATAGAGATACTGGGGTGCAAAAGAGCAAAATAAATAACAATATAGGGATGAGGTAGTTGGGTGGGCTAATTTCAGATGGGCTGTGTACAGGTGCAGTGATCGGTAAGGTGCTCTGACAACTGATGCTTAAAGTTATTGAGGGAGATAAGAGTTTCCAGCTTCAGAGATTTTTGAAATTCGTTCCAGTCATTGGCAGCAGAGAACTGGAAGGAATGGCGGCCAAAGGAGGTGTTGGCTTTGGGAATGACCAGTGAGATATACCTGCTGGAGCGCAGACTACGGGTGGGTGCTGCTATGGTGACCAATGAGCTAAGATAAGGCGGGGATTTGCCTAGCAGTGATTTATAGATGGCCTGGAGCCAGTGGGTTTGACGACGAACATGTAGTGAGGACCAGCCAACAAGAGCGTACAGGTCACAGTGGTGGGTAGTGTATGGGGCTTTGGAGACAAAACGGATGGCACTGTGATAGACTACATCCAATTTGCTGAGTAGAGTGTTGGAGGCTATTTTGTAAATGACATCGCCGAAGTCAAGGATCGGTAGGATAGTCAGTTTTACGAGGGCATGTTTGGCAGCATGAGTGAAGGAGGCTTTGTTGCGAAATAGGAAGCCGATTCTAGATTTAACTTTGGATTGGAGATTCTTCATGTTCACAATGACTGTCATTATATGAAAACATGCTGGATCCTAAATGGTCTGCACACACAGTTTTGTATTGCTATCCTTGTGGGGACCAAATAATTTATTCCCATACAAAATCCTATTTTCCCTAACCCCTAACCCTAAATCTAACCCTAACCCTAACCTTAACCCTTACCCTAACCATAAGCCTAACCTTAACCCATAAGCCTAACCTTAAGACCAAACCCCTAACCCTACAACTATATCTAACCCTAACTCTTAACGCCTAACCCTAAACCTAACCGTAACTCCTAACCATAACCTTAAATCTAACCCTAATTGTAATCATAACCCTAAACCTAACCCCTAAGCCAAAAATAGCATTTTTCCTTGTGGGGACCGGCAAAATGTCCCCACTTGTCCGAATTTTCCTTGTTTTATTATCCTTGTGAGAACTTCTGGTACAGACACTGGTACACACACACACACACGCACGCATGCACGCACACAAACACACACACAAAGCCTAGACCTGGATCAATGGCTTTCAAACAGCCTTGCTTCCTAAGATCAAAGCCTGTGTGTTCTCATCCAACCAGCCACTGCCCAGTGCTGTGGTGTTGATCTGTAAATTGGGGCCATATTGGTGTCAAGAGACTGAGATCCCAGCTAGATTGGCCAGTCATCTTTCGTCAGGGGAAAGCTGTCTGCTGCCTCTAACAAGCTGACAAAATCCTCTCAAATGGATTTCAAAGACACACACAAAGGAAAGAAAAAAAGTGCAGCACACACGCACTCTGGCACGCAAACACACACACACCCACACACACACACACACACACACACACACATACACACCTACACCCACACACACACACACAAAGACACAGTGGCTGTCAACATTTGTCTCCAGCCCAGAGAAACATGAGTTGGACTCAGTTTTCAGAATCCGATTCTCCAAAGATGAAAGCTGGGATATGACAGATGCGTACTGTATAAACAGGCAATTGACTGGTTTGCCTGACAGTACAGTAACAGTTGATTAGAAATTAGATTAATCTGATATAAATGCCTCACTTTTGATTAAATACTAGGTTGACTCTGGCAGAAATCGGTAGACAGCTTTTCCTAAAGATGTTTAGCTTTATCACACATTAACAGAATGTTAATCTGTTTTGAGCGGCTTTGGCGGCGTTATGGTATGATATGGCATTAATTCATTTTAACGATGACACTATATCATAGCAAGAGAGAGGGAGAGAGAGTGAGAGAGAATCAGGGTTCTGAGCACTGGGTTTCCTGTGTAGTGACGTGCCACGCGCACACGCACGCACACACACATTCATGGAGACAGTGTCCCAGTTTCTGTTTCAGAGAGGAAGTGATCGACCACCCCCTAATTCTTCTGGTCTCTCTCTCTTTCTCTCTATCTTTCTGTCTCTCTGTCCCTCTCTAGCACTCACTCACTGCACCCTCACCTGCCTGAATCTAGCACTTCCCTGCATTTACAGAATTTGAACAGACTGTATAATAATTCAAACTGAACAAGTCTAACTGACATTATAACGTATAATTTCTGAATTACAGTTTACCACTGATAATGAACATTGGAGCATGTTTGAAGCAGGTCAGAATACGAATCGGGTAGCATGTTCTGCTTTGTGCGTCAGATAATCATGTCCAAATGTCACTGAAGATTACGTTTCAGCTTCCATTTCTTAACTGCAGTTAAGTTCCAATGCAGGTAAATGCATTGATATTGACACTGCTGCATGTTTGGGCCAAAGGCTGAAAACAGAAACATTTAGGACTGTTCACACTACAGGGCCGAACCAAGCTGAGCCAAACCAAGTATTACTGAGCTAACTTGGTTGCACATGCACCACAGTTGCTGAAAATAAAATATCAGAGCCAGTACAACTTGGTTCAGGTCGGCATGATAGGGTATTGGAAAGCAGAGTAGAACAAAACGGATTGAAGTACCAATTGTCTGGTGTACTACATTTTTACATTTTAGTCATTTAGCAGACGCTCTTATCCAGAGCGACTTACAGTTTTAGTGAGTGCATACATTTTCATACTGGCCCCCCGTGGGAATCGAACCCACAACCCTGGCGTTACAAACGCCATGCTCTACCAACTGAGCTACATGGGACTTGCCTTATCTTGATATAGTGTGGAATTTTTTAACTCACCAGTTGTGGTAGCTTTCAACAAGGCAAATGCAGTAAAATTGACACCAGTGTATCTTTTGGACTCTAAATTAATACAGAATAGTATTCAATCAACAGTGTTTTTCTGCCCTTATCTTATAACTGGAATTCTAAGACGGCATTGTCATCTCCCAGTCCACTGTTATTGTTGCTTTGTGAGTGGAATTACTCTCAAGGAAGGGAATTTAGGCCCCTTACGGTTTAGTTGGCCAGCCTTGAAGGCCGAAGGGCACTACCATTCTTATTCAGTCGAGTGTGAACGTCGCTGACAAACAATGTTACTTCAAGAGCACAGTCAAATAAAAGAAATTGCACAGTGATAGAAAAAGTATACACACAACTTTGATCTGTCTGAGCAGACATTAGCCAAATCTGAAAGAGCTGAAAAGAGAGGAGGTAATACTGTAGGAGAGAAAAGTGTGTGTGTGTGTGTTTATGTCTTACTGAATCTGAAAGAGCTGGGAAGAGATGATCAGATTGGTGAGAAAAAAGGGATAAAAACACATATGATGTAACCAGTGAAGTCAGTTTGGACACGAGGTGAAACATGGACCTGGATGTCCAAGATAACCCCACAGATCCAGAGTCATTTTTCATAGCTGTCTTAAACAGTCGTATTATGTTATCTTCAAGATGCCCAATGTACTACCCACACAAGGCCCAAAGATGGGATTGAAACCAGAGGCTTATTAGGGTGAGTTGAACTTTGCAGATTGAGAAGATGTACAGAACTGGCAAGATGTTCTTGACACTTGAGTACCATGTCCATTATATATGGGTACAGGATAACTGCTGTACATAAATATCTATGTCACTTTATCCCTTTACGAGCAATGCAATATCTATCTAGAAGTGTACCCTGTCATGAGCCCTCTCACTCCACCGGGTTACCACCTTAATTGGTTTCCACTAGCTTCCACTCTGCTCACCTCCCTCTCTCTACTCAGCCTAACTAGCTCCACCTGTCCCTGCTCTGCTCGGCTCTAATTACTCTGCCAGCTGCGCTGCATTACCCACTAACCTCTCCCAGTATTTAAGGCCCTGTCTTTCAGCTCTCCGGTGTCAGATCGTCTGAAAAGCTCACACCCGGAACCTGTTTGCTCGCGCTTCTGGCTCACCCTGGTTTTGTGACCCCGGACCTGCCTGGTTTTTGGATACTCTTCTGCCTCAGGAGATCCAGACCTGCTTCTGCCATTACGACTCCTGACTACTCTTCAATCCCGGTAACTCTGACCAGCCTTCTGCCTTGCTACTACGTATTTTGGATTTCCCTTGAACTGTACTGCTGCCTGGTTTCATTCCGCCCCGTTGTGTCTGTGTTTCCTCCCCCCCCCCCCCAGGACTTCTGGACCACCAACCACCGGCGTCATCGGACGCATCGCTGCCACTGGGGGGAGGCACAGACCCAGCACATCGGACGGGATACCCCTGGAGCCTTCACTCACTCCCTACATCCCTTTCCCTTTAAGTTTAAATAAACTTTCTGGTGTGACGCAATTGTGGTCCTCTTGTCGTCTGTCTGAACCGTGACATACCCTGGTATTGGAAAGTTAAATCTTTCATCAATAGCACAACATCTTTGAGCTGCAGTGTACCACTGAGAGGACTTAACATTTTACTGCAGTGGGCTAAATCAGGGTCACACCGAGCGCTTCTTAAACAAATCTACTTTGACACACATGGTTATGGGCTTAAAAAAAAGAAGTTGAAATATTTTCAATTTTGAGTTTGCATCCCAATATTACACTTTATATACATCACAGAAGACTGAAATATAACAAAACTGTTTGACATAGAAATGGCAGCTTTTCAGCTGTTTTTTTGAAATAATGGTTTATTAATTTTGAAATTATTAAAAATATTAATAACATTCCACCCATGAGGCCACTAGGTCATTTGACTGCAGGAAAGGGCTACTGCTGTGTGTGTGTGTGTGTGTGTGTGTGTGTGTGTGTGTGTGTGTGTGTGTGTGTGTGTGTGTGTGTGTGTGTGTGTGTGTGTGTGTGTGTGTGTGTGTGTGTGTGTGTGTGTGTGTGTGTGTGTGCGTGTCTCCGTTGGTCTCTCCTGTCTCAAAAACTACTCAGACAAAAAAAATTAAAGATTCCCTGAGGTTAAAATGTACTGTACCTTATAATGCATCAGTTGTATATGGGCATTAACGTCATGTTATCCAGCGGATAATACCATCTAGCTGTACGTCTGTGGGCACCAAGCCAAGTCAACAGGGTCACCATGAAATAACATAGTGATGCAAAATAGGTATTAATCAGACATAGTGCCTATCCGGTGGAGGTCAGAGGTCAGGAGATAAGCTAGAGTTTATACAGTGGGGAGAACAAGTATTTGATACACTGCCGATTTTGCAGGTTTTCCTACTTACAAAACATGTAGAGGTCTGTAATTTTTATCATAGGTACACTTCAACTGTGAGAGACGGAATCTAAAACAAAAATCCATAAAATCACATTGTATGATTTTTAAGTAATTCATTTGCATTTTATTGCATGACATAAGTATTTGATACATCAGAAAAGCAGAACTTAATATTTGGTACAGAAACCTTTGTTTGCAATTACAGAGATCATACGTTTCCTGTAGGTCTTGACCAGGTTTGCACACACTGCAGGAGGGATTTTGGCCCACTCCTCCATACAGACCTTCTCCAGATCCTTCAGATTTCGGGGCTGTCGCTGGGCAATACGGACTTTCAGCTCCCTCCAAAGATTTTCTATTAGGTTCAGGTCTGGAGACTGGCTAGGCCACTCCAGGACCTTGAGATGCTTCTTACGGAGCCACTCCTTAGTTGCCCTGGCTGTGTGTTTCGGTCGTTGTCATGCTGGAAGACCCAGCCACGACTCCATCTTCAATGCTCTTACTGAGGAAGGCGGTTGTTGGCCAAGATCTCGCGATACATGGCCCCATACATCCTCCCCTCAATACGGTGCAGTCGTCCTGTCCCCTTTGCAGAAAAGCATCCCCAAAGAATGATGTTTCCACCTCCATGCTTCACGGTTGGGATGGTGTTCTTGGGGTTGTACTCATCCTTCTTCTTCCTCCAAACAAGGCGAGTGGAGTTTAGACCAAAAAGCTCTATTTTTGTCTCATCAGACCACATGACCTTCTCCCAATTCTCCTCTGGATCATCCAGATGGTCATTGGCAAACTTCAGACGGGCCTGGACATGCGCTGGCATGAGCAAGGGGACCTTGCGTGCGCTGCAGGATTTTAATCCATGACGGCGTAGTGTGTTACTAATGGTTTTCTTTGAGACTGTGGTCCCAGCTCTCTTCAGGTCATTGACCAGGTCCTGCCGTGTAGTTCTGGGTTGATCCCTCACCTTCCTCATGATCATTGATGCCCCACGAGGTGAGATCTGGCATGGAGCCCCAGACCGAGGGTGATTGACCGTCATCTTGAACTTCTTCCATTTTCTAATAATTATGCCAACAGTTGTTGCCTTCTCACCAAGCTGCTTGCCTATTGTCCTGTAGCCCATCCCAGCCTTGTGCAGGTCTACAATTTTATCCCTGATGTCCTTACACAGCTCTCTGGTCTTGGCCATTGTGGAGAGGTTGGAGTCTGTTTTATTGAGTGTGTGGACAGGTGTCTTTTATACAGGTAACGAGTTCAAACAGGTGCAGTTAATACAGGTAATGAGTGGAGAACAGTAGGGCTTCTTAAAGAAAAACTAACAGGTCTGTGAGAGCCGGAATTCTTACTGGTTGGTAGGTGATCAAATACTTATGTCATGCAATAAAATGCAAATGAATTACTTAAAATCATACAATGTGATTTTCTGGATTTAGATTCCATCTCTCACAGTTGAAATGTACCTATGATAAAAATTACAGACCTCTACATGCTTTGTAAGTAGGAAAACCTGCAAAATCGGCAGTGTATCAAATACTTGTTCTCCCCACTGTATATTGAACCACATGACTATTACTACTATTATTATCCAGTATTGCGCAATAAGCACTGCCATTATGTCATACTGGTACAGTATTAAGTCATTTCCACGGCAACACGTTGTAACTGGATGGAAACTTCTGGATGGGGGCAGGGGTTCACATACAAATAATATGGATAGAACTACCATACACATTTACTGCAAGGTAACATTTCATTGTGTGCTGGATGGCCCAAACTTGGTAGTCACACACACACACACAGCCGCACACATGCACGCACACACACACGCGCACATGTGCACGCATTTAGATGCACAACCACGCTGAGTATACAAAACATTAAGAACACCTGCTCTTTCCATGAAATAGACTGACCAGGTGAAACCTATAATCCCTTATTGATGTCACTTCAATCAGTGTAGATGAAGGGGAGGAGACTGGTTAAATAAGGATTTTTAAGCCTTGAGACAGTTGAGACATGGATTGTGTTTGTGTTTATTCAGAGGATGAATGGGCAAGCCAAAAGATTTAAGTAGTAGGGTAGTAGAAGGGTAGGTAACAACACATCTGCCACACTGATCCTCAACACGGGGGCCCCTCAGGGGTGCGTGCTCAGTCCCCTCCTGTACTCTCTGTTCACCCATGACTGCATGGCCAGGCACGACTCCAACACCATCATTAAGTTTGCCGACGACACAACAGTGGTAGGCCTGATCACCGACAACAATGAGACAGCCTATAGGGAGGAGGTCAGAGACCTGGCCGTGTGGTGCCAGGACAACAACCTCTCCCTCAACGTGACCAAGACAAAGGAGATGATTGTGGACTACAGGAAAAAAAAGAGGACTGAGCACGCCCCCATTCTCATCGACAGGGCTGTAGTGGAACAGGTTGAGAGCTTCAAGTTCCTTGGTGTCCACATCACCAACGAACTATCATGGTCCAAACAAACCAAGACAGTCGTGAAGAGGGCACGACAAAGCCTATTCCCCCTCAGGAGACTGAAAAGATTTGGCATGGGTCCTCAGATCCTCAAAAAATTATACAGCTGCACCATCGAGAGCATCCTGACTGGTTGCATCACCGCCTGGTATGGCAACTGCTTGGCCTCCGACCGCAAGGCACTACAGAGGGTAGTGCGTATGGTCCAGTACATCACTGGGGCCAAGCTTCCTGCCATCCAGGACCTCTATACCAGGCGGTGTCAGAGGAAGGCCCTCAAAATTGTCAAAGACTCCAGCCACCCTAGTCATAGACTGTTCTCTCTGCTACCGCACGGCAAGCGGTACCGGAGTGCCAAGTCTAGGTCCAAAAGACTTCTCAACAGCTTCTACCCCCAAGCCATAAGACTCCTGAACAGCTAATCATGGCTACCCGGACTATTTGCACTGCCCCCCACCCCATCCTTTTTACGCTGCTGCTACTCTGTTAATTATTTATGCATAGTCACTTTAACTCTACCCACATGTACATATTACCTCAACTACCTCAACTAGCCGGTGCCCCCGCACATTGACTCTGCAACGGTACCCCCCTGTATATATAGCCTCCCTACTGTTACTTTATTTTACTTCTGCTCTTTTTTTCTCAACACTTTTTTTGTTGTTGTTTTATTTTTAGCATTTCACTGTAATGTCTGCACCTGTTGTATTCGGCGCATGTGACCAATAAAATTTGATTTGATTTGAAGTGCCTTTGAACGAGGTATGGTAGTGGGTTCCAGGCGCACTGGTTTGTGTCAAGAACTGCAACGCTGCTGTGTTTTTCACTCTCAACAGTTTCCCATGTGTATCAAGAATGATCCACCACCCAAAGGACATCCAGCCAACTTGGCACAACATGGGCCAGCATCCCTGTGGAACGCTTTCGATACCTTGTAGACTCCATGCCTTTCAGGTGCTTGCAATGATGACACCCATGAAATGTTATCTGTCCATGTGCTTGTTATGCAGTCTATGCCAGGCTATACCAGAGGTGACAGTATCACAAACAATAATTGGAGTCCTTAGGTTGACAGCGCAATGCATTTGTACAGTCATGGTCAAAAGTTTTGAGAATGACACAAGTATTGGTCTTCACAAAGTTCGCTGCTTCAGTGTTATGAGATATTTTTGTCAGATGTTACTATGGTATACAGAAGTATAATTACAAGCATTCCATAAGTGTCAAAGGCTTTTATTGACAATTACATTAAGTTTATGCAAAGAGTCAATATTTGCAGTGTTGACCCTTCTTTTTCAAGACCTCTGCAATCCGCCCTGGCATGCTGTCAATTAACTTCTGGGCCACATCCTGACTGATGGCAGCCCATTCTTGCATAATCAATGCTTGGAGTTTGTCAGAATTTTTTTTTTTTTTTTTTTGTCCACCCAACTCTTGAGGATTGACCACAAGTTCTCAATGGGATTAAGGTCTGGGGAGTTTCCTGGCCATGGACCCAAAATGTTGATGTTTTGTTCCCCGAGCCACTTAGTTATCACTTTTGCCTTATGGCAAGGTGCTCCATCATGCTGGAAAAGGCATTGTTTGTCACCAAACTGTTCTTGGATGGTTGGGAGAAGTTGCTCTTGGAGGATGTGTTGGTACCATTCTTTATTCATGGCTGTGATCTTAGGCAAAATTGTGAGTGAGCCCACTCCCTTGGCTGAGAAGCAACCCCACACATGAATGGTCTCAGGATGCTTTACTGTTGGCATGACACAGGACTGATGGTAGCGCTCACCTTGTCTTCTCCGGACAAGGTGTTTTTCGGATGCCCCAAACAATCTGAATGGGCATTCATCAGAGAAAATGACTTTACCCCAGTCCTCAGCAGTCCAATCCCTGTACCTTTTGCAGAATATCAGTCTGTCCCTGATGTTTTTCCTGGAGAGAAGTGGCTTCTTTGCTGCCCTTCTTGACACCAGGCCATCCTCCAAAAGTATTCGCCTCACGGTGCGTGCAGATGCACTCACATCTGCCTGCTGCCATTCCTGAGCAAGCTCTGCACTGGTGGTGCCCCGATCCCGCAGCTGAATCAACGTTAGGAGACGGTCCTGACGCTTGCTCGACTTTCTTGGGCGCCCTGGCGCCTTCTTCACAAGAATTGAACATCTCTCCTTGAAGTTCTTGATGATCCGATAAATGGTTGATTTAGGTACAATCTTACTAGCAGCAATATCCTTGCCTGTGAAGCCCTTTTTGTGCAAAGCAATGATGACGGCACGTGTTTCCTTGCAGGTAACCATGGTTAACAGAGGAAGAACAATGATTTTAAGCACCACCCTCCTTTTAAAGCTTCCAGTCTGTTATTCTAACTCAATCAGCATGACAGGGTGATCTCCAGCCTTGTCCTTGTCAACAATCTCACCTGTGTTAACGAGAGAATCACTGGCATGATGGCAGCTGGTTCTTTTGTGGCAGGGCTGAAATGCAGTGGACATTTTTTGGGGGGATTAAGTTCATTTTCATGGCAAAGAGGGACTTTGCTATTAATTGCAATTCATCTGATCACGCTTCATGACATTCAGGAGTATATGCAAATTGCCATCATCAAAACTGAGGCAGAAGACTTTGTGGAAATTAGTATTTGTGTCATTCTCAAAACTTTTGACCACGACTGTACAATGAATCAAATAAAATCATAATGGTTTGAATTGAACAGTATAATGCCAGTTTGTTCCTAATATACATACTATAAATTCTACTGATTTAAAGGACTGTGGCATGGCTATATACAGTAAGCTACAAAAGTATTGGGACAGTGACCAATGTTTTGTTGTTTTGGCTCTGTACTCCAGCACTTTGGATTTTAAATGCTACCATGATTCCGATAGTCCTGAATGAATCATGAATAATGATGAGTGAGAAAGTTACAGACGCACAAATATAAAAATATAAAAAATTGGTCATTTAGCAGACGCTCTTATCCAGAGCGACTTACAGGAGCAATTAGGGTTAAGTGCCTTGCTCAAGGGCACAGGCAGTTTTTTCACCTAGTTCGCTCGGGGATTAGAACCAGCGACCTTTCGGTTACTGGCACAACGCTCTTAACCACTAAGCTACCTGCCGCCCTTATATCATACCCCCCCCCCCCAAAATGCTAACCTCCCCTGTTATTCTAATGGTGTCTTAGGGGTATGATATATGTGCTTCTGTAACTTTCTCACTCATCATTATTCACAATTCATTTAGGACTATCCGTAATCAAGGTAGCATCCACATTCATGTAGAAGTGTCTAGAAACATATTCTATTCTCATTCACAATAAAAGTGACTCCAAAATGGCACAATCATTCATTTCTATTGGGCACAAAATAATCTGAAACACAACCAAAACAAACAGCAAATGCATCCAACAAGTTTGTAGAGTCATAAGCTTGATAAGGGCCCAAATACTAAACCACTTTAATACACATATACAGTGGGGGAAAAAAGTATTTAGTCAGCCACCAATTGTGCAAGTTCTCCCACTTAAAAAGATGAGAGAGGCCTGTAATTTTCATCATAGGTACACGTCAACTATGACAGACAAAATGAGAAAAAAAAATCCAGAAAATCACATTGTAGGATTTTTTATGAATTTATTTGCAAATTATGGTGGAAAATAAGTATTTGGTCAATAACAAAAGTTTCTTAATACTTTGTTATATACCCTTTGTTGGCAATGACACAGGTCAAACGTTTTCTGTAAGTCTTCACAAGGTTTTCACACACTGTTGCTGGTATTTTGGCCCATTCCTCCATGCAGATCTCCTCTAGAGCAGTGATGTTTTGGGGCTGTTGCTGGGCAACACGGACTTTCAACTCCCTCCAAAGATTTTCTATGGGGTTGAGATCTGGAGACTGGATAGGCCACTCCAGGACCTTGAAATGCTTCTTACGAAGCCACTCCTTCGTTGCCCGGGCGGTGTGTTTGGGATCATTGTCATGCTGAAAGACCCAGCCACGTTTCATCTTCAATGCCCTTGCTGATGGAAGGAGGTTTTCACTCAAAATCTCACGATACATGGCCTCATTCATTCTTTCCTTTACACGGATCAGTCGTCCTGGTCCCTTTGCAGAAAAACAGCCCCAAAGCATGATGTTTCCACCCCCATGCTTCACAGTAGGCATGGTGTTCTTTGGATGCAACTCAGCATTCTTTGTCCTCCAAACACGACGAGTTGAGTTTTTACCAAAAAGTTCTATTTTGGTTTCATCTGACCATATGACATTCTCCCAATCCTCTTCTGGATCATCCAAATGCACTCTAGCAAACTTCAGACGGGCCTGGACATGTACTGGCTTAAGCAAGGGGACACGTCTGGCACTGCAGGATTTGAGTCCCTGGCGGCGTAGTGTGTTACTGATGGTAGGCTTTGTTACTTTGGTCCCAGCTCTCTGCAGGTCATTCACTAGGTCCCCCCGTGTGGTTCTGGGATTTTTGCTCACCGTTCTTGTGATCATTTTGACCCCACGGGGTGAGATCTTGCATGGAGCCCCAGATCGAGGGAGATTATCAGTGGTCTTGTATATCTTCCATTTCCTAATAATTGCTCCCACAGTTGATTTCTTCAAACCAAGCTGCTTACCTATTGCAGATTCAGTCTTCCCAGCCTGGTGCAGGTCTACAATTTTGTTTCTGGTGTCCTTTGACAGCTCTTTGGTCTTGGCCATAGTGGAGTTTGGAGTGTGACTGTTTGAGGTTGTGGACAGTTGTCTTTTATACTGATAACAAGTTCAAACAGGTGCCATTTAATACAGGTAACGAGTGGAGGACAGAGGAGCCTCTTAAAGAAGAAGTTACAGGTCTGTGAGAGCCAGAAATCTTGCTTGTTTGTAGGTGACCAAATACTTATTTTCCACCATAATTTGCAAATAAATTCATTAAAAATTCTACAATGTGATTTTCTGGATTTTTTCCCCTCAATTTGTCTGTCATAGTTGACGTGTACCTATGATGAAAATTACAGGCGTCTCTCATCTTTTTAAGTGGGAGAACTTGCACAATTGGTGGCTGACTAAATACTTTTTTCCCCCACTGTAAGTAAATTTGTCCCAATACTTCTGGTCCCCTAAAATGGGGGGACTATGTATAAAAAGTGCTGTCATTTCTAAACGGTTCACCCGATATGTATGAAAATAACCTCAAATTAAAGCTGACAGTCTGCACATTAACCTCATAGTCATTGTATCATTTTAAATCCAAAGCGCTGGAGTACAGAGCCAAAACAACAAAACATTGGTCACTGTCCCAATACTTTTGTACCTCACTGTATGCCCAGAATGTTGTTTCAGTGGATTTATGCAGTAGGAAAATCACCAAGGAGACATTATATTGGTTCCTTATGCATAAGGAATTACACACTTTCAAAAAATTTCCTGTCCTTGCCAACTGGAGCTAAAACATGGCATGCATACAGGTTAGCCAGCCAGGCAGCGAGTCAGTCAAATAGCCAGCAAGCAAACCAGTCCTTCAGATAACCAGCAAGCCAGTCAGTTAGCCAACCAGCCAGTTAGAAAGCCAACCAGCCAGTCAGATAGCCAGCAAGGCAAGAGACCAGTCCGTCAGCCAACAACAAAGCCAGTGTGTTGATCAGCTGAGGGATCAAGCGATGAAATCTGCAGCGGTGAGATACAGAGATACTCTGACATACAGTACGTGGCAGCACAAGATACACACACACACACACAGCTCCATAGTGTTGTGATCATCTACAGTACAGAGATAAGAGGCGATCAGGAGACGGGATAAGGAACTGTCACAGTGCCGCATGCTGAATTCAGAGCAATATTCCATTGACTGATTGTGGATGGATGCTGTACGTGTAGTCACTGTGTTCTTTTAGTACTCTGTGTTGTCACCAACACCAGAGTTATACGCTATCTTACACAGAAAATTGGCCAGTGTTACCTAGTGCTGATTTTTCATTTCTAGTGTTGATTCAGGTGTTAAATTAACACTTATTGGTGTAAAGGAATGCTTTATGATATGCTGAAAATAACGATGATTTCTGATGCATTTCTGAGTTTTCAGCACATGCTCAATAATTTGACAAAAATGATATCCATACTTTTCTTTCAAGCACAAATCATTTTGGGATTCCCTCCGGATATCATACATGGTATGGCCGGATATTGAAACATTAGATATCCTGAGATAGGCCTATGTGCACATCTTATTTTCTCTATATGATGACAAATACTGACAGTAGGACTACATAGTATATTTTCTCAGCACATACAATGCATATGCTCTTGACTGAGGTCCATATCAGGATCTTGATATGCTTTTTGATATGCTAAATAAGGACCATTGCTTATTTGAGTTTTGAGGACAGGCTCAATAATTTGACAAATATTAAATCCATATAATTATTTCAGACACTAGCTATAATTTCTGTATTCACTGTGCATAAAGAAGGCGCAAACTGCAAGCTAAAAGCACTGTAACTGGTAGCCTAGCAACAAGAATCAAATCAAATCAAATTTATTGGCCACATGCGCCGAATACAACAGGTGCAGACATTACAGTGAAATGCTTACTTACAGCCCTTAGCCAACAGTGGATTTATTTTTAATAAAAAAGTAGAATAAAACAACAACAAAAAGTGTTGAGAAAAAAAGAGCAGAAGTAAAATAAAATAACAGTAGGGAGGCTATATATACAAGGGGGTACCGGTGCAGAGTCAATGTGCGGGGGCACCGGCTAGTTGAGGTAGTTGAAGTAATATGTACATGTGGGTAGAGTTAAAGTGACTATGCATAAATAATTAACAGAGTAGCAGCAGCGTAAAAAGATGGGGTGGGGGGGCAGTGCAAATAGTCCGGGTAGAATCACGTATTTTCTGCCGTGGAGTTACAACTGTAATTTTTGAATTTTGATTATTATTATTTTTTTTTACCTCCTATCAAGCCTCATGGTGACAGCTAATGTTTTAACACATTTAGGCATATTTTGTATTACTGTTTAATATAAGCTATCAAGCTAACTAATTTAGCTAGCTAGCTAACTAGCAACTTGGCTAGCTAGCTAACTTAGCTTGTTCCAGGTAGATTTCTCGTCATGTACAGTGGGGAAAAAAAGTATTTAGTCAGCCACCAATTGTGCAAGTAATCCCACTTAAAAAGATGAGAGTGGCCTGTAATTTTCATCATAGGTACACGTCAACTATGACAGACAAAATGAGAAAAAAATCCAGAAAATCACATTGTAGGATTTTTAATGAATTTATTTGCAAATTATGGTGGAAAATAAGTATTTGGTCAATAACAAAAGTTTCTCAATACTTTGTTATATACCCTTTGTTGGCAATGACACAGGTCAAACGTTTTCTGTAAGTCTTCACAAGGTTTTCACACACTGTTGCTGGTATTTTGGCCCATTCCTCCATGCAGATCTCCTCTAGAGCAGTAATGTTTTGGGGCTGTTGCTGGGCAACACGGACTTTCAAATCCCTCCAAAGATTTTCTATGGGGTTGAGATCTGGAGACTGGCTAGGCCACTCCAGGACTTTGAAATGCTTCTTACAAAGCCACTCCTTCGTTGCCCGGGCGGTGTGTTTGGGATCATTGTCATGCTGAAAGACCCAGCCACGTTTCATCTTCAATGCCCTTGCTGATGGAAGGAGGTTTTCACTCAAAATCTCACGATACATGGCCCCATTCATTATTTCTTTTACACGGATCAGTCGTCCTGGTCCCTTTGCAGAAAAACAGCCCCAAAGCATGATGTTTCCACCCCCATGCTTCACAGTAGGTATGGTGTTCTTTGGATGCAACTTAGCATTCTTTGTCCTCCAAACACGACGAGTTGAGTTTTTACCAAAAAGTTCTATTTTGGTTTCATCTGACCATTTGACATTCTCCCAATCCTCTTCTGGATCATCCAAATGCACTCTAGCAAACTTCAGACGGGCCTGGACATGTACTGACTTAAGCAGGGGGACACGTCTGGCACTGCAGGATTTGAGTCCCTGGCGGCGTAGTGTGTTACTGATGGTAGGCTTTGTTACTTTGGTCCCAGCTCTCTGCAGGTCATTCACTAGGTCCCCCTGTGTGGTTCTCACCGTTCTTGTGATCATTTTGACCCCACGGGGTGAGATCTTGCGTAGAGCCCCAGATCGAGGGAGATTATCAGTGGTCTTGTATGTCTTCCATTTCCTAATAATTGCTCCCACAGTTGATTTCTTCAAACCAAGCTGCTTACCTATTGCAGATTCAGTCTTCCCAGCCTGGTGCAGGTCTACAATTTTGTTTCTGGTGTCCTTTGACAGCTCTTTGGTCTTGGCCATAGTGGAGTTTGGAGTGTGACTGTTTGAGGTTGTGGACAGGTGTCTTTTATACTGATAACAAGTTCAAACAGGTGCCATTAATACAGGTAATGAGTGGAGGACAGAGGAGCCTCTTAAAGAAGAAGTTACAGGTCTGTGAGAGCCAGAAATCTTGCTTGTTTGTAGGTGACCAAATACTTATTTTCCATCATAATTTGCAAATAAATTCATAAAAAATCCTACAATGTGATTTTTTGGAATTTTTTTCCTCAATTTGTCTGTCATAGTTGACGTGTACCTATGATGAAAATTACAGGCCTCTCTCATCTTTTTAAGTGGGAGAATTGCACAATTGGTGGCTGACTAAATACTTTTTTTCCCCACTGTATGAAGCAGGTAGAGTAGCAACCTTGTGGTATGGTTATGTGAAATTACAATATTTTCTTGCAATATCAACACAATATTGATTAATGACTTATGCATTGACAGTTTGGAGTGGATCACGGACCAACACTACTACCATGTTGGTTCTGGACTGCGAGGGACTGCTGCTGGTGACCCAATCTGCACCCATTGCATCCATCATCCATACCAAACAGGGCAGGCAGGGGTATTGAGGGTGTGAAACTTTTATTTTCTGTTAAATAAATAAAATACATTTTTAGCAAAGATCGGCCAAGTTTGCATCTTTACAGAAAACATGGGTTGTGATTGGAGCTCTGGATTTGCTGTGCTGCATATTTTAAAACAGAAATAGCAAAGATGTGCTTTGGAAATAGCAACTTGGATTAGATATGATGATGTTTTCCTTTCTGTGCTTTGTAGCCTACTACTGAATATGGTGCAAATGTATGCTCAGATATTTCACAATGTAAAGAAGCACGATGATTTTCGACACCTGAACAGGCCATTTATCATGAGTCAGATTTAGCCCATTTTCGATCATCAGACAAACGAGGATGAATATTACATACAGTGTCATGTAAGGATAGCTATTGAAGTTATGTATTGTTTGAGAAATACGGATACATAAATGACCAGGTAGTGACTACAGATATGATACATTTCTGAAAATATGCCCTTAGAACAGCCTCAATTCGTCAGGGCATGGACTCTACAAGGTGTCGAAAGCATTCCACAGGAATGCTGGCCCATGTTGACTCCAATCCTTCTCACAGTTGTGTCAAGTTCATCTGGATGTTCTTTGGGTGGTGGACCATTCTTGATACACACAGGAAACTGTTGTGTGTGACAAACCCAGCAGCATTGCAGTTCTTGACACAAACCGGTGTGTCTGGCACCTACTACCATACCCGTTCAAAGGCACTTACATATTTTGTCTTGCCCATTCACCCTCTGAATGGCACACATACACAATCCATGTCTCAATTGTCTCAAGGTTTAAAAAGTATTCTTTAACCTGTCTCCTCCCCTTCATCTACACTGATTGAAGTGGATTTAACAAGTGACATCAAGAGTTCATAGCTTACACCTGGATTCACCTAGTCAGTCTATGTCATGGAAAGAGCAGGTGTTCTTATTGTTTTGTACACTTAATGTATATCCGAACCGTAAGTAATGTGGAGAGGTTTGACAGTGATACAAATCAAATTACTATTTCAACACTCGCGTCCCGAGGACTACTTGTGGCTGTTCAAACACTGCTCCTTTGCACATTACATTGCACTTGAAGCAACAAGCACAATTACACCATTTGTATTTGCATGGTACTTGACATTTAAACACTGGCAAAGCAATTAGGTCTGCATTAGGGTCATTAATACAGATTGCTGGCTGTGTGCGTACGCTCAGATAGCTACTGCTGTGTGTATTCAAGGAGAAATGATGGCATAGGCATGACAAGTGCATACACAGGCAAGTGCATACACGTGCACAAATAACAATGATACGGGCATGGGCACATGCAAGCCGCACAGACACACATGCACGTATGCACACACACATGCACAAGTGACTATAGAGGTGCAGAGAGAGGTCTCTTGTCTGGCTCATGTCTAGAGGAACATGTCTAGACACAGTTCCCTGGTATGGAGTCCTGCCATGCCCAAATAAATCCATGTTAAAGCCCTAGTCTTATTCAGTTTATTTATGGACAGGATAAACAAGAAGGTCTAATCCATTTACCAATGATTTATTCAAATATGCCTAGAAAATTCAAAACATACTTTTACATAGGAGACATGAGGAAATTGTATGACCACACACGGCCATAGCTGGTTCTCTCCAATCTCATTGGATGAGAATCACCACTGCCTTGCTGTCCAATCAGAGTAGGCCAAGGCAGGTGAGGTCAGCAGTGAGAGTTGAACTGTTCAGTAAATGCCAAATCCTGATCTCCCTATACGCTTCCTCTCTGGATGAAATGTAAAAAAATAGAAGATACTACAGCCTCTACAGATAAACAAGTGATGCCTGCCCTGCACACTTAACTGCAACCATATAGCTATTAGAATATAGCTCACCCAAAAATCTAATTTTGTCAGGCATTTTGAATTCCTACCTCAAAAGTGGTCTATAGTCGAGCTGATGAGAAGATAAGGGTTCACCTGACTTGGGTGTAAATGATGGCTACAGTCTAATTTCCATACTAGCATATGACTAAGAAAGAAGCAATGCATTCTAAGTAGTATGCTAGTGTGGAAATTGGAGCGGAGCGGAGCTGATCAAATAAAATAAAATCAAATTGTATTTGTCACATGTGCCGAATACAACAGGTGTAGACCTTACAGTGAAATGCTTACTTACAAGCCCTTAACCAACAATGCAGTTTTAAGAAAGAATACCAACAAAAAAAATCTGATGTGTGCATGACTACTGTTCGTTGGTCTTTACAGCCTCTATGGGGACCTACAGGTGCCAGCTTCTTTACGGCATTCACTTAGCACCCCATGGGCTATAACTCACCAGGTAGCGATCCCGACTTGTGTGTAGGCATTGGCAGAAAGTCCATGGGACGGCGGCCAAGGCGGAACCTATTTGAATGGATTAGGGGCTCCCTTATGGAAATGAGCCTCTCTAAAGATGGTCCTGTAAAGGTTATCACAGTGAGGCTGAGTGGATCGATAATCAATCCACTGCAGAGGTGGCGTGCCTCTCTAAAGCGGGGGGCAATCAGATATGCTAGAGGATGAATTAGCTTATTAGGGGTGAAGACACAAGATCAGTTTTGTGTGACGAGTGGGATAGTCAATTGCTTTTTCGCAAAATGGAAGCATTTCGGAAGAGAAGCTGCCTTGTACACACAATACTTCACGTTGGAATGGTTTATGTTTCGACAAGACGGCATTATGTTGAAACGTGTGCAATGCGTAATACATTCGTGATACATGTTCATGTGATGAATTGTAATCTAAATGCTATCGGTTTGAATCAAATGAAATAAAAAATGTATTTGTTACATGCGCCGAATACAACTAGTGTAGACTCACAAGCACTTCCCAACTATGCAGATTAAAAACAAAATACAATAAAATAGTAACACGAGGAATAAAATAAAACACACAAGAATGGAGCTATATACAGGGAGTACCAGTACCAGATCAATGTCCAGAGGTACGAGGTATTTGAGGTAGATATGTACATGAAGGCAGGGTAAAGTGAATAGGCATCAGGATAGATAATAATAAGAGTAAAATAAAGAACAGAGTATCAGCAGCAAATTATGAGTGTAAAAGTGTGTGTGTGTGTGTAATGTGTATGTATGTGTGTTTGTGTTGTGTCAGTATGCGTGTGTGTGTTATGTATGTGTGTGTGTGCGTATGTAGTGTATGTAAATGTTCGTGGGTTTTGTGTGGGAGTGTCAATGTAGTGTGTGTGGGTGAGTATGTATATGGTGTGTATATAGTCTAGTGAGTGTGCGTAGGGTCAGTGCGAGATTCATTAATTGACTATTTAGCAGTCTGGCTATTTAGGAGTCTTATGGCCTGGGGGTAAAAGCTGTCTCGGAGCCTGTTGGTCCAAGAGTCGATGCTCTGGTACCGTTTGCCTGACGGTAGCAGAGTGAACAATATATGTCTTGGGTGGCTGGTATAGAGGTCCTGGATGGCAGGGAGCTCGTCCCCAGTGATGTACAGGGCTGTCCGCACCACCCTCTGTAGAGCTTTGCGGTCAAGGGCGGTGCATTTGCCATACCAAGCGGTGATGCAGCCAGTCAAAATGGTGTAGCTGTAGAACTTTTTGAGGATCCGAGGGCCTATGCCAAATCTTTTCAGCCTCCTGAGGGGGAAGAGGCGCTGCCTTGCCCTCTTCACGACTGTGCGGGTGTGTGTGGACCATGTTATGTCCTTAGTGACGTGGACGCCAAGGAACTTGAAGCTCTCGACCCGCTCTACAACAGCCCCATCGATGTGGATGGGGGCGTGCTCTCCCCTCTTTCTCCTATGGTCCACAATCAGCTCCTTGGTTTTACTGACATTGAGGGAGAGGTTGTTGTCCTGGCACCACACTGCTAAGTCTCTGACCTCCTCCCTGTAGGCTGTCTCATCGCCGTCAGTGATCAGGCCTACCACTATCATGTCTTAAGCAAACTTGATGATGGTGTTGGTGTCATGAGTGGCCACGCAGTCGTGGGTGAACAGGGAGTACAGGAGGGGACTAAGAACATACCCTTGAGGGGCCCCCATGTTGAGGGTCAGCGTGGCGGAGGTGTTGTTGCCTACCCTCACCACCTGGGGCCGGCCCATTAGGAAGTCCAGGATCCAGTTGCAGAGGGAGAGGTTCAGTCCCAGGGTCCCTAGCTTGGTGATGAGCTTGTCAGGGACTATGGTGTTGAACGCTGAGCTGTAGTCTATTAACAGCATTCTCACATAGTTATTTCCCCTCTTGTCCAGGTGGGAGAGGGCAGTGTGAAGTGCAATTGAGATTGCATAATCTGTGAATCTGTTGGGGCGGTATGCGAATTTGAGTGGGTCTAGGGTGTCTGGGATGATAGTGTTGTGTGTCATGACCAGCCTTTCAAGGCACTTCATAATTAGAGATGTGAGTGCTACGGGGCGATAGTCATTTAGGCAGGTTACCTCGAAGCTCTTGGTAACAGGGACAATGGTGGTCAGCTTGAAACATGTTGGGATTACAGACTGGGACAAGGAAAGATTGAAAATATCCGTGAAGACACTTGCCAGCTGGTGTGAGCATGCTTTGAGAATGCGCCCTGGTATTCAGTCTGATTGTTAACCTGTTTAAATGTTTTGCTCACATCGGCCACGGAGGGCGAGATGACACAGTCATCCGGAAAAACAGGGGCTTTCACACAAGGCACAGTGTTAAATTCCTCAAAGCGAGCATAAAAGGCATTTAGCTTGTTTGGGAGTTCTGCATCGCTCGTTTGGGAGTTCTGCATCGCTGGACAACTCACGGCTGGGTTTCCCTTCAAAATCCATTATCGTCTGCAAGCTCTGCCACATACAACGAGCATTGGAGCCGGTGTAATAGGATTCTACCTTCCTCCTATATTGTCCCTTTGCATGTCTGATGTCTCGTCGGAGGTCGTAGCGGGCTTTCTTGTATGCGTCCATGTCCGTGTCCCGTTCCTTGTAAGCGGCAGCTCTAGCCTTCAGCCCAGCGCAGATATTGCCTGTAATCCATGGTTTTTGGTTTGGATACGTTCTTACATTCACTGTGGGGACGACATCGTCTATTCTCTTATTGATGAAGCCTCTAACTGTTGTGTTAAACTCCTCAATGCTATCAGATGAATCCTGGAACGTATCCCAGTCTGTACTAGCCAAACATTCTTGTAGCCTCGCATCTGGTTCATCCGATCACTTCCGTATTGAGAGCATCACTAGAACATCCTGTTTGAGCTTTTGTAAACAGGAAGCAGGAGAATGGCGTCATGGTCAGATTTGCCGAAGCGAGGACTAGGGAGGGCCTTTGAGTAGAATAAAAGTGATCTAGAGTTTTAGCAACCCTTTGTGTGTGCTAAAGACGTGGTGCAGGAGACGTGTTGGTAGAAGTGAGGTAGGACAGTTTTTAGTCTCCCCGCGTTAAAGTCTCCGCCCATCCAGACCAGAAACGCTGCCTCTGGGTGAGCAGTTTCTTGTTTGTTTATGGCCCCATACAGTTTGTTGAGTGCCCGAGTGGTATTGGCTTGTGGAGGGATGTAGACAGCTGTGATAATTACAGATGAGAACTCTCTTGGTAGATAAAAGGGTCTGCAGCTTACCATTAAGGTTATATTGGCATTAGTGGGGCTTTCCCCTTACAGACTTACCTAAGGGTTCCTCTTCTCTTTCTTAATAATTCACCTTCTCCCACTAATCAATACGCTGCTCTTTCCAGTCTCCTGCTTTCCCATTATCTGTCACGCCCACATCATTTATCAGGCAGATCGCTCAAGAGTGACTTCGAAATTGGACGTCTATCCATGTCCTAACGAAGTCGGGAAATGCCTCCACAACTGGCCACTAGGGGCAACAGTGAGCACTATTATCATCAAGTAGGCTTGGGTTTTGCTAGTTTTGCATGTTTGATCACAGTGGTGGACACTCGTTTTATATTTTCCACATGACTCTGGATCAGAAGACTGCATGTTCAATCCCAGTGGTGGAAAATTATATATATTTTTAACCTAATCCCAAATCTTAACCCTTACCTTAACCCAGGGGTGTCAAACACCATTCCATCGAGGGCCTAGTGTCTGCAGGTTTTTGGTTTTTCCTTTCAATTAAGCCCGAGACAACCAGGTATGGGAAGTTCCTTACTAATTAGTGACCTTAATTCATCAATCAAAGACAAGGGAGGAGCGAAAATCTGCAGACACTAAGCCCTCCGTGGAATGAGTTTGACACCTGTGCATTAACCATTCGGAATGAGTGCCTAAATTTAATGTTTTAACCCTATCCAAAACCTTAGACCTTAACCTTCTAAATTTGACGTTTGGAGCAACTTTGAAATTTTTAGTTTGGAGAAACACAACAATACGGAGCAGGAGGAGTCAACCCAGGGTGTCAAAAACACTTCAGAATTTGACGTTTGGAGCAACTTTGAAATTTGATATTTGGATAAACGTGAATAAACATCTAATTCTGCAGTGAGACTGTGAGAGCTTGTTGCATTTATAGCCCCAAATGCCTCAATAGGGTTTATGCTAACCACAATATTTGTGTGTGTGTGTATGTGTGTGTGTTTGTTTGTGTGTGTATGTACGTGTATGTGTATATGTGTACGTATGTGTATGTGTGTGTGTTTTGGTCATCCATCCATTTTCATAAAGATCTAGGGGGAATCTCCCTGATGGACATAGCTGTGGGCTGTGTCTGAGCCCTGGTTGACAGATCAATGGATGGATGGCCTCCATCATTGCTGGGTTGTCCACAGGGGGCAGAGAAGGATTGGGGATCAATGGCACCAATGCAACCCTACAGGAGGTACCAAGTCATGATGCCCTATGGACAACATGGCGAGAAGATAAGCCAATTTGTGAAGAGAATAATTGTTTTGTAAGTTAGCAGAATTTAAATTAATAGTTTGGGGTTTAAATTATATAAACCCAAATCTTGATAATATCATTGATCATATGTTGGTCCCTTCTAGGTCCAGCAAAAACACAGGCTATTTCAGTGTTCACACAGCATTGACTACCAAGGCTCACGACAAAAGGCTCTGAGAGAAGGGAATTTTGAAAGTCTACTTCTGTAAAGGATAATGTCCACTTTATCTGTTGATCTGAGTGTGCTATGGGATTGTACAATATCCCTCTCCTCTCTCCCCTATCCATCACACATCCTTACTATTCCTCCTAGCACATGCAGTCTCTCCATGCAGTGGTTGGATTCTAAATGGCACGCTATTCCCTAGTGCACTACCTTACACCAGAGCCCATAGGGCTTTGGTAAAAATTTGTGCACTATATCGGGAATAGGCCGCCGTTTGGGACACAACCACAGTCTCTCAGCTCCGCTTCTGTACGTCATAAATAAGTGTCTTGTAAACCAGTGACTCAGAAAACAGCTGCAAACTGGTAATTATCTAGAATAAAAAGGGAAATAAAGGAACGAGAGAGGAATGATAGAGGAATGGAGGAGGGGACATGAAATGAATAGACCATAATAACTTCATTAAACAGTTTTAATCATGATTAAATAATAATATGCCATTTAGCAGACGCTTTTATCCAAAGTGACTTACAGTCATGCGTGCATACATTTTCTTTTGTGTATGGGTGGTCCCGGGGATCGAACCCACTACCTTAGCGTTACAAGCGCCGTGCTCTACCAGCTGAGCTACAGAGGATTAAATCTCATCTAAAGCCATGCTAACCATACAACTCCACTAAATCTGAGTTCTCAGTCTTTCCTTACAGATTGGTCCATTACTAATAATAACACAGGTTGCACCCTTTGTTAATAATAACAGTGCCATAATGTGGCTGAGAACCAAAGTATATTCTTAGTCCCGTCTCGCCCCCTGCTAGCGGTGTGCCAGGCCAGCTCTGATGGTTACCTCTGACCTTGCTGTTCATTACTTCTACTGCACACATTTTGTATTTTCAACAACAACAAAATATTCCATCCTATTTTATTTTTTAGATTTAGGCTTTCTGATAATTTTAACCCCCCACAACCAGAAAGGAATTATAAAGGTACTAAAACACCTAGGAAAATCAGATATTTTCTGATTAAAGGGCAATTAAAAATCGAGCAGTTAGGATCATACCCTCCGATAGTGAAGACAGTGAGCTTGAGGACAGTGACAGCAAGGAAGAATGGACCCCAGAATGAGGTTTGAGAGTCAGTGAAATACTAGTTTATGAACAACTTGTATGTTCTTATGAAAAGAGTGCTTGTTTCTACTATATTTCACTTAAAGGGAAATGTTATTGTTTTTCAACTTCATATTCATAATTTCCAGCACCACCCCTACATCAACATATGTGAAAATGGCACATATCTATGTTTTTGTAGTAAAAAATTTGGAGGAAGATAAGTGTTTCCAATGACATCAGCAACTAATTAGTAGAGAATTAGTAGGCAATTCATAGTAATGCCTACTCATAATTGGTTAAAATCTAATTGATGCACACCAATGATGTCATTAGAAACACTTATCTTCCTCTATCTTTTTTACTACAAAACATAGAAACGCGCCATTTTCACATATGTTGAAGTTGGGGTGGTGCTGGATATTATAAATATGAAGTTGAAAAACAATAACATTTCCCATTAAGTGAAATATAGTAGAAACAAGCACTCTTTTCATAAGAACATACAAGTTGTTCATAAACTAGTATTTCACTGACTCTCAAACCTGATTCCATTCTTCCTTGCTGTCACTGTCCTCAAGCTCACTGTCTTCACTATCGGAGGGTATGATCCTAACTGCTTGATTAGGCACCTTTCGCTCATAGAATGTGTTCATTGCCTGTGAATGTCAGAGGATATGTTGGCAAAAACATTGACCAAGGCCATCTTTTTACATCAAATTACATTCCTTTCATTGAGTATGATATTGCCCTGAAAAGTAGCCTAACTGCACAATGTTGCCCCGAGGCAACAAAAATATATATACAAATTAAATATTTTAAAAACCTATCAAATATGCTTCTTTAGAGGTTCCTACACAAGTACATTTCATATTTTTTTATTGTCAAGTTATCTCTATTTAAATATGCAAAATAATGAAATGTACAGTATCTTACCCTTCGCTCACACCATGCGCTCGCATCGCTCTGCTTCCTGAAAGAAGGTCCCTTCCCCAATTGATTCATCATATCAACTTCTGCACCTCATTGGATTGTTTACAGGCATGTCATCACATATTGTCATGTGTAGGAAAAAAAATGTATTACATGGGCGAGGGGAGCAAAAGGCAAAAGGGTTCATGCATGAAGCTGGTCTCCCACTAGCCCGTGGCCGCTGACCTGCCTGACAATGACACTACATTAGAGAGAGGAGAGAGCAAGCAAATAATAAGGCTCGACTAACATGGCTGTGTCTGACTGTCCTCTGTTGTGGAAATTAGCTATGTAATTAAGCACCTGGAGAAGTGTGGGAACAAGGGCCTATAATGACCTGCACCTATATTTCCTCCTCACCTCTGGGTGATGTGCAGGTATGTGAAGTCAGGAGGCGCGAAATGGAACCCGTTATCTGAGTACAGCATTTGTGGTTTGCCCCATGAGAATGTTCTAGGAGATTGTTCTTTAGGCCAATTGGTTATTATTGTAGGTTAGTATCATAATTGAAAATAACCAAATAACCCGTTAATACAAGGAGGTGCATTTTGGTTGGCTACCCATCACAGGTTATCATATTACATTTTTATTTGGGATCGCGGTTGGTTCGTTTTATAGCCAAGCCATTAGATCCCCTTTGATAAGCTGGCAAGTTTGTGATCAACATCAATAAAACACATTCACACAGAGCCATCTGGTATCTGTTGAGTAAGACTGCACAGTTCCTTACACACACACACACACACACACACACACACACACACACACACACAGTGTCTTCCTAAGCTGTAAAAGGATAGTGCTACAAGTGCAGACTGCAAAATAGTGCTACAACTGTTCTCTTCAATGGTAACTATTTAGTTAGAGTTATTTTTTCACTATAATACTTGTGTTCAACCTTATGTACTGGCCACTGCTTGCTGTCATGTTAGAATTGTAGGGATTCCTGCCTTGACTTAAACTGCTGACAAATGTTTCTGGCTAGTGTAGGCCTACCCCTGTTATTGTGTTCAGTGTCTGTGTACTGTGTCAGATTGTGGTTCCATTCAGTTTGACTGGATATTTCTGGCCAGTTGGAGATGCACAAAACATAACCATTTTGTTTTGATGGTGTCAGATCCGGCTGTCTACTTCTAAGGGTGGACGAGGACGTATTGTCCATGGTGAGTCTGTGGACTCTAAAATCAAAGGAAAATCAGATCATAACTTGGACGCATTTGAGTCATTATAGGGAGAAAACGGAAGGGACATATTTCAATACCATTCTCTTTTATGAGGGGATTTGAAAAGTTATTTTATATGATATCTTCTAAAGATAGGTGAAGAAAATTACCTACAGTACAACCTTCTGGATGAATGCCATGTCCATGATATGATATGATTTTACTTGAGCTCTTTTAGATACTACAGTGCATTCGGAAAGTATTCAGACCCCTTGACTTTTTCCATATTTTGTTACATTACAGCCTTTTTCTAAAATGGATAAAATAAATAAAAATCCTCAATCTACACACAATAGACCAATAATGAAAACTCAAAAACTGTTTTTTATTTTTATTTTTGCAAATGTATTACAAATAAAAAACTAACTTTGCTATGAGACTCGAAATTGAGCTCAGGTGCATCCTGTTTCCATTGATCATCCTTGAGATGTTTCTACAACTTCATTGGAGTCCACCTGTGGTGAATTCAATTGATTGGACATGATTTGGAAAGGCACACACCTGTCTATACAAGGTACCACAGTTGGCAGTGCATGTCAGAGCAAAAACCAAGCCATGAGGTCGAAGGAATTGACCGTAGAGCTCAGAGTCAGGATTGTGTCAACGCACAGATCTGGGGAAGGGTACCAAAACATTTCTGCAGCATTGAAGGTCCCCAAGAACACAGTGGACCCCATGATTCTTAAATGGAAGAAGTCTGGCACCACCAAGACTCTTCTTAGAGCTGGCAGCTCGGCCAAACTGAGCAATCGGGGGAGAAGGGCCTTGGTCAGGGAGATGTGGTCAGGGAGGTGACCAAGAACCCGATGGTCACTCTGACAGAGCTCCAGAGTTCCTCTGTGGAGATGGGAGAACCTTCCAGAAGGACAACCATCTCTGCAGCACTCCACCAATCAGGCCTTTATGGTAGAGTACCAGACGGAAGCCACTCCTCAGTAAAAGGCACATGACAGCCCGCTTGGAGTTTGCCAAAAGGTATCTAAAGACTCCCAGACCATGATAAACAAGATTCTCTAGTCTGATTAAACCAAGATTGAACTCTTTGGCCTGAATGCCAAGCGTCACGTCTGGAGGAAACCTGGCACCATCCCTACCGTGAAGCATGGTGGTGGCAGCATCATGCTTTGGGGATGTTTTTCAGCGGCAGGGACTGGGAGACTAGTCAGGATTGAGGGAAAGATAAGCGGAGCAAAGTACAGAGAGATCTTTGATGAAAACCTAATCCAAAGCGCTCAGGACCTTAGACTGGGAGAAGGTTCACCTTCCAACTGGACAACGACCCTAAGCACACAGCCACGACAACGCAGGAGTGGCTTCGGGACAAGTCTCTGAATGTCCTTGAGTGGCCCTGCCAGAGCCCGGACTTGAACACGATCGAACAACTCTGGCGAGACCTCCCCATCCAACCTGACAGAGCTTGAGAGGATCTACAGAGAAGAATGGGAGAAACCCCCCAAATACAGGTGTGCCAAGCTTGTAGCGTCATACCCAAGAAGACTCAAGACTGTAATCACTGCCAAAAGTGCTTCAACAAAGTACTGAGTAAAGGGTCTGAATACTTATGTAAATGTGATATTTCAGTGTTTTATTTTTAATACATTTTTCAACAATTTCTATAAACACGTTTTTGCTTTGTCATTATGGGGTGTTGTGTGTAGATTGATAAGGGGGGGAACTATTTAATATATTTTAGAATAAGCCTGTAACGTAACAAAATGTGGAAAAAGCCAAGGGGTCTGAATACTTTGCGAATGCACTGTAGGTGTAGACAGGGTCTTCAACACAGCTTCTGAAGACAACCCCAAATGCCTTCCCCAATAGATCCAATAGATTGTGCATAAATGTCAGGTCCGTGTAAGAAGCCCAGACTGCAGTCAGAAGGAACAAAAGTAATCAGAGGGAGTGTGATTTAATAGGAAGAACTTTGAGAGCAGCATGGAGCAAATAGAACAAGACAGGAATGATAAATAGGAAAGTTGGTGCCAAAATAACAAACACCCAAAGCACCAGGGACTCTTGTCTCCAGCATCCTCGCAAAGAATCACTCTGTTTCACGCTGCCGACTCTTGTATAAGATGCTGCTTTCTATTCCTCCCCAAACACTCCCTGTCCTAAGTTACCCCTTGTTTTTTAGTTTTTCATATTGATGCAATCTAAGTATGTCCATGCATCACCTCCAACCTTTCATGTATGGCCTAAATCGAGCACTGAAACGAAACAGGTGCCTTCCACGGTCTCCGTTTATAAGCTTTATGATACAAAATAAACCGCCACTCCGCACTCAGCTCCACCACAGTACTGCGTGAGATTGGTCTTCTCAAGGATCTCATTTCGACAGGGTCACTTCATTGATGTGGCAAGTAAATTTGACAATTGTAAAAAGGTGCAACAAACAAACAAGTGCAGGCGTCAGATAAAGAAAAGGCCTGCAGTCGGACTGAACAGTGAATTGAAGGAGGGAGGACAATCTCTAAAGAAAACCAACAGGCTGTGAAAATAACCTTTACACCGGAAATTATGACCAAACTCAACACCTGCCGCTTAGGTTTGCTAACGCGAACATTTCCCAATGACCAATAGAAATAAAACAATGCAACACTGCCCCAGGCTTGTCAGGGGTTGTAATAGTCTTTCGGGAATAATAACATGTACATGTTTTAAAGTTTGTCTGGTTTGCTGTTTGCATTAACAGTTCCATTACAGTTATCTGGAGAATACAATAAATCCTATTTCTCCTTGTCACCGTTTTGCGAGCCATGATAGAGAACCAGAAATCCCCCCTTGTCTTCTTATTATTCTGGAGAAATCTCTCATCCCTAGAACAACGGGAGAGAAGAAATTAGCCGGGAGTTTATTGCCCTAGATACAAAGGTACTAGATTGAAAAGGGGAGAGATGATTGAACTCACCTTTATTTTGCCTTTGTGCCAGGCAGCTCAGTCACTCTGATGCTATCTGTATTCTCTCTTACTTCGTTCGCAGTGCCGAGGATTCCTCACACAAAATAATGATGCCAAAACCAGGGATGCTCAATAGGCCTTCCGGCTCCTCTATCTTAAAGCCTGCCACTCTTTTACTCCTCTTTCTTTTATTTGTCGAAAAATAGAATTCTGCTTAGCATCAAAGTGCGTAATCTCTGTTGTTGTGTTGATATTTTATTAATTATGGTGAAAGAAGAGGAAGAATTGATCATATATTACTCAGATTTCATGAATCTGAAGTCGTGCTAAAACTAGAGGAGTAAAGAGCTCAGCTAGAGATTGAAAGGACACTTTAAAAAATTCCATGTTTCACTGACTCTCCCATTACATTATTAGTACACTCTCCCATTACTTAAATACAATCTCCAAGGCATTGGTCGGGATTGTAAGTGCACTATAATCAAATACACCCGATGAAGGGAAAAGGTGGACCATGAGCTCCCACACTCAGAAAGACAGCGTGCAGTAAATGGCAAAAATGGATGTACCTTGCATTTAGGGGAGGACGAAATATAAATAAAATAGGAGGAGGAAGAGGGGGGATGAGGTGTGTTTTCGCTAGCTGTGATTATACAAGTAATTCACACACCAGAGAACAGCAAGAGAACTGAGTGTGAGTGAGTGCGTGGCTTGTTGGATGGCAAGGGCCTGATTACAAAGCCCATTAGCACAGAAATGAGCTGCAAATTGAGCAGAAGAGCATTCTGAATGCTGGAGAGAATCTAGCAGGGTAGCAATGTTAAACTGTTCCTCGTGGATGGGAACACTATGATCCCATTTGACATATTTATTTTTCACACCAATATATACACTGCGTATACTTAACATTAAGAACACCTGCTCTGTTCATGACATAAACTAACCAGGTGAATCCAGGTGAATGATATGATCCCTTATTGATGTCACTTGTTAAATCCACTTCAATCAGTGTAGATGAAGGGGAGGACACAGGTTAAAGAAGGATTTTTAAGCATTGAGACAATTGAGACATGAATTGTGTATTTTTGACATTCAGAGGTTGAATGGGCAAGACAAGATGAAAATGTATGCACTCACTAACTGTAAGTCTCTCTGGATAAGAGTGTCTGCTAAATGACTAAAATGTAAAACAAATATTTAAGTGCCTTTGAACAGGGTTTGGTAGTAAGTGCCAGGCGCACCGATTTGTGTCAAGAACTGAAAAGCTGCTGGGTTTTCCACGCTCAACAGTTTCCTGTGTGTATCAAGAATGGTCCACCACCCACAGGACATCCAACCAACTTGACACAACTGTGGGAAGCATTGGAGTCAACATGGGCCAGCATCCTTGTAGAACGCTTTCGACACCTTGTAGAGTCCATGCCCGACGAATTGAGATTGTTCTGAGGGCAAAAGGGGAGAAACTCAATATTAGGAAGGTGTTCCTAATGTTTGGTATACTCAGTGTACAAGGTTTAACGTATTTGTATGTATTCAAGGTCTAGGTCGAAGGAGCAGGTAAGCAGATTCCCACTCAATGTATTTAAACATTTTACATCACATTCTATGTTGTTTTTTTTAAGACTCAAGCGTTATCAAAATATATATGTTGATAAAGGGACGGCGGGAGAATCAGATATAGGGAAAGATAGATTGAGAGAGTGAGAGAGAGGGAGAGAGAGAGAGAGAGAGAGAGCAAGTGAAAGCCAACAAAGAGAGCATTACATTTACATTTACATTTTAGTCATTTAGCAGACGCTCCTATCCAGAGCGACTTACAGTTAGTGAATACATATTTTTTTTTATACTGGCCCCCCGTGGGAAACGAACCCACAACCCTGGCGTTGCAAACGCCATGCTCTATCAACTGAGCTACATCCCTGCCGGCCATTCCCTCCCGTACCCTGGACAACGCTGGGCCAATTGTGCGCCGTCCATGAGTCTCCCGGTCGCGGCCGGCTGCGACAGAGCCTGGATTCGAACCAGGATCTCTAGTGGCACAGTTAGCACTGCGATGCAGTGCCTTAGACCACTGCGCCACTCAGGAGTAGAGAGCAGAGAGCACTGCCTCACCATTATCTGACATCGATCATCTGGCATCACCATCATCAATTCATACAACTACAGTGGGTTGCCAGAAGCACCAGTCTCCGCCATTAGTGGGCACACTGTTAATCTACCTAATTGTATTTTTTATTTTTTTTATTTTTTTGGGAGGGGGGGAGTGAATCAATTTAATATTGCAGATAGATTGTATCTTCTATCAATGTAATTGTCTCCATCACTTCCAATCCCCCATGTTTTTTATATATATACTCCCCTTTATTACTTTTCAACCCCGCCATCCTTTCCCTACTTGGAGTAAATTAGTGAACAACAATGCCCAGGCCTCTACTTATACCTTTTTTAAACATTCTGTCAAAAAATAAAGGTTTTTTGTCAATTAGTATATTTGAATTTAACCACAATATTTGTTGCATTATTTGTTCTGTCGTTTCTGGAGGATTAATTTGAAATTGCAACCAACTTTCTATGGCTTGTTTTAGAAATAGTGATATTTGGGAGATGATTTCCTTTTCAAATAACTGCAAATGAGTTGTTGTAATCTGAATAAAGGGAAAAAGGCCTTTCTTGAACATTGGGTGAGACAATCTTACTAATTTGCTTGAGAACCAGTTCGGATTTAAGTATAACTTCTGTATGACTGAAGCTTTTAGTTATAGGTCTAATGCTTTAAAACGTTCTGAGAAATAGCCATTATTTACTATTTTACACCTAGGGTTACTATACATGATTTTGACCCATTTTATAAGAGATTCTCCAAAATTGAAATGCTCCAGGCATTTATATATAAAACCCAGTCGAACTTTATCAAATGCCTTTTCGAAGTCTGCTATGAATAGCAGGCCTGGTTTCCCATATTTTCCATAGTGTTCTATTTTTTCCAATATTTGCCTTATATTATCTCCAATGTATCTTCCATGTAAAAAACCTGTCTGATTAGAATGAATAATATCCGACGATACCTTTTTAATTCTATGCGCTATACATTTTGCATCACAACACTGAAGTGTAAGGGGCCTCCAATTTTGTAAATCTACCTAATTGTTTGTATACTTTTATTTTTTCTCATTTTCTGTAGGCCTATACTGCAATTCAGCAGTATAGGCCTACTAGATTAAATGAACCAATGAAAAAATAAACCTCTATGTACAGTTGAAGTCAGAAGTTTACATACACCTTAGCCAAATACATTTAAACTCAGTTTTTCACAATTCCTGATATTTCATCCTAGGAAAAATTCCCTGTCTTAGGTCAGTTAGGATCACCACTTTATTTTAAGAATGTGAAATGTCAGAATAATAGTAGAGAGAATTATAGTAGAGAGAATTATTTATTCCATTTGGAAGACCCATTTGCGACCAAGCTTTAACTTCCTGACTGATGTCTTGAGATGTTGCTTCAATATATCCACATCTCAAGACATCAGTCAGGAAGTTAAAGCTTGGTCGCAAATGGGTCTTCCAAATGGACAATGACCCCAAGCATACTTCCAAAGTTGTGGCAAAATGGCTTAAGGACATCAAAGTCAAGGTATTGGAGTGGCCATCACAAAGCCCTGACCTCAATCCTATAGAAAATGTGTGGGCAGAACTGAAAAAGCGTGTGCGAGCAAGGAGGCCTACAAACCTGACTCAGTTACACCAGCTCTGTCAGGAGGAATGGGCCAAAATGCACCCAACTTATTGTGGGAAGCTTGTGGAAGGCTACCCAAAACGTTTGACCCAAGTTAAACAATTTAAGGCAATGCTACCAAATACTAATTGAGTGTATGTAAACTTCTGACCCACTGGGAATGTGACTAAATAAATAAAAGCTGAAATAAGTCATTATCTCTACTATTATTCTGACATTTCACATTCTTAAAATAAAGTGGTGATCCTAACTGACCTAAGACAGGGAATTTTTACTAGGATTAAATGTCAGTAATTGTGAAAAACTGAGTTTAAATGTATTTGGCTAAGGTGTACGTAAACTTCCAACTTCAACTGTACAGGTAACTGCCAAAATAAAGGCAACAGCAGATGCTTCCCCACAGGTGTGATTCCTGAGTTAATTAAGCAATCATGCTTAGGGTCATTATTTTGGCTATCATGGCTAGAAGAAGAAGAAGAAGAAGAGATCTCAGTGACTTTGAATGAGGGTTTGAAGGGTGTGTGTGTGTGTGTGTCAATGTGTATGTGTGTGTGTGTCAGTTACCAGATCTCAACCCAATTTAACACTTTTGGGAGATTCTGGAGCGGCACCTGAGACAGTGTTTTCTACCACCATCAACAAAATACCAAATGGAATTTTGTTGAAGAATGGTGTTGCATCCCTCTAATAGAGTTCCAGACACTTGTAGAATCTATTCCAAGGCGCATTGAAGCTGTTCTGGTGGTTCGTGGTAGCCTAGCCTCGTCGAGAAGTTAATGGCAAAATTATTGCTAAATACTTTAGGGGTGGCAACCCGGTGTAAATCTGTGACGCCTCGCAACACATTTTACATTTTAGTCATTTAGCAGACGCTCTTATCCAGAGCGACTTACAGTTAGTGAGTGCATACATTTTCATACACATCAAACCAATCAAATGCCTTGCATGGGCTGAGCTCCAATAGTGCTCACTAGATTTGTGTCGTAGGTGCAACAGTATTAGGAAGGTGTTCTTTCGTACACTCAGTGTATAAATCACGCTCTCAAACATTCATATCACTGCACAGGAGCACTAACACATCATGATCAAGAGAAAATGGCGCCGACAGGGAGGGCTGCCTCGCCTTTTATGTATTATTTCTTACATTGTTAGGCCAGAAAATCTTAAGTGTTATTACATACAGCCGGGAAGAACTACTGGATATCAGAGCGGCGTGAACTTACCAGCACTACGACCAGGAATACGACTTTCCCGAAGCGGATCTCTTGTCCGCACCACCCAGGGCATTTGAACTGATTCCAGAGGCCGACCCAAAACAACGCCGCTGGAGGAGAGGCAGCCGGAGCGGTCTTCTAGTCAGACTTAGGAGGCGCGCACACCACCCATCGCTTCTGAGTATATTACTCGCTAATGTCCAGTAACTAGATAACAAAGTTGACAAAATTAGGGCAAGGGTTGCTTTCCAGAGTGACATCAGGGATTCTAACATACTCTCTCGGGATATACTGTCCCTGTCCATACAGCCATCTGGGTTCTCAGTACATTGCGCCGACAGGAATAAACGTCTCTCCGGGAAGAAGAAGGGTGGGGGGGTATGTTTCATGATTAACGACTCATGGTGTAATTGTAACAACATACAGGAACTCAAGTCATTTTGTTCACCTGACCTAGAATTCCTCACAATCAAATGCCGACCGTATTATCTCCCAAGAGAATTATCTTCGGTTATTGTTACAGCCGTGTATATCCCCCCTCAAGCCGATCCCACGACAGCCCTCAAGGAACTCCACTGGACTTTATGCAAACTGGAAACCATATATCCTGAGGCTGCATTTATTGTAGCTGGGGATTTTAACAAAGCAAATTTGAGAAAAAGGCTACCTAAATTCCATCAACATATTGACAGTAGCACGGGCGCTGGTAAAAAACACTGGATCATTGCTACACTAACTTCCGCAATGCATACAAGGCCCTCCCCTGCCCTCCTTTCGGCAAATCTTACCACAACTCCATTTTGCTCCTCCCTTCCTATAGGCAGAAACTCAAAACAGGAAGCACCCGTGCTAAGGATTATTCAACGCTGGTCTGACCAATCGGAATCCACGCTTTAAGATTGTTTTGATCATGCGGACTGAGATATGTTACTGAGATATGTTCCGGGTAGCCTCTGAGATTAAGTGGGTGGCCTCTGAGTGGGTTTATAAGGAAGTGTATAGGAGATGTCGTACCCACTGTGACAATTAAAACCTACCCTAACCAGAAACCGTGGATAGATGGCAGCATTCGTGAAAAACTGAAAGCACGAACCACCACATTTAACCATGGCAAGGTGACGGGGAATATGGCAGAATACAGACAGAGTGGTCGTTCCCTCCACAAGGCAATCAAACAGGCAAAATGTCAATATCGGGACAAAGTGGAGTCGCAATTCAACGGCTCAGACACGAGACGTATGTGGCAGGGTTTACAGACAATCGCGGACTACAATAGGAAAACCAGCCACGTAGCGGACACCGACGTCTTGCTGCCAGACAAGCTAAACAAGTTCTTTGCCCGCTTTGAGGATAACATTTTACATTTACATTTTAGTCATTTAGCAGACGCTCTTATCCAGAGCGACTTACAGTTAGTGAGTGCATACATAATTTTTTTATTTTTCATACTATTTTTCATACCCCCGTGGGAATCGAACCCACAACCCTGCCGTTGCAAACGCCATGCTCTACCAACTGAGCTACATCCCTGCCGGCCATTCCCTCCCCTACCCTAGATGACGCTGGGCCAATTGTGCGCCGCCCCATGGGTCTCCCGGTCACGGCTGGCTACGACAGAGCCTGGATTCGAACCAGGATCTCTAGTGGCACAGCTAGTACTGCGATGCAGTGCCTTAGACCACTGCACCACTCGGGAGGTTGCCACCGACGGTAGTGCCACCGACGCGGCCAGCTACCAAGGACTGTGGGCTCTCCTTCTCTGTGGCCGACATGAGTAAGAAATGTAAAAGTGTTAACCCTCGCAAGGCTGCCAGCCCAGAAGGCATTCCTAGCCGCATCCTTAGAGCATGCGCAGACCAGCTGGCTGGTGTGTTTACGGACATATTCAATCTCTCCCTATCCCAGTCTGCTGTCCCCACATGCTTCAAGATGGCCACCATTGTTCCTGTACCCAAGAATGCAGAGGTAACTGAACTAAATGACTAGCGCCCCGTAGAACTTACTTCTTTCATCATGAATTGCTTTGAGAGACTAGTCAAGGATCATATCACCTCCACCTTACTTGTGACCCTAGACCGCCCCAATAGGTCCACAGACGATGCAATCGCCATCACACTGCACACTGCCCTATCCCATCTGGACAAGAGGAATACCTATGTAAGAATGCTGTTCATTGACTATAGCTCAGCATTCAACACTATTGTACCATCCAAGTTCATCATTAAGCTTGAGGCCCTGGGTCTCAACCCCACCCTTTGCAACTGGGTCCTGGACTTCCTGATGGGCCGCCCCCAGGTGGTGAAGGTAGAAAACAACATCTCCACTTCGCTGATCCTCAACACTGGGGTCCCACAAGGGTGTGTGCTCAGCCCCCTCCTGTACTCCCTTTTCACCCATGACTGCGTAGCAATGCACGCCTCCAACTCAATCATCAAGTTTGCAGATTACACAACAGTAGTAGGCTTGATTACCAACAACGATGAGACAGCCTACAGGGAGGAGGTGAGGGCTCTCGGAGTGTGGTGTTAGGAAAATAACCTCTCACTCAACGTCAACAAAACAAAGGAAATGATTGTGGACTTCAGGAAACAGCAGAGGGAGTACCCCCCTATTGACATCGACGGGACAGCAGTGGAGAAGGTAAAAAGTTTTAAATTACTCTGCGTACATATCACTGACAAACTGAAATGGTCCACCCACACAGACAGCGTGGTGAAGAAGGCGCAAAACGTCTCTTCAACCTCAGGAGGCTGAAAGAATTTGGCCTGTCACCAAAACCTTCACTAACTTTTACAGATGCACAATTGAGAGCATCCTGTCGGGCTGTATCACTGCCTGGTACGGCAACTGCACAGCCCACAACCAGAGGGCTCTCCAGAGGGTGGTGCGGTCTGCACAACGTATCACCGGGGGCAAACTACCTGCCCTCCAGGACACTTAGTATTTAGATTGTAGTTAGGTATTGTAGGTAGTTCTCGTGGGTTGTTGTATGTAATTATTCAGCTGTTTTTCTAACCTCATTGTCTGAAGCGTTAACGTTAGGTAGTAAGTAGCTACTGTGCTCGAAATGTAGCTAGCTTGTTGCTACCTGGATAGCTACTAAACAATAGCTGGAACGACCTAGCTAACAGACGCGAACTGGCTGAATCGATTCAGTGGCTAGCTTTGCACTTGGCTAACTAAAAGTAGCTGCTAGGGGTAAGTTATAACCTACATTTGTGTTTTGATTTTACATACTGGTAGCCAGAGTCATTCAAGGGAATTCGGGACATGGGTGACTAGTTAACGTTAGCTTGGCTCTCTCTGTGTGTTCGTGCCGTGGGAGGACGGGTTTCTTCGTTGGCAGAAAGCAATGGCTAGCTAGTATGCTAACTATTCTAGCTAACTAACTGGCTGAATAAGTTGACGACTGACTCGCTCAAGCTGTCGGGACTAACCCACAACGTTAGACATGGACACGAATGATCTGCTTGGCATGTTGACACACTGGTGGTTTGTTGTGGCTGAGTATTGGTGCTAAACTGTGTTGTTGGAGGCCGGCATGCTAGCTGGCTGTGGCGTCATATGACTAGGTGCCCTGGACGGTTTTCAGGTAAGAATACTGTACCAAGTTAGCTAGCTGAATAAACTAGGTTAGTCTATTCCTAGAAAACATTGAACCGCTGTAGTTTACAACAATTATAGTTTCTGAGGTGGAAGTTGGGAGAGTTATATTTGGGTGTTTCAGTGAAACGTAAGTGAGGGAGGCCCCGCTCTCTCGCTTTCCCAGATGTTTAGTTCATTTCATTCCGATCTCCTTTGCATTATTGTAGCCATTTTCTGTAGCCTGTCAACTATGCCTCTGTCTATCCATGTTCTCTCCTCTCCGCACAGGCTATTCAAACGACTCACACCGCGTGGCTGCTGCCTCTCTAACCTGGTGGTCCCTGCACGCACGACCCACATGGAGTTCCAGGTCTCCGGCAGCCTCTGGAACTGCCATTCTTCGGCCAACAAGGCAGAGTTCATCTCAGCCTATGCTACCCTCCAGTCCCTCGACTTCTTGGCGCTGACGGAAACATGGATTACCACTGAAAACACTGCTACTCCTACTGCTCTCTCCTCGTCTGACCATGTGTTCTCGCATACCCCAAGAGCATCTGGTCAGCGGGGTGGTGGCACAGGAATCATTATCTCTCCCAAGTGGACATTCTCTCTTTTTCCCCTGACCCATCTGTCTATCTCCTCATTTGAATTCCATGCTGTCACAGTCACTAGCCCATTCAAGCTTAACATCCTTGTCATTTATCGCCCTCCAGATTCCCTTGGAGAGTTCATCAATGAGCTTGATGCCTTGATAAGTTCATTTCCTGAGGATGGCTCACCCCTCACAGTTCTGGGTGACTTCAACCTCCCTACGTCTACCTTTGACTAATTTCTCTCTGCCTCCTTCTTTCCACTCCTCTCCTCTTTTGACCTCACCCTCTCACCGTCCCCCCCTACTCACAAGGCAGGCAATACGCTTGACCTCATCTTTACTAGATGCTGTTCTTCTACTAATCTAACTGCAACTCCCCTCCAAGTCTCCGACCACTACTTTGTATCCTTTTCTCTCTACCTCTCCTCCAACACTACTCACTCTGCCCCTACTCAGATGGTAATGCGCCGTCGCAACCTTCGCTCTCTCTCTCCCACTACTCTCTCCTCTTCCATCCTATCATCTCTTCCCTCTGCTCAATCCTTCTCCCTTCAATCTCCTGATTCTGCCTCCTCAACCCTCCTCTCCTCCCTTTCTGCATCCTTTGACTCTCTATGTCCCCTATCCTCCTGGCCGGCTCAGTCCTCCCCTCCTGCTTCGTGGCTTGACGACTCATTGCGAGCTCACAGAACAGGGCTCCGGGCAGCCGAGCGGAAATGGAGGAAAACTAGACTCCCTGCGGACCTGTCATCTTTTCACTCCCTCCTCTCTACATTTTCTTCATCTGTTTCTGCTGCTAAAGCCACTTTCTACCACTCTAAATTCCAAGCATCTGCCTCTAACCCTAGGAAGCTCTCTGCCACCTTCTCCTCCCTGCTGAATCCCCCCCCTCTCTCTGTGGATGACTTCGTCAACCATTTTGAAAAGAAGGTTGACGACATCCGATCCTTGTTTGTTAAGTCAAATGACACTGCTGGTCCTGCTCACACTGCCCTACCCTATGCTTTGACTTCTTTCTCCCCTCTCTCTCCAGATGAAATCTTGCGACTTGTGACGGCCAGCCGCCCAACAACTTGCCCGCTTGACCCTATCCCCTCCTCTCTTCTCTAGACCATCTCCGGTGACCTTCTCCCTTACCTCACCTCGCTCATCAACTCATCCTTGACCGCTGGCTATGTCCCTTCCGTCTTCAAGAGAGCGAGAGTTGCACCCCTTCTCAAAAAACCAACACTTGATCCCTCTGATGTCAACAACTACAGACCAGTATCCCTTCTTTCTTTTCTCTCCAAAACTCTTGAGCGTGCCGTCTTTAGCCAACTCTCTTGCTATCTCTCTCAGAATGACCTTCTTGATCCAAACCAGTCAGGTTTCAAGACTGGTCATTCAACTGAGACTGCTCTTCTCTGTGTCACGGAGGCTCTCCGCACTGCTAAAGCTAACTCTCTCTCCTCTGCTCTTGTCCTTCTAGACCTGTCTGCTGCCTTTGATACTGTGAACCATCAGATCCTCCTCTCCACCCTCTCCGAGTTGGGCATCTCCTGCGCGGCTCACTTTTGGATTGCATCCTACCTGACCGGTCGCTCCTACCAAGTGGCGTGGCGAGAATCTGTCTCCGCAACACGTGCTCTCACCACTGGTGTCCCCCAGGGCTCAGTTCTAGGCCCTCTCCTATTCTCGCTATACACCAAGTCACTTGGCTCTGTCATATCCTCACATGGCCTCTCCTATCATTGCTACGCAGACGACACACAACTAATCTTCTCCTTTCCCCCTTCTGATAACCAGGTGGCGAATCGCATCTCTGCATGTCTGGCAGACATATCAGAGTGGATGACGGATCACCACCTCAAGCTGAACCTCGGCAAGACGGAGCTGCTCTTCCTCCCGGGAAGGACTGCCCGTTCCATGATCTCGCCATCACGGTTGACAACTCCTTTGTGTCCTCCTCCCAGAGTGCGAAGAGCCTTGGCGTGACCCTGGACAACACCCTGTCGTTCTCCGCTAACATCAAGGCGGTGACCCGATCCTGTAGGTTCATGCTCTACAACATTCGGAGAGTACGACCCTGCCTTACACAGGAAGCGGCACAGGTCCTAATCCAGGCACTTGTCATCTCCCGTCTGGATTACTGCAACTCGCTGTTGGCTGGGCTCCCTGCCTGTGCCATTAAACCCCTACAACTCACCCAGAATGCCGCAGCCCGTCTGGTGTTCAACCTTCCCAAGTTCTCTCACGTCACCCCGCTCCTCCGCACACTCCACTGGCTTCCAGTTGAAGCTCGCATCTGCTACAAGACCATGGTTCTTGCCTACGGAGCTATGAGGGGAACGGCACCTCTGTACCTTCAGGCTCTGATCAGTCCCTACACCCAAACGAGGGCATTGCGTTCATCCACCTCTGGCCTGCTGGCCCCCCTACCTCTGCGGAAGCACAGTTCCCACTCAGCCCAGTCAAGCTCAGTCTGTTCGCTGCTCTGGCACCCCAATGGTGGAACAAGCTCCCTCATGACGCCAGGACAGCAGAGTCACTCACCACCTTCCGGAGACACTTTAAACCCCACCTCTTTAAGGAATACCTGGGATAGGATAAAGTAATCCTTCTACCCCCCCTTACCCCACCCCCCAAAAAAATAAAAAAATATATTGTAAAGTGGTTATCCCACTGGCTATAAGGTGAATGCACCAATTTGTAAGTCGCTCTAGATAAGAGCGTCTGCTAAATGATGTAAATGTAAAAAAAACTTACAGCACCCAATGTCACAGGAAGGCCAAAAAGATAATCAAGGACAACTACCACCCGAGCCACTGCCTGTTCACGCTGCTGTCATCTAGAAGGCGTGGTCAGCACAGGTACATCAAAGCTGGGACCGAGAGACTGAAAAACAGCTTCTATCTCAAGGACATCAGACTGTTAAACAGCCATCACTAGTACAGAGAGGCTGCTGCCTACATACAGGCTTGAAAATCACTGGCCACTTTAATAAATGGAACACTAGTCACTTTAATAATGCCACTTTAATAATCAAATCAAATCAAATCAAATTTTATTGGTCACATGCGCCGAATACAACAGGTGCAGACATTACAGTGAAATGCTTACTTACATGTTAATGTTTACATATCTTGCATTTCCCATCTCATATGTATATACTGTATTCTATACTATCTATTGCATCTTAGCCTATGCCGCTCTGACAATGACATTGCTCATCCATATATTTATATATTCTCATTCCAATCCTAGATTTGTGTGTATTAGATATTTGTTGTGGAACTGTTAGATATTATTTGCTAGATGTTGCTGCACTGTCGGAACTAGAAGCACAAGCATTTTGCTACACTCACAATAACATCTGCTAACCATGTGTATGTGACCAATACATTTGATTTGATTTGATATGTAAATGATTTGCTGTATATAGATAAACCACGATTGTGTTTCAATCAATTTCATTTCCCCAAGTAATCACCAAAGCATTTGGCTCTTTGGACCAGATTTACTTAGCATTTGCACAAGATGCAAAGATTTTTTTTTTGCCAAACAGAAAAAACAATGTTAAAATATGACACTGTCTTCACTGACACATCATACTGTATTCCTTCTCTTAACCTTTATTTTGTTCTGTCTTCAATGTTTAATTCCAATTTAGAAAAAAACATGCGCACATTTTGCATCTAAAATAAAATATATGCAATACAGTAATATTTAAATATGTTATTCTACACAGTATGATGAACTGTTCATCAATTTCCATTTTCCAACATTTATTGTTTTTCTTGATGCATGGACTGGAAATATCTAGTTGATGTGATTCTGGAGGTATTTGATGTGATTAATATCAATCTATATGCATGAAACCGTGTGTAATGGGATTTCTCACCTTCTCTGCAGAGCAATTAGCCTTGATATACTGTAGTACATTTTCTCAACACCAACATTGCTCTGCTGCAAAAAGTGTTAACTCTGATGCCGAAAACTAAGAGAAGGTCGACAACTTCCCTTTAGAATAAACAGTGGGATTTTATATTGTTTGTTTTGTGTATTTATGTGTGTGTGTGTGTGTGTGTCTCTAAAATGCATAATGTGATATGATAACAAAGGTGTCAAGGCTGGACAGTGCCTTCGGAAAGTATTCAGAACCCTTATATTTTTCCACATTTTGTTACGTTACAGCCTTATTCTAAAATTGATTAAATAAATAGAAAATCTCAGCAATCTACACAAAATATCCCATAACGACAAGCGAAAACAGGTTTTTAGAAATAGCTGCAAATGTATAAAAATGTAAAAAACAGTAATAACTTATTTACATAAGTATTCAGACCCTTTGCTATGAGACTCGAAATTTATCTCAGGTACATCCTGTTTCCATTGATCATCCTTGAGATGTTTCTACAACTTGATTGGAGTACACCTGTGGTAAATTCAATTGATTGGAAATTATTTGGAAAGACACAAACCTGTCTATATAAGGTCCCACAGTTGACAGTGATTTTCCGAGCAAAAACCAAGCCATGAGGTCGAAATAATTGTCTGTAGAGCTCCAAGACAGGATTGTATCGAGGCACAGATCTGGGGAAGGGTACCAGAAGATTTCTGCAGCATTGAAGGTCCCCAAGAACACAGTGGCCTCCATCATTCTTAAATGGAAGAAGTTTGGAACCACCAAGACACTTCCTAGAGCTGGCCGCCCGGCCAAACTGAGCAATCGGGGGAGAAGGGCCTTGGTCAAGGAGGTGACCCAATGGTCACTCTGACAGAGCTCTAGAGTTCCTCTGTGGAGATGGGAGAACCTTCCAGAAACGCAAACCCTCTCTGCAGCACTACCAATCAGGCCTATATGGTAGTGTGGCCAAAAGGAAGCCACTCCTCAGTAAAAGGCACATGACAACCTGCTTGGAGTTTGCCAAAAGGCACCTAAAGACTCTCAGACCATGAGAAACAAGATTCTCTGGTCTGATGAAATCAAGATTGGACTCTTTGGCCTGAATACCAAGCGTCACATCTGGAGGAAACCTGGCACCATCCCTACGGTGAAGCATGGTGGTGGCAGCATCATGCTGTGGGGATGTTTTTCAGCAGCAGGGACTGGGAGACTAGTCAGGATCGAGGCAAAGATGAACGGAGCAAAGTACAGAGAGCTCCTTGATGAAAACCTGCTCTAAAGCGTACCTCAGACTGGGGCGAAAGTTTACCTTCCAACAGGACAATGACCCTAAGCACACAGCCAAGACAATGCAGGAGTGGCTTCGAGACAAGTCTCTGAATGTCCTTGAGTGGCCCAGCCAGAGCCCGGACTTGAACCCGATCTAAAATCTCTGGAGAGACCTGAAAATAGCTGTGCAGGGACGCTTCCCATCCAACCTGACAGAGCTTGAGAGGATCTGCAGAGAAAAATGGGAGAAACTCCCCAAATACAGGTGTGCCAAGCTTGTAGTGTCATATCCAAGAAGACTCGAGGCTGTAATCACTGTCAAAGGTGCTTCAACAAAGTACTGAGTAAAGGGTCTGAATACCTATGTAAATGTGATATTTTCATTTAATATTTTTAATAAATCTGCAAAACTTTCGAAAAAATTGTTTTGCTTTGTCATTATGGGGTATTGTGTGTAGATTGATACGGTATATATATATATTTTTAAATCAATTTTAGAATAAGGCTGTAACGTAACAAAAAGTGGAAAAAGTCAAGGGATCTGAATACTTTCCGAATGCACTGTAATGTGTATTGACTGTTTCTTGAATTATTATTTGCATGACCTGTCTGTGTCATGCCTTTATGCCTTAAATGTTGCACAAGCTGAAAATACAGTTGTTAGACTAGAAATTAATAGAAACAACTAGAGACTAATATAATCGAATTGAATAGAATAGAACAGAACATAATAAAATGGAATAGAATAGACTGTTACTCACTGATGTGTACAGATGGCCCTCCCCGTTCATGGCGATGTATAACCCTGTCTTCACGGACTGAATCGCAACAACTCGGAGACCCACAGGAATTAAGTTGAACAAAGCTGGAAGACAGAAAGATGGAAAGATGGGCAGAGAGTCAGAGACAGGCAGAGATAGAGACATATATACATACAGACAGACAGACAGATAGACAGATTGTGCATTGCAAATTACAAAGTAAACTGTTGCAAATTACAAGCACAATTAACCCTTCACTAAGCCCTGCACCCTTGGTTACTGTTGCTACCTCTGTTAACATTTTCCCAAGAAGCCCAATTCCCCATTCAAACCACTGGAGAAAACCCCTCACAATGATCTCAAACAGTGTTTTCAATACAGAATTAAGTTAACACAGATTACCCCTTGCTGATCAGGAGACTCTCGGGTATGTTGTGGTGGACTGTCGTTACAATTGCTTTACAGGAACCTGGTAAAATTAAGTTTGTAGTGTGGCTAGCCACTGAATGCACTGTCAGCATGCAGTCAAAGCTACTAACCACATTTGGAGCTAACTAGTGGTCTCAAATCGTATCCTGATGTCGACAGCAGATGAATGTTATATTCATAATATTGCTAATTTAGCTAACTAACATACATTTGGAGAAAACGTGTTAGCTATATTACCTTGCTAGCTAGCGTTAGCAAAATGTTCAATGGAGGTCAATTAGAGCTAGTAGTGCTGAGCGATTAGTGCTTTTTGAGGTCGGTGCAGTTTCCGTTAAAAAAAACCCCAATAATCCCGGTTTTTGATTTTGGTCAATGTTTTTTTTACTTTAAATGCATTATGAAATAATGACATTTAAAAAAAAAGTTTCCCTCAGCCATCATCTGCCTTTTTCCTGACACTGACAGTGTGTTGAATGCTGTAACAACACAGAATAAAACAATTAATAAGAGCCCCGTGATGGTAGCGAATTCCCATTACTGCTTATCATTTATTAACCATCATTTAAGCACATTCATTACTTTACTTTAATAGCATATTTCAGTTGTGTATATAACTTTGATTTTCTTATGACTTTATTATTTTCATTCCTTAAGTCATCATCTCATCTCTGCTCAGGCTGTAGCAACCAGCCATCCAGACAACCATCTCACGTTATCGCTGTGCTCCCCATTGAACGAGTCATTATATTTAGCTAGGCTAGTAGTAGCTAGCTGGCTGCCTAAATAATTTTACTAGTTCTTCAAAGTAGATAAGGCATACTTTCAAGACTGCTTATTACCAACTACTTCAACTATCAATCAGGTAGAGATACCTCGCGAACTGTCTCTATCCCTCTCGTCGTTGTGTTGTGTCATTCCTCTCTCTTGTGCTCATATGGTCTGTGTGTGTATCCGCCTCTGTCCATGGCCGGAAAGAACAGACGCAATGGATTCTATCTAGAGAAAAGGCGTGTTGAGCTCACAAAACAAAAATCTAATAATTGGAATTCAAGTAATTGAACCGACGTTGGTCAATAAGTTGATTAATAACCCCGCCAAAATTAAGATATTTTGGTTAATCGCTCAGCACTAAGAGCTAGCTAACCAGCTAGCAAACAATGCAACAAAAGTATAATTTTGAATTAGAAAAATACTCCTAAAGGCCTACAGTTTTTGCTATTGCCCTCATTGGCTTCCATGCATTTGAAATGAGAGCGTCAGACTCAAGTTTGTTTAGTGTCAATTGCTATCCAATGGAGCTCTGCGATTGGTTGCCCAAAATTCTGGGACGGGCTTAGCGAAGTGTCAATTAGGTGCAGTTTGTGATATGCCTGCCATATAGCCACATCATCAACACATCATAAAGGCCCGTTGCAATCCTGAGCGCAGTACTACCGACAATACACCTTTCAAAGGAAATGTACACTTGAGCTGACATCTACAGCGTTTACCATAAATGCGATCTCCGTAAATGTCAGGGAACTTGTCAGTAGTGCAGTGCCCAGCGCTGCAATGTGCCTTGGAATGAATCCCAGCCTAGGTATTTATTGTATAAAGTAGTGATTCTGCACTACATGCTTATGGCACTGTGTGGACATGACCAGCCTAGCATGGTCCTGGCCACAACGATGGACCTGGGAAGTAGCACTGGAAAAACTGGAGCCACCATAGGAGCGTGTCTGATTTAATAGGTCCTTTTTGGCTGTAGAACACACGTTGGCCATGTTAGGTAATGGCCATTGTACTGTTTCTACTGGTTGAGAAATAACAGGGCTAGCCTTGGCGGCGACACTAAGCATCCGCATCCCAAATGGCACCCTATTCCCTACATAGTACAATATTTTTGCCCTATATATTTTTCAGCCGTATAGGCCCTGGTCAAAAGTTGTGCCAATATATAGGGAATAGGGTGCCATTTGGGATGCAGCCAGTGTGTGTATGGCTGATTTAGATGCACAGTAATAAGATCTCCTGACCATTTGAGGTAATTGGTATTGGCGTGGATGTACAGTAGGTAGCGCAGAGCGAGGGATGTGAGACATATGTATGGACACTGGGTTTTTGAGGCATTGAGCCAATATGGATAGGGATTTCAGGTGATGCTGTGTTGTGCAAATGTTGTTACTGTGTTAAGAACATGTCAGCTGTCAATTTTTTTCTCTCTCTCCATCTTTCAATACATCGCTGAAAGATCTATGAGGTCCGACTGAACATTCTACTCAATGCTTTATCAATTGGTGCTGATGAAGATTTAGTCTAAAGTGCATTTTGGTGACTTGGAAAATCAATGGCATTTCTAAAGGAGCCAAACAATTAATAGGAAAACCTTTTGTCATCATTGTGATGTCGTCATATTGACTAGATGTAGTAACGTAGCTAGCTACGCAAAGGACTTTAGCTAATTAACGTTAGCATTGCTAGGTATTTTTGACTAACTTTGCTAGTCAATTACAACATTGCCATCTATCTAAGTATCTCAGTATGAAAATGTATGCACTCACTAACTGTAAGTCGCTCTGGATAAGTGCGTCTGCTAAATGACTAAAATGTAAAATCTAAAGTAAATCTGAAGATATCATAATGATGACAAAGTTGTTTCCCACTAATTATTTGCCTACGTTAGCAATGTTATCGTATTTCCAAGACAATGTAGTGTAATTTAGACAACATCATCATTAACACCTGTTTAGAATGAATGGGCAAACCTAAATATTTGGTCCTCAGTCCTCAGTGAACGTTCATAACAATAGCGTGACTGTGAAACCCATGAAGAGTTTATATTGTTTCTTAGTTTCTGAATGAGATAAAATATGGATGGATTCTTTGGCCCACCTGACTATTGATCTCACCATCATTACTTTAGTAATATAACATATTCACGTATTGCATTACATTTCATACCATATTATTTATGATATCTATCATGTGTGCATGTGTGTGTATAGTACTAGGTGTGTGTGTAGGTGCCCCTTGTATATCCATAAACAAGTGTCTATTGGTCTATGGAAGTGACACGTATCATCTCTGCTCCTAGTGACAGACACAGAGACAAAGCAGTGTCAAGCTAGAGTTAGCGCCACATACTGAAATCAAATTAACCAGCTAGCCTGGAGCGCTAAGGAAGCAGTACCAGCGAAGAGCTAAGAATACTCTCTTCTCTCTAGCTAGCCCACTGTTTCTTGGACCACTTTCCATCTCAGAGAGAAGAACCCATCTGCTTTCTGTGATAGTCATTTGAGATAAGTGCCAGTACAAAAAAAGCAATATAATACAGGTGAGGTTGGGAGACTAAATCAATGTGTCGACAAGCTAAACATTTTGATTTTATAGAATGTCATCATAGATAGATAAAATTATAGATTTATCAACCTCAACCCCATGTAAACAATTTACCATTATGTATCTTAAATCATACATTATATGTATCAAAAAATATCTTAATTTGCTGATTATGAGACACCACAGTAGCTGTGACCCAATATCTATACTTGCATACTACTTAGAATGGAGTATTGGCCATGCATACTAAACAGTTTCACAGTAATGTATGCAAAGTGACAACTTGTTGACCCTGTAGCGCAGTGGTTCACAACCTTTTTCGGTTGCTGTACCACCAACTGAATTTTGCTCTGCCCGGAGTACCCCTGAAGTACCCCCTCATGTGCATTTTACCAGTAGGCCTATGGTCTCATGAGTCTTCTCAAGTACCCCTTGTGGATAGGCCAAGTACCCCCAGGGGTCCTAGTACCCCTGGTTGGGGACAACTGCTGTAGCAGGATAGATGAAGAGACTGTATACTCACAGGAGTTACTGCTGTCATCCTTGGTCCCATCAAGAGAACCATCTGGGTTCATTTGCAAGTAGTATCCCTGCCTGCAATATAACCTGGTCACTATACCCTTGAGCTGTGGATCTGAAACAGAGAGAGAGAGAGGGAAGCAGGGAGAGAGAGCGAGAGAGAGAGAGAGAGAGAGAGAGAGAGAGAGAGAGAGAGAGAGAGAGAGAGAGAGAGAGAGAGAGAGAGAGAGAGAGAGAGAGAGAGAGAGAGAGAGAGAGAGAGAGAGAGAGAGAGAGAGAGAGAGAGGTTAACAACAGTACACAAATAGTTAGACCAGCTCAAGATAATTAATATTTTCAACTGAAGGAGAGAGAAGAGGACTCTCCCACACAAATGCTGCACCAAAGAAACACTTAATATATACATAGACATAGACCAAACATTCAAATCTCTATATGAACTGTAATATACTGTAAATGTAGAGAAGAGAGGTAAAGGATTGCAGAGTAAAGAGCAACCAATCCATTCTTATTTGGAAATTGTTTGATTATATTGTTTCATAATCCACTGTTTGTGTCTGTTTGAAAACAGTTCCATAAAACAAAGTGCCTAACTCTTTATGATTGTTTTATGACCATTGTGAATTTTCAGAGGCAAATCATGTAGCCAAAATGTACTGCATATAAGCCATGCCTTACTCAGAATGGCCCAATCAAATGTGCCTAAATTCATGTAAAAGTCGGTCTGATAGCAAACTCAACAGCACCCTCTTCAGTTCTCTTCCCTGAGAGGGGAATTAATGGTTAATGTTGCACTGTAAATTCATCACAAGGTTGTCATGTGAATTGGGGGATAAGATGGCCTATATTGTCTTAATAGAGCAAAGACTGCAGTTTAAAGTCTATTTTATCATTCATAATTACAGATAAGAGTTCAAGCGAATGTTCAAGTCCAAGCTCAGGTGGGAAACAAATTAATTTTCAACACAGAATAATTTAACTGAAACAACTGTCTTAGCTCCTGTAGTTAACCGTGGATGTTTGAGTGAGATGTTGGTATTGGAACAGGCATTCAACTTTTAAGAGCCGCTTCCACCCACCACATTGGGAGGTCTTGCCGTGAAGTCTTAATACATGTACATTTTCCACAGAAGAACAATTGCATCCACTAAGAAATAAACATAATGCATTAATCTATGTACAACACTGTAGCATGTGTGTGTGCCGCCTGTGTGTGTGTGTTTCATCTGTGTGTGTATGTGTGCCGCCTGTGTGTGTGGGTGTGTGTGTGTGTGTGTGTGTGTGGTCTACCCTAGGGCCTAATGCCTTCCACATTAGCCTTATTGTAGAGACAGCTATCAGGCCAGATTTGATTCTCGCTAAGCCCTGAGGAGATGAATAATCACCTGCGCCCTGTGTATGTGTGTGTGTGTATACGTTTATGTGAGTATGAGTAAAAAATGTAGAATTGCGGGGTCTGTGTGCTATGCCAATGCGTAGCAGGTGCTTTTATCCAAAGTGACAACAGTGAGCACACATTTTTGTATGTGACCCCAGTGGGAATCGAACCCACAACTCTGGTGTTGCCAGTTCCACACAGGACCACTACAATACAATACTGTAAAATACAATATATGATTACAATACAGATGGAAGGTGTATGTTTGCCATCCCAATGAGAGTACCATCCTCCTTCAGGTCATGGACGAGGCATGCAATGACATAAATCCAGACCTATGTCAGGCTTTTATTCTCCATGACAGAAGGTTTTTACCCAGGTACATGAACAATGAGGACATTTACTGCGATGTCGATGAGAACCTATGCTCAAGACAGGCTTGATGCAAACTAGTGCCTACTAAACATTTGTTTCATTTGGGTACACTGCTTCTAATCCCCGAGCCGACTAGGTGAAAAATCTGCCGATGTGCCCTTGAGCAAGGCACTTAACCCTAATTGCTCCTGTAAGTCGCTCTGGATAAGAGCGTCTGCTAAATGACTAAAAAATAAATACAAAAATAAAATTACAGTTCACCTATGTTGAAATTATATCTGAACAATACATTTATTTTTTGCATCAAGGATTCTGAGTGATCACACTGCTGTTTTCGACTCTCCCTCTCTCTCGCTCTCTTTCTCTACCGCACCTGCTGTCTCTACCTCTGAATGCTCGGCTATGAAAAGCCAACTGACATACTCCTGAGGTGCTGACCTGTTGCACACTCTACAAACACTGTGATTATTAACTGACCCTGCTGGTCATCTATGAACGTTTGAACATCTTGAAGAACAATCTGGCCTTAATGGCCATGTACTCTTATAATCTCCACCCGGCACAGCCAGAAGAGGACTGGCCACCCCTCAGAGCATGGTTCCTCTCTAGGTTTCTTCCTAGGTTCCTGCCTTTCATGGGAGTTTTTCCTAGCCACCGTTAGGGGTGGACGATATTAACAAAAATTAATATCACGATATTTTCCACTGTCCGGACGATAACGATATATCACGATATACTGTAAAAAAATGTTTTAACATTTTATGAGCCCTTCAAAGTTAATAAATGACTAAATATTGCTTTTAACCTTATAGAAACAGAAAGGGGGCATTGCACATTTTTAAAATTATTATTTGTTTTACTTCTGTGGTAAACCTGTGCAAACATGAAACATAAACAAAGGTATATGAGTTAAATAAATATGCAGTAACATTTTCTAAAAAAATATTTTTTATAAAGTAGTCAGGATGTAAACTTTTTCCTGCCAAATATAAGAAGTGCAGTCTTTTTTCAGCATAACACCGGTCATTATGAATTCAAGTTGTAAAACTTTTCAAATTAACTTCAAGCATTAACCAGACAGTCTGTATGTTTCTCAGTTCAGCATGTAACAATTCACTGCCTCCCTCTTCACAAGTTCCGTGCCAGGAACCAGCCTATTGACAGTTTCTGGCTTCAAAGTTGCCCTGTGGCATGTGACCACATTGCCCCCAGTGCTAAATGCTCTCTTAGAGGGCGAACTTGTGGCAGGGATGCATAAGTATTTATTTGTCAGACAACTAAATTGTGGGAAGTTGGATGCGTGAACTCGCCACAACTCCAAAGGATCAGCCTGCTGTGATCATCAGAGTGTAGCTCTTGCTCGATGACCTGTCTCTGGGTTCTTAAGGCAGGTGCACTATTGGTTTTCTTAAAGAAGCTCCCAAGGCTCTTCTTGGACATCTTTGCTGATTGTGGAGCAGTGGCAGCTTCTTTCTCTCTCTCACTCTGGTCCTCTTCAAAAGAGAAGTCTCCCACGGCTGTGTTCCCTACCAGGAGGGCTTCTGTCTCGGAGGCAGCTCTCACCTTCACCTCCACCAGCTTCTCAGTGGTCATGTAGGTGGTCTTGAACCTTGGGTCCAGAAAGGTAGCCATGGTGAGCAGCTCATCTGTTTCAGGGTAAGTGTATTTGTCATTCAGGTAATTGAGGATCCTTATCTTAATCTCTCCGGTCAGTTTGGCTTCGCCCTCATATGATTTCAGAACTTCCGTCTTGAACAAATGGAGGACCGGCTTCAGATAGGACACACTCACGTATGTCTCTCCTGACAGGGCATATGTGGAATCCTGGAGGGGCTTAAGTGCTGCAGTGATAGATTCAAACACCTCAATGTCTTGCCAGGAGGGTGCAAGGTGACGTGTTTTTTTGTCTGCTGCCAGGATTTGTGTGATGGCCTTCTCCTGCTCCAGGACTCTTTCCATCATCTGCAGTCGAGATCCCTGCCTTGTCGGGGATTCCGTGATGAGCTTGTGGAGGGGCAGGCTCAGTTTATCCTGTGCACTTGTCAGGGCCTTCTGCTTCTTCCAACTATAGGAAAATGTGCTGACCACTTTCTTGCACACTCCTGTGGCCCGGGAAACCCGAGGTTTGTTTTGGACACTCCTCTCTGCAAAATAAAAAGGTGAAAAATAATTACATATGAATCACAATTATTCAATAGAAATAACATAGCATCTGCTGTAATTACAACAATTTACAGCATGGACACTGGATATGATTACAAATGTAATCCATCTATAGATTTACAAACAACTGTTCTGATTAAGAGAGTTGTGTTGCTTTAGAAAACGGGTTCATTTATTGGGTAGGCTATTATTGAAAGAGAGAGGATAGATTCATATATTGAAACCATAGGCTAATGTATCAATTATAAATAAAAGCAATGTAATCCATGTAATGTTTGGATATTGAACACATTTACAAATTACAAATATTCTAGATTTGCATAGCTGTATATATCCGGCTTAACGTATAAGAAGGATCAGGCAGTGTTGTCAGCTCTTAACTTTAAACAGAGGAGATAAGGAATACAACAGTTATTCTGCATTTTATGTTGTTGTTTTTAAGTGACGTTATATTTATACCTAGCTCTATGTGTTTTGGACGTTGAAACTTACCAATAGCAATGTATAGCCCGTGTCTGAAACACCCTAGTCTTGTCCATTTGTTCAGCTCCAATGCTTTGACCATGTTCGATCCGCTGTCGGTAGTCATACATACTTGACGGGACTCTTTCAAGCCCCAGGATGAAAGTGCCTCCCTCCGCCCAGCTGCAATTATTTCTCCGTTGTGGTCATCTGGGAAATAAGAGGTCTGAAGGCATTTGCTTTGCAGCTTCCAGTTGTTGTCAATGTAATGAATCGTGAGGCTAATGTATGGCTCTGTGGCCGGCTTGACCATAAGTCGGCAGTGGTAGAGAATAATGCAGCGTTACGGATTTCGTTGGCAACTCTGTCCCGACATTCTGTGTAGAGTTCTGGCAGACATATTTTCCTGAAGTATTTACGGCTCGGAGTCTCGTATCTTGGGTCTAGAGTTTCTGAAACCGTCTTTCTCCACAGTTTGAATTGGTTGTCTTTCGCTATGTGATACGTAATTGCACTCGTTATCTCGTTCCACTTCTTGCTGTTCTTGTCATAGGGCGTACCACTAATGAATGATGCCTTGAGTGACAGCTGAGTGCGGGTCTGGCTTGATGATGTCTTGGGACTTGCTTCGCTGCTCTGGGGGTTTGTTGCACGCATTCTGGTAGATTCTTCATATTCGCGCACATGCAGGATTTTCAAGTGGTGAAAAAGATTGCTGGTGTTTCCACCTTTGGCTAGCACAATGCGTCGACACAACTTACACAGTACTGTTTGTTGGTCGAGGTCGGATATCTTAAAGCCAAACCAGTTCCAAACGACAGAGGAGGCCCCCTTTTCCCGAACCAATTCTTCCTCGTCCTGCAAATCAACCTCAATAGCATTATATTCCTTGTCTTCAGTCATCCTCAATGCTTGATTTTCTGACACTTTTGCAAACGAAAGGAGTTTACTTCACTAAATGTTTGCTTACTCTGCAGTTGCACATGCTTGTTTGTTGACTTTGACTGGCAGGCAGATTGCGTGTAAAGTCCATGCTTCTAGTTTTTTTCTCTGCTAAAAAAGACTATGATTCTAGTAAAATAAACAATTTGAACTAGCCCAATAGGCTGTATCACTCGACATAAATTTTGAACGGAAAAAAACCTGCCTTATTTCATACATTAATTTATCATGATATGCACGATATGGCAAAATCCATATCATGGCACAACGTCATACCGGTATTCACATTCATACCTGTATACCGCCCACCCCTAGCCACCATGCTTCTACATCTGCATTGCTTGCTCTTTGGGGTTTGAGGCTGGGTTTCTGTATAAGCACTTTGTAACATCTGCTGATGTAAAAAGGGCTTTATAAATACATTTGACTGATTGATCACACATGGGATACAAATGATGGAAATGTGATGTTAAATGATGATAGGTAGTGGAAGTGTATTGCCTAATGTGAAAACAGTGTAATGTACTGTCATTTACAATACTATTGCATATTATATTAATAGGGAAATTCTGAAACATGTATCTTGCATTTTTTGCAATTGGATTAACTGGTTGTTAAAACAACTAAATTGAGAAGATATCATGTTGTGTTTTGGTAATTAAATTAATGTTCTCATGGTATTTCACAGTACACTTATATGTTGGATCAATGGTTGTGTGGTGAAAGATGTCTCCAAACAAAATGAATGCACAATAAAAGGTTTTGAAAACAAGACTTGAGGCGTTACCAGTTTGGAGTTTTGAATATTCACCACATACTTGTGAAAATAGCACCAAAGCGATTGAAGAAAACTACTGACATCGCCCTCTCTCTCTGACTGAAGAGTATGGGACATTAACGCTGAAGCAGCGTAGAGACACATTAGGATTTTCAGATGTCATGAATTGATATCTACATTTATCAAGACTTCATAGGCCAGCACACGTAAAGGACATTGTGATGCTAGCTTAGTGAGTACCACTTCCTCCCGATTCGGCCCATACCTGGCGTGAACTCGGGACCTCTGCTTTGCTAGCACACGTGACCGCCCTCATGAAGCGTCTTACCAGTCGGTGCCACGCAAAAAGCTAGCTATTCGCTGGGGACACTTCAGGCTGATGAGTACGTTTCACACATCCCCATGTGCTACACACACACACACACACACACACACACACACACACACACACACACACACACACACACACACACACACACACACACACACACACACACACACACACACACACTTTCACATGGATTTTTAATGAGAGCACAATCCCCTTGAGTGAGAACAAGCAGGCAGACACACGAAGATGGCCTCCTCCAATCAATTAAAGACTTTGATCAGCAGCGTTTAAAACAATCTCAGAGAGTGAGATTGATTCCTCAGACAGTTCAGCAGGGGCCGATCTGTAATAATTAAAATGGAGCTCGCTGCGCTAGCACACTGCGCAGAGGCGTGTGTGTGCGTGTGCGTGAACATGTGTGTGTGTAAATGTGTGTGTGTGTGTGTGTGTGTGTGTATGTGCATGCGTCCTGGGGCGGAAGGTAGCCTAGTGGTTAAGAGCATTGGGCCAGTAACCGAATGGTCGCCTTGAGCAAGGCACTTAACCATAAGTCACTCTGGATAAGAGTGTCTGCTAAATGACTAAAATGTAAAATGTCCTTGAATTTGTCTGCATTTGTGTGTATGGAGCAAGGATATACATGTATCCTGTAGCCCAGGCACTAATTCCCCCACTAGTTCCAAAGTGACCCCAGTTTGATCAAAAGCCCAGAGAAAACCAGCAAAACCATAGCTGAGATGCACATCCAGAAGCTACACTGAGAACAATGCAGAATAGGCTTAAATGGATAGTTCACCCAAATTACAAAATTACATATTGGTTCCCTTACCCTGTTAGCAGTCAATGGACAAGGTAAGACAGCAATCCATGCTTTGTTTTTGTTTACCTGGCCACTATATTTGTAATTTGGGCAAAGTATCCTTTTAATTGCTTTACTAAATGTAAGATATAAGCCACAGCCATTCTTTCTCATCATGGCAGAATTTGAGCATTTTAGTCCTTCTGTATGAGTGGAGCTGAAGAAATCGACTCCTATCTATAATGCAAGCCTTCGTATGTCCTCAGACTGAATATTCAATACATTATTCACGATTTCCAATTGATGGCAGATATTCATATACGCTGCTACATGTGTGACCGTGAAATATTAAGTTAACCCTTTACACTTGTGGGAATTGGCCTATATGGATAGGGCTACATTGAATTGTTTCTTACAGAAGAAATATGAAAAGCATATACATAAGCATTGTAGCAATTGAAAGGGAACCGTTTGGAGATTATGGGAAAATTATTAAACTAAAGTTGAGGACACAACAGTTCAGCTGACACAAAACTGAATCCAAACATTACACTGTTGATTTTATGTGCATTTTACATTTACTGTACATTTCGCCGCATTTGTTGATGACGAAATCTGAAAATACTCTGGATACATTCAGTAACTTTATAAAAATATTCCTGGAAAGGGTGGGGTGGGTGCAAGGTGGGGTAGGTGCTACAGGGTTTGAGTGAGATGACTAACTTGTGTCTCCAAGTGGCCACACACCTCTCCAAAGTGACTCAAATAAGAGTCTTCAACTATAAGGTTTAGCGCTCCTAGCTGTGCTGTTGAGGAACTACAGCAAGCACACTTGTAGATGTTTTGTTTGGAACACAACCTTGCATCCCCGCCATCACACAATTACTGTTTTTGTTTACACAATTCAAAAACGGTCCATTATAAATCGTAATCTGGGTCAGATGGGCATCATTTGAAAGCTTGTTCTATTGCCAACAAGTTATAAATTATGATCTTACAGTGCTTTCACAGGGCAATTCAGTTAAACAGATTGTAATTTTGGTGCGCATAGAAAAGAGTCATGCATGCAATCAGGTGCGTGTTTCGCAGTGAATTTTCATCACAATAGACAAACATAGGCTCATTCTGTTCAGAACAACACAGGGTATGACACCATGTCATCTTGTAACTGTACATCAAACATAGTGACCATAAACGTTGACACTGTATATTACATGAGTTTTATGATATGGAAATGTGAAGTGCACATTTGGACTCAAAGGTGTTTGGCATGCTTTTATGACATCAAAGCTGTATTTATTATACTCCTCAACATATCATCTTTCAAAATACATTGAGTCCTCTTAATTTACAGCATTTCCCTCACTCAGACAACAATTTTTTTTGCAAAAGTTGCTCAAGTAGTGTGAGGGATAGGGGCAACTTCTTGTTGCGTGTGGTGCTCAAGTTCAGAACGGCTGTCAGTCAAAAACCATACAGTGCTGTGAAATGCAGGGCCTGTCATTTATAACATGTTGAGGTACAGCCACTGCATTCCAATTTAGACACTTATCAGTGGCAGATCTGTCATTTTCAACCCATATAGAGGGTTACTGGCCTCTCTCACATATTTTTGTTTAACCCTTTTTTTAACAGGTAAGTTGACTGAGAACACGTTCTCATTTACAGCAACAACCAGAGGAATAGTTACAGGGGAGAGGAATGAGCCATTGGGAAGCTGGGGATGATTAGGTGGCCAGCTTGGGAATTTAGCCAGGACAACAGGGTTAACACAGCTACAAAAAGTGCCATGGGATCTTTGGTGACCAAAGAGAGTAAGGACACCTGTTTAATGTCCCATCTGAAAGACAGCAATGTCACCAATCACTGCCCTGGGATCTTTTTCTAGACCCGAGGAAAGCACACCTCCTACTGGCCTGCCAACACCACTTCCAGCAGCATCTGGTCTCCCATTCAGGAACTGACCAGAACCAACCCTGCTTAGCTTCAGTGGCAAGCTAGCAGTGGGATGCAAGGTGGTATGCTACATGTACAGAACAGGCAACGCCGTGGGTGTTACTAGCGCACCACTATTGAGAATAAGGCGTATTCTCAGACTTAAGATACGTAAGGCTTTCAGTCGCTTCATTGTCATTAAGTGCAATGAAACCTTTAGGATAAGTCAGTACCAAACAAACCAAACTGACTGACGGAAAGGGGCTGAATAGAGAGGGTGTTGGATATACTGTACTGAGAAAATCCCTGGGTGCTTTTTCAAAACCACATCCTGCGCAGTTGAAGGTGTATTCCTATCCAACATTTGATACAGCTGCAGTGTTTTTGCAGCTGTAGGGGCATCCCTCTCTCTGCATACACAACAAACACACATCAAACCTTCCTTCTGCTGAGTAGAAATGTGGGTTTATGCAATAGGGGTATCCCTCCCTAGCCCTCTCTCTCAAAACCATCACACACATCAAAAAGATTACAACCCTTTTCCTCTGGGGCTGAAATTGTGTTTTTTTGTTCTGTTTTTTTTTTACAATAGGGATATTCCTGAGGTAAATGGAACTGTCACTGTATACTTGATGTTGTTGTTTTTCTTTCTCTCTCCTCTCTCTTCTTCTTTTCTCTCTCTCTCTCTCTCTCTCTCTCTCTCTCTCTCTCTCTCTCTCTCTCTCTCTCTCTCTCTCTCTCTCTCTCTCTCTCTCTCTCTCTCTCTCTCTCTCTCTCTCTCTCTCTCTCTCTCTCAGGAAAGGTATCTGTCAAGACAGTGGAGACACATGCTCAGCTGCATGCACACACACACACACACACACACACAAACACACACACAGCAGCTGCACACCTCACCGCCAGCCCAACCCTGATTGACACACTCGGAAAAACCCTCTCCCTCTCCGTCTCCTTCTCCTCCATGTTGTCATGGAAGATAGCAGGAAAAATATGAAAAGGTAGTCTGGTCACAGATCTGTTTGTGTTATCATGTTTAGCATGACAAGTAGTTGAGATGATAGCACCATCAGATCTGGGACCTGCAGGCAAATAAAAAAGCTGCTTTAAGTGTTACTGTTTATCTGAGGGCTTATGTCAACATTCATATTCTGATACGGACATTACTAAACAATATGGAACGATCTCACTTCCGTCTCTATTTAAAAAAAATCTATCATCAATTCAAGTGATGTAAACGGTAGACTGTTTGTCATTCATCAAGGGAAAGAAGATGTATCCATTGTTTCAATACAAGGCCCTGTCGTGGCTTTACAGTACAGTACAGGGTGTTCTGTGATTGTTTTGCATTCAGACATTTCCCATTCAATCAAGATAACTAGTGCCTTCCACTGTGTTTTAATATGAGATTTGTGTGTGAAACCCTTCAGGAATAAATATGTTCCAATGGAAAAGGCAATCATGTTGATGACGGATTTTCCTAGAAAAAAACCCTGCCAGAAATACAATGACAGAGAGAGATTACAAGTGAATGTCAACCCGGTGGTCCTCTTTTGTCTTGCCTATTCACCCTCTGAATGGCACACATACACAATCCATGTCTCAATTCTCTCAAGACTTAAAAATAGTTTACATTGTTTCCTCCCCTTCATCTACACTGATTGTAGTGGATTTAACAACTGACTTCAATAAGGGGTCATAGCTTTCACCTGGATTCACCTGATCAGTCATGTCATGGAAAGAGCAGAGTTCCTTAATGTGTTGTATACTCAGCGTATATACACTGCTCAAAAAAATAAAGGGAACACTAAAATAACACATCCTAGATCTGAATGAATGAAATAATCTTATTAAATACTTTTTTCTTTACATAGTTGAATGTGCTGACAACAAAATCACACAAAAAGTATTATTATTGGAAATAAAATTTATCAACCCATGGAGGTCTGGATTTGGAGTCACCCTCAAAATTTAAGTGGAAAACCACACTACAAGCTGATCCAACTTTGATGTAATGTCCTTAAAACAAGTCAAAATGAGGCTCAGTAGTGTGTGTGGCCTCCATGTGCCTGTATGACCTCCCTACAACGCCTGGGCATGCTCCTGATGAGGTGGCGGGCGGTCTCCTGAGGGATCTCCTCCCAGACCTGGACTAAAGCATCCGCCAACTCCTGGACAGTCTGTGGTGCAACGTGCGTTGGTGGATGGAGCGAGACATGATGTCCCAGATGTGCTCAATTGGATTCAGGTCTGGGGAACGGGCGGTTAATAGCATCAATGCCCTCCTCTTGCAGGAACTGCTGACACACTCCAGCCACATGAGGTCTAGCATTGTCTTGCATTAGGAGGAACCCAGGGCCAACCGCACCAGCATATGGTCTCACAAGGGGTCTGAGGATCTCATCTCGGTACCTAATGGCAGTCAGGCTACCTCTGGCGAGCACATGGAGGGCTGTGCGGCCCCTCAAAGAAATGGCAACCCACACCATGACTGACCCACCGCCAAACCGGTCATGCTGGAGGATGTTGCAGGCAGCAGAACGTTCTCCACGGCGTCTCCAGACTCTGTCACGTCTGTCACATGTGCTCAGTGTGAACCTGCTTTCATCTGTGAAGAGCACAGGGCGCCAGTGGCGAATTTGCCAATCTTGGTGTTCACTGGCAAATGCCAAACGTCCTGCACGGTGTTGGGCTGTAAGCACAACCCCCACCTGTGGACGTCGGGCCCTCATACCACCCTCATGGAGTCTGTTTCTGACCGTTTGAGCAGACACATGCACATTTGTGGCCTGCTGGAAGTCATTTTGCAGGGCTCTGGCAGTGCTCCTCCTTGCACAAAGGCGGAGGTAGCAGTCCTGCTGCTGGGTTGTTGCCCTCCTACGGCCTCCTCCACGTCTCCTGATGTACTGGCCTGTCTCCTGGTAGCGCCTCCATGCTCTGGACACTACGCTGACAGACACAGCAAACCTTCTTGCCACAGCTCGCGTTGATGTGCCATCCTGGATGAGCTGCACTACCTGAGCCACTTGTGTGGGTTGTAGACTCCGTCTCATGCTACCACTAGAGTGAAAGCACCGCCAGCATTCAAAAGTGACCAAAACATCAGCCAGGAAGCATAGGAACTGAGAAGTGGTCTGTGGTCACCACCTGCAAAACCAGTCCTTTATTGGGGGTGTCTTGCTAATTGCCTATAATTTCCACCTGTTGTCTATTCCATTTGCACAACAGCATGTGACATTTATTGTCAATCAGTGTTGCTTCCTAAGTGGACAGTTTGATTTCACAGAAGTGTGATTGACTTGGAGTTACATTGTGTTGTTTAAGTGTTCCCTTAATTTTTTTGAGCAGTGTATTTAGTAGAAAATGGGTTTGGCTGCAATCTATGAAAACCTTGTGAACCATAGAACTAATCCAATCATCTACGGTGGCAGGTGGCCTAGTGGTTAAGGGTGTTGGGCCAGTAACTGAAAGGTTGCTGGTTTGAATCCCAAGTAGACTAGGTGAAACATATGTTACTGTGTCTTTAAGCAAGGCACTTAACCCTTCTAAGTCACACTGGATATAATGAATTATCCAGATATCACTGGCATTGAAATAGGTATTGTGGCTTTTTTTGAATCATCAAATCCTAAAATACATATTTTTACATTGGATTTCCCATTGTGTTAATAAACAACCAACGTATTTGTACATATGGCGACAACACAGACAAAAATAATTATTGTCCACCTCTAAAGGAACTCAGTCTTTTGAACATCTACAGCTGGTCAAAGACCTTAAATCGCATTAATTTAGGCCAAAACTCTCTCATAGTGTCACGGTTTCGGCCGAGGCTGCTCCTCCTCCTGGTTCGGGCAGGCATCGGCGGTCGTCGTCCCCGGAGTACTAGCTGCCACCGATCTATGTTTCATGTTCGTTTGGTTTGGTCTTGATGTTGTACACCTGTGTCTAGTTAGTCCTCATTAGTGTTCTATTTAAGTCTCGTTGGGTGTGTCTGTGTTTGTGTGTGATTATTTTCTGTCGTGTGTTGTGCTTGTATTTTCGCTCGGTTGAGCTTCACTCCACTGTGTTGGAGCGTTTACGCACATGTTTAGTGCGCCTTTTGTTTGTGTCGCCTTCGTGCGTAGTTTCGCCTTCGGGCAAGTTTTGTTCGTATTTTCCTTGTTGGAATTTGAACTAAAGTCTTTTGGACTATACTTCGGTGTCCTGCGCTTGATTCCACCACTACACCCACCTACAGCATTCTTGACACATAGGTTGCATCCCAATATTATACTGTAGATAGAGTCCAATGTTTTATGGAATTGTAATCAGATACTATTTGAAATCACATCATCAGCCAGATCCAATCATGATTGAATCACAAAGAAGTGTCTTTTGAACGTCTACACCTGGCCAAAGACCTTCAATCTCATTCATTTAGGCCAAAACTCTCTCATAGGACACATTCCAATAGTATACTGTAGATAGAGTCCAATGTTTTATGGAATTGTAATCAGATCAAATCACATCAAATACTTTAGCTGGGCTTGATTGAGCTTTTCTGGAGCAATGGAACCAATAGAGTAGCAAAAGTGCAAACCCTGCCCATCTGGCACTCCAGGCAGGCTAAAGTGAACGCTAAAAGTATTTGAATGATTTCTACTAGTATTTAAACTGAGGTCTGCTTGTAACAGATTCCCACAGGTCTCGTCAATGTGATATACATAATATCATATATTATCAATCAATTTTAATGTTGTGAGAAGAAACATTTAAACGAGGCTACATATATCACATTTTGTCTGGATTGTGAAGTTATTATCCAATACGACAAATACATGTGTTAGCATGTGTGTGCTGTCCAATTCTGCTCTGAATATGTATGGGGCACATTCAGCAGGTTCAACAGAAAACAGGCTCAGTATTTCCATAGACTAAAAATTATGCATTTTAGCCTGAAAAACTCACACTCAGCAATTAGTTGACTTGGTCATACTGATGCTGTTGTCATGGCTTTGAATGATAGGTGAGTAGATGTAGACTGAAAGACTGGCATTTTATTTATTTGTTTTCCTTTTAAGATGTAAGTATTTTAACTGTTAAGTATTTAAACTGTTTTAGGAGGTGGCCTAAGTTGATGGAGATTCACCAGGTAAGTTGATGGAGACTTGTTGGAGATAGAAGTGAACTATCTGCACTGTTCTGCCCATTTCACTTCACTGATAGTGTATACACCCATGTTGCCCACATCTGGTCCAGGGGGATACATGTCATTCAGTATGTACATGTGGAAGAGGGACTTACTACTACTAAGATACTAAGAAATGCATTAAGGGGACATAAATGCATTCTCTTTCAGATGCAGACCTGGAAGCTGTTGTTCAGTTGTTTTTTGCCAAACAAAATTTAGTAGAATCATCAGAAATTCAGATTAAGGACAACGTTCGTGAAAACATTGCCATAAAAATATTATAAAATGATGAATTTGCAAACGCTTTTACAAAAAAGGACTACAGCTATACAATTAAAATGCTTTACAGCTATACCATCAGTATGTGTTTTGTGGCCAATGCATGAATCCAGGACACATTCGTGTTCACTAGAGCTTGCAATGGAACGTCCAGGTAGTCCCTCTCTGTTTTAGTCAGTTTTCTTCCATTTGGTGCCTAATGAACACCACCCAGCACTATGCTCCATCCAACGGAGTCAACTGCGCCACAGTAAAGAAAAGTCTGGTCTCCTCAATGAAAACTCACTCAGTCTCAGTAAAACTAATCATCTAGGAAAAAGCTCTCCCCAGGAAGCCCTATTTCCAGTGTGTCCTCAGCTGTGGAAGACCTGAAATAAAGACAACTGCATTGTCCGCCCACGTTATAGCGCTGTGAATGATTGGTGGAGCATTCAGCTTTATTTTGCTGGAAATGTCCTTCCAGAGAGGCCGGTATTGAATTAAGCAAACAAGCCATTACTTTTCCTTTAGCCTGTGTGTGTGTTTGTTTCTGTACATGTGTGCATGCCTGCGTCTGTGTGCATGTGTGTGTGTGTGCATGTGTGTGTGTGTGTGTGCATGCATGCGTGTGTGTGTGAGAGAGAGAGCCCTAGTGTGGGCAGCATTTCCTAGCAGCCCCCTGTGAGCTCTGAAAGCTGTGGTGGTGATTGAAATCACTCGCTAAAGATTGTCCCCAACAACTCTCATGCGAGTGGGAAATTAATGCGATATCTTCCCACTGGGCCAGTATTCACAAATAACGGCGATGATGAAGATGAGTGACAACCAAGATTGCGTCCCAAATAGCACCCTATTCCCTTTCTAGTGCAAAAACTTTTACAGGGCCCATAAGTAGTGCACCACATAGGGAATAGGGTGCCATTTGGGACGTGGCCCAAGTGTTTGCCATGTGGTCTGATTACAACTCTATCACTCAGCAACCAGAACAAATCATCAATTTCTGAGTAGCTTTCTCCACCACTACATTTAATTCTTACACAAACAGACAGAGGGGCCCTGAGTTGGCAGGTGTGTTGTTGTCAAGGCGTTGTAGGGGTAATTTGTCACGCTGGGTAAGCCTGGCATCAGTGTCTTTGACTCTGGAATTTATTAGCGACAGATTGCCCCCATAGACACCAGTGGCAGGTACCAAGATACACAGCCAAGCCACATACCCAAGCCCACAGCGCCTATTATGGTTTTATCAGGCCCCGGCTTCTCTGTTGGCATGGTCTAGCATCAAGTCTCTTCTGCAACTGCTGGGATCTCTGTCCACAAGCCAGAAGAACTGGGTTATTGGACAGTGCAGTGGGCATCCAGACAGACAGGGACTAGGAATGGAAATTTGCTGTCTAGCTGGCTAAATCCACCACTGTTAAGCCTGTGTATTGTCTGAGTTGTTGATTTTGGATCTGAGGATATAAATGAAAGGCCGTGGCCCACCGGTTCCATTCAGATATGTGAGGAAAGATTATGTTTGAAAAGCGTAACCTCTTATCAGGGAATTATTGACCTTTTAGGTCTCATAGCAATGGATTGTATTTGTTGTTCATTCTGGGGATGTGCAAGGCTTTGTTATATGCACAATGCAGTTCACCAGTTCAGCAGTGTGCATGTATGAGCTTCAAAGCGGACAGGCCGATTCAAACAATACGTGGTGACAGCTCCGTTTAAAGCAGGGATCATCAACTAGATTCAGCCACGTGACAATTTTTTCTTGAGCAGATGTTCAGAGAGCCACATAATGACACATAATTTATAGATTGCAAACTGACCGCAAGAAGCCCAAACATATAATATCTCAAACCTTGCTTACATTTGTATACAATCACGTTTCTCTATTATGTGTGGGAATACTCAGGAACAGATTTCCAAAATTAAAATCACTTGGAACTGATGTCCTGGTGTTTTTACAGTATTTTATGTCCAACAATTAAGAAAAATAAAATAAAGTAAAAAATAATACTAATTTTAGACTGCAAATTGACCGCAAGAAGTCCAAACAGATATAATATTTGACTAAAAAAATAAATTCAAACCTTGATTACATTTGTATACAATCACGTTTCTCTATTATGTGTGGGAATACTCAGGAACAGATTTCCAAAATTAAAATCACTTGGAGCGGATTTCCTGTTTTCTTTTTTTTTGCTCAGAAATTTGGCCCGCCTGCCACCAGTTGGGGAACCCTGGTCTAAAGCATCAGGCACAGCTCATCTGTTGCCTGTCATCTACCCGAGATTGCATGTAGGCTAAATCAGGGGTAGATTTGTTTTTTTCTCCTTACCTCCTTCCTGCCTGTGAGGGACCAACAAACAAACCGCTATAGTCAACCATAAGAACCACGGGATTGGCCGCCAAAGGCTATAGCAGGGATCATCATCTAGATTCAGCCACGGGCCGATTTTTTCTTAAGCAGATGGTCAGGGGGGCGGAACATAATTACAAATACTTTGTAGACTGCAAATTGACCACAAGAAGCCCAAACAGATATAATATTTCACTAAATCATAATCATTTCAAACTTGCTTAGATTTGTATACAATCACATATATCTCTCTATTATGTGTGGGAATACTTCGGAACATATTTCTAAAATTAAAATCACTTCGATCGGATTTCCTGGTGCTTTTACAGTATTTTAAGTATATATTTTTGCCTCAGAAAACTTGGGGAGCCAAATGAAATCACCCGCAGGCCAAATCGCCCACAGGCCGCCAGTTGGGAAACCCTGGGCTATAGCCTACCACGTGCGTTTTCTCCCTTTATTAAACATTTACGGATGATGGGATAGTCAGTGCAAATATGATACTGTAATGGTTTATCTCATGAGTGTAGTGAATTAATTATATTAAATCAATGTTATTGGACACATTGGTTTGCCTACTTCCCAATGACGGGTTACCCAAATTAATGATGTGTAGAAAAATGTTGACGTTACTGCACAATGCGTTACCCACATAAGTCACAACATACACCTCACAAACAAGGTACACACAACTTCTCACACCTTGTCTCCGTAGTCTCCTCTTCTTCAGGCCGAAGATACGCACTTTGGAGAAGATGTCGACCAGGTTTCCATTGCAGAGCCCCTTGTTCTTACTGGGGCTCTTCCTCCGCCTGTTCGGGGGTGGTCGGTCTACATGCTGCTCCCGTGCCTCCCTCTTCTTCCGGATCAGACCGCTGGCAATAGCGGCTGCCATGGCTCAATCAATGTCTCACTGCTGTTCAGGTCCGGTCCGCACTCCGTCCACACACGGAGCACAGACCACATAAACAACCGCCTCTAGTCGCTCGCAGCTCGGTCAGAGTCCCATGGTGGCGGCTAGACGGTCCGGTCCGTGGTGTTGAATCAGGTATATTTAAATAGTAGTCTACTTCTTGATAACTGCCTTTAGTGTACATACACTACATTTTAGTGCTTATGAAACATTGCGTTATCATTAATTGTACGTTTCGTGAGCATCATGAAACTGTTTTCATAAAATTATTTCATTCCATATTTTCATCAGGAGTCTAGTTGGTGAAATTGCTTGGCAAAAACTCACCCTGAACGAGATAGCTCAACTGTCATAGCTGCGTATTGATTTTCGATTTATTGGGTGACATTTCACTTCCATCCCCTCCTAAATGTCCAGTGTGTGTTGTAGCCTCCCCTTCCCACGCTCCGGTCTCTTCTTCTCCTTTTGTCTCCCTTCCCTCCTCTCCTCCTGGAGACCGGTGCTGGATTCAGAACTCAGCACGTTGGACAGCGGTGGCCACGCTGTGTTGAGTGTGTGTGTGCGCGGGTGTGCCGCCAGCCGTCCAAACAAACAAACTCGCTTTTGTAGGTGATTATCACCCGTCGGACGACGGGCACTCACTCCCCAGGGTACAGCACAGGAGAACACGACGTTTATGCAGACATATTAGCCAAGTTGACCATTCAATACGCAACACTGCTCCTGAAATGGCCATTCATCTTGGAGAGTCAAATATTAGCCAATACATGTCAGTAAGATAAATACGCCACCAAAGTAATACCTAAATATCAAACTTGGCTATATCTAGGCCTATTGAATAGCAATATAGGCTATACCTATCCGACTGCATGGCTGCATGGTGCGTTTTCACGTCTTCTCTTTGTATATTCCATTTCCCTTCATATCTGAGCTGTCATTGTAGATTGGTATTGTGGTCAAAGAGAAACAAACACAACACAGGCGATTGTACACGGATTGGAGAGAGAGAGAAAAGCATGTAGGCTAACCAAAGCTTAACCGGGTCCTGTGCGGATGACGTCTGCACGGTGTGACAACTGCATACAAATAGATACATTTACGCTGCCCGATGCGGAGGAGACAATACGGCTGTCGGGATGTTCATATTAAACCCACCGTTGGTTGGAGAGACAGCAATCAGGTGCGTAATCGAAAAGACAGGATAGAAGACGCCGCAGGGAAACACGTAAGCTATCTATAGGCAACATTGCATACGCACACCTTTCCCGCGCAAACGCGCATTTGGCATGAATCCCCGCGCTGTAAGAAAAACGATGAAGGGTGACTCTCGCTTCCGTCTATAGATCAACCCATCTTCCACATCAACAAGTCTTAACCACTCACTCTCTCCTTTGCGGTCGCCTCAGAGAGGAAAGAGGAGAATACCCTCCCTCCCTCTCTTTCGACCTCTCAAGCACTAGTCCCTCACTTCAGGCGTTGCTATGAGCCGGTGAGATTTGACACTTCAAGGCGGCTTCAGCTGTGCAATAACTGAAGCCCCGCTCCGAACGTGCTCGCAACTAAATTGCAATGGGCATTTAATAGGCTCGTTACAAATCTAGCTGAGAACACACATATTTGTATATGTTTTAAGGTGTATGGGACCCTTCACCATTGCATGTATCCATGTAGGCCTATATTGCCCGGTAGCCTACGCATGACCCAGGTCAGGTAGCCTAAAGGAAAAGAGTAAACCGTGCATCAAAATGTAGGCTATTGAACTCATCGCTAATCAAATTAAATAATTGTACGAAATAAAAGTGTGTGCTTCAAGTGCTTAAGCAGAAGGAATAGTTTACCTGCAAAAACATAGGGCGGCAGGTAGCCTAGCGGTTAAGAGCGTTGGGCCAGTAACCGAAAGGTCTGGTTCAAATCCCCGAGCTGACTAGGTGAAAAATATCTCGAAGTGCCCTTGAGCAAGGCACTTAACCCTACAAATCGCTCATGTAAGTCTCTCTGGATAAGAGCGTCAAGTAAATGACTAAAATGTCAATCAACTCGAGTAGGCTAATATGCATGATAAAGGAATGATCACTATCGCCATTTCATCTCACAATAATATCACTCCGTCTATCTCTCACTCACTTTCGGGCGCATTCATGTCAGCGCCTCATTTTTCTGCCATTCACGCAGGCACACACTAGTTGAATCCACGTCATGTCAATGAAATTACGTTGAACCCACGTGGAATAGACTTCTGTGCCCAGTAGGAGGGCGCACAATGCTCATTTCTGGATCAATCGTGGAGCAAAACATTGACATATTCAAGACAGACACTTCAGAAAAATAATTAGTTTCTGTGTGAAATATTTGATATTCAGTTTGTTCCTTAAGCATCTATCAACATATGCTGGATTGGTGGTTCCAATACTATAAAACACCAACATAAATCATTAGATATTTCTCCGTTAGATGGATATCATTTCCAGAGACAACATTCACAGACATAAATTAAAACTCAAGAGAGCCATCTGCCGTTTGTCGCCGCAATTAGTTAAACAAGTGGGAACATTTGGGGACAGTGGCATCACCGGGTTCTAGGCTACACTCTCTTTCCACACACGATATACCATCCACTTGTTAAAGTCAAGACATACGGGGCTGAGTTGCATTGCCAAATGGCCGGGCCAGGGCTAGATTCGCATGCATTCCCTTTCTCTTTTACGTTGCAACTGGAAACTAGGGAGCCGGTAAGAGAAATGTTTCAGGGATATTTTTTTTTAAATCACTGCGTCATTTTGCTAATGAATGTTTTAGCCAGGGGTTGCTAATCTGTCTGATTAAAGAGGGACGGGGTATGCCGCATGCAATCCCTATTTATATTCAGAGGGAAAACCATCTAACCTTATTAAATAAAATGTACGGTGGTGTTCGAAATTATTGACACCCTTTATAAAGATGCGGAATAATGAGTGTATAAAATAAATAATTCAAATACTGAGCTATACTGTATGCTCCAAAAAATTGGGAATTATATAATTTTATACTAATACAATTGCTCAGAGAAAGAGATTTTGTTCTCAAAAAGGTAGGGGTCAAAATTATTGACACCCTAAAGATTCTTATAAATAAAGTAGGCCTAGTCAAAAGTTAAGTATTTGGTCCCATATTTATAGCAGGCAATGACTTCAGTGTCTTCAGAAAGTATTCATACCCGAAATGTTCCCAAATGTATTGAAAATGAAATAGGGAAATATCTCAATTACATAGGTATTCACACCCACATAGCCACGGGAAGTACGGGTGCTGAGGGTGCTGCAGCACCCCCTGAAAAATCAGAATAAAAAAACTATGTTAAAATATAAAAATAAAAAAACTATTGAAAAATAAAAATAAAAAAGTAGTCCTGTATTGGTGGACCGATAAAGCCCTTCTATGGTCATTTATTTATTTATTTAAGTCAAAACTGTAACTAGGACACTCAGGAACATTCAATGTCGTCTTGGTAAGCAACTCCAGTGTATATTTGTGGAAAGGAGACTTAACCAGGTTTTCCTCTAGGATTTTGCCTATGCTTAGCTCCATCATCCTGAAAAGCTCCCCAGTCCTGAACGATTACAAGCATACCCATAACATGATGCAGCCAACACTATGCTTGAAAACATGGAGAGTGGTACTCAGTAATGTGTTATATTGGATTTGCCCCGAACATGACACTTTGTATTCAGGACAAAAAGTTAATTGCTTTGCCACATTTTTTGCAGTGTTACTTTAGTGCCTTGTTGCAAACAGGATGCATGTTTTGGAATAGTTTTATTCTAAAACATGCATCCTTATTCTGTAAAGGTTTCCTTCTTTTCACTCTGTCAAATAGGTTAGTATTGTTGAGTAACTACAATGTTGTTGATCCATCCTCAGTTTTCTCCTATCACAGCCATTAAACTCAGTAAGTGTTTTAAAGTCGCCATTGGCCTCATGGTAAAATAATAATATGCCATTTAGCAGACGCTTTTATCCAAAGCGACTTACAGTCATGTGTGCATACATTTTTATGTATGGGTGGTCACGGGGATCGAACCCACTACTCTGGCGTTACAAGCGCCATGCTCTACCAATTGAGCTACAGAGGACCACAATCCCTGAGCGGTTTCCTTCCTCTCCGGCAACTGAGTTAGGAAGGACGCCTGTATCTTTGTAGTGACTGGGTGTATTGATACACCATCCGAAGTGTAATTCATAACTTCACCATGCTCAAAGGGATACCAATACGTGCCCTTCTTTGCGAGGCATTGGAAAACCTCTCTGGTCTTTGTGGTTTAATCTGTGTTTGAAATTCACTGCTCGACTGAGGGACCTTACAGATAATTGTATGCATGGGGTACAGAGATGAGGTAGTCATTCAAAAATCATGTTAACAAAGAGAGTGAGTCCATGCAACTTATTATGTGACTTGTTAAGCACATTTTTACTCTTGAACTTATTGAGGCTTGCGATAACAAAGTGGTTGAACACTTATTGACTCAAGACATTTCAGCTTTTCATTTTTAATTCATTTCTAAACATTTCTAAAAAACATAATTCCACTTTGACATTTTGGGCTATTGTGTGTAGGCCAGTGACACAAAATCTCAATGTAATCAATTTTAAATTCAAGCTGTAACACAACAAAATGTGAAAAAAGTAAAGGGGTGTGAATACTTTCTGAAGGCACTGTACATCAAGCTTGTGACTCTACAAACTTGTTGGATGCATTTACAGTTTGTTTTGGTTGTGTTCCAGATTTTTTTGTGCCCAATAGAAATGAATGGTAAATCATGTATGAATGGGAAATATATTGTTTGTGACTGCAAAGTGATTCCAAAATGACACAATATATTATTTACCATTCATTTCTATTTGGCACATAATTATCTGAAATAAAACCGAAACGAACTGCAAATGCATCCAACAAGTTTGTAGAGTCACAAGCTTGATGTAGTCATTGCGTGCTAGGAATATGGGACTAAACATTTGACTACTTTATTTATAAGAATCTTTACGGGTGTCCATAGTTTGGACCCCTACCTTTTTGAGGAAAACAATACCCCTGTGACCGGTCTATACGTGCCTGTCTTCGTACGTAAATCCTCCGCGCATAGATTGCGCTCATATCCCGCCGGAGAGACATGCGCGGTTGGAGACAATGCAGTTTGCGTTGCAGCCAGCAGCGGACACTGTCAGCCCAACAATGACTCTACACTTAGGTACAGACACAGTACACCACCGGCACAGTGCAGTAGCAGTGAGATATGGACAGAGATACGACACCAAAAGGACTGTATGAAATGATAGTCTGGCTATAATGTATTAGCTGCACTGTAAGTCAATGCAATTTGAACAAATGTTTACTAGAACATGACAGGAGTATGTTTTCCATATGTGGAGACAGTCTTTCAAAAATGTTCTTGCACAATGAATGAATTGCTACTTCTGTATGAGGTTGCATGTACATTCGTGTATTTACCCACTGCCATCATTACAGGGCAACATGAACAGTCTAGATAAATGATCCGATTGCAAATCAGCTTTGCTGCATTGTTTATTTTCCACAGTCAATACATGGACATAATTTCAAATCAGTGTACAGTCTCATCCCTGAAGTGAGGAGAATTACATGACAAAACAATATGTATCCAGCTGTCTGCTGAGAGAAACACATTTCTTAGGAGAGCTTACAGTAGCATGTTCAATGAGCTACAAAACATAACCATAAAGAACTATTGATACAGCATAGAACGATTACAATGAGCATGAAGTTGCAGTATGTTGTGTCCTCATCTGCAACCTGCGCAGCATGCAGCCAATGCTTTACTGCTTCTGGCTCAGTCTCTAGCAGGACTGGAGCATATGGAGAGTATATGGGGGACGCAGTCTAGATTAGACTACTGCTTTACCAGCAATACACACTGGGGGAGTAGTGCTGAGCGATTAGTGCTTTTTGAGGACGGTTTGAATTTAAAAAAAATATCACGGTTTTCGATGTCGGATTCTATTATTTGGGTTGAATGCTGTAACACAGAATAAAACAATTAATAAAAGTCCCATGATGGTAGTGACTGCCCATGACTGCTTATCACTTATTAAACATAATTTATTCACATTACTTTACTTTAATACACTATTTCAGTTGTTGTGTATATTACATTTGTTTTATTTGATGACTTTATTATTTCATTCCAAGTCATCATCTCATCTCTATAGAGCTGCTACATATGCTGTCTGACAAAATCACTATTTTGTAGTTCTTCAAAGTTAATAAGGCATACTTTTATGACTGCTGAATACCAACTATCAATCACTTAGATCATGTATTTTCAGGTCGAGATACCTCGCGAAGCAACAGTTGCGGACTACACTGAGCATACAAAACTTTAAGAATACCTGCTCTTTCCATGACATAAACTGACCAGGTGAATCCAGGCAAAAGCTATGATCCCTTATTGGCGTCACTTGTTAATTTTTAAGCCTTGAGACAATTGAAACAAAGATTGTGTACGTGTGCCATTCAGAGGGTGAATGGGCAAGACAAAAGTATTAAGTGCCTTTGAACGGGGTATGATAGTAGGTGCCAGGTCACCGGTTTGGTTCAAGAACTGCAACGCTGCTGGGTTTTTCACGCTCAACAGTTTCCCATGTGTATCAAGAATGGTCCACCACCCAAAGGACATTCAGCCAACTTGGCACAATTGTGAGAAGTAATGGAGTCAACATGGGCCAGCATCCCTGTGTAATGCTTTCGATACCTTATAGAGTCCATGCCAGACGAATTGAGTCTACTCAGTGTATATCCCCTCACAATCGCGCATTCCTCTGCCTCTTCCATAGCAGGCATAAAATAAACAGAGACCGGACAAGTAGATGTATGACAATGGATTATGTTCATTGTAGTTAATTACCACATTTTATGCGCTAAACTAATTGGAGCATTGGCCTGTTGGAAATTACAACTCCCTACTACGTCGCACAGTTCAGGCTGGATCTGATTTATCGCTAGAGGAACTGAGCAATGTGTGCATTAAGCTCACAGAAAAACCCAGAACGAAATGGAATTCAAATAATTGAACCGATGTAGGTCAATGAGTTGTTTAAAAACCAGAAAATAAAAAACATTTTGGTTAATCATTCAGCACTACTCAGGAGTCGACACAGCATGTGGGGATAGATAAGCCTTTCCTTCACAGAGTGGAGACATAAACATTTCTAAAACATACATGTAGAGAGTCTCTACAGCGGTAATGCAAACAACGGTCTGAATCCATACACTATCTATGTTGAATATGTCTATGCCATGGTGAAAGATAAGCTTGGGTAGGATTCTGAACAGGAAATTCAAAATGATATCAAGCTGCATAGTATGTGAGCTACCTTCAGATAGTGCTTGTCAATAAATAATTGAGCATACCTGCATGTCTAAACCAGATTACCATACTACTCTCAGATATTGATGAGGATTCTTTTGCAAAACCAACCCCCCACTCCCCTTGAGGTAATAAAGTACCAGCAAATTTGACATTTTGATATTAGACATAGAAATCTTGTTATAAGACATTATAAAAGCTCATACATGCTTATAACAAGTCATCAAGCATTATACCTGCAGGCTTTAAGTAAATATTTACCAAGTGTTTTCTACTGCTTCTGCTGTTCTTTTTGTGACTGTCGTGTAGATAGAAATTTGAGCACATACCTACATGTCTTTTCCTTCGGAAAGTGTGGGACTCCATGGCTGACCCATTCCAACCCCTAGCAGGCTAAGAGCCCTTCAGTACTGCATGGGACCTGACCTGCAATGATTTCTGCCCCATTTATATAGCTTATACTAGGAGATAACATTGTTAGTGTGAACTGACAGTCCGCCCCAAACTGTTCAAATTAATTTGTCACTTGTGCGCTCTTTAAGGCATGGACATAAGGAAGAAGTTTAAAACGGATGTATTGCACTAATACAGACTCAAACTACAGTGGGACTGTCATACTCAACTATACTGTATGACTGAAGTGTCAAAAATCAAATCAAATTGTCATCAGACACTACTAGGGCACCCAAATTAACTGTGACAACACAGAATTGCCATATCGACAGATATATGATGAAAATGTCCTAAACTTGATGAGAAGAGGAGAACAATGCACATATTGGGATCTAAGATGCAGGGAGGAAAACAAAAAGCCAGACAAGAGGAACACTATAAAGCTAGCTGATCCATTAGGGCAGGATGAACTTAACAAATCTCCTTCCTCAGAATTACGTTAGTGCTTACGAGATGTCCTGCCGCAGAGGAACACAAAATGTCAGCGGATGGGACTTCAATAAACAAGGCTGTAGATTATTCCTATTAATTTGAGTCACTCCGGGGGCCTCTCCTCTCTTCTAGTCCCCTCCCTGATGGGGTAAATTGGAGTCAGCACCTTTTCAGGGTCGATACTGAGATGAGAAAAATTTGAAATTATTTTGCTTAGCAGAGAATGAAGTCATTTCGCTCCCTTTTGTCTATCGCTATATGCTAAGCTGGGCCCAGGTCAAAAGTAGTGCACTTCATAGGGAATAGAGTGCCATTTCAGGATGAACCGGAGATGTCAACAGCCTCCAACTGAGACACTAATGAAACACAATAACCAACGGTGGCCCAGAGGGGCCAACCTATAGGCCACAGAACCATTAAATCCTCATTTGCAATCCTCCATTAACGATCAAACCACTGCTAAACTTCTCTTCACATAAAGATAACGACAGCTGGTGGCATGTTTTTATACTATTACCTGTCCAGCAACTGTGAGAGAGGGGAGAGAGATGGGGGGGGATAAGAGAAAGAAAGAGATAGGAGAAAGAGAGAGAGAGGCGAGATATAGAGGGTGACAGTGAGAAAGAGGGTGGAGATTGATAGAAAGTTGAAAACATTAGGAGAAAGAGAGTTGGGTGGTAAGAAAGAGAGAGAGAGAGAGAGAGAGAGAGAGAGAGAGAGAGAGAGAGAGAGAGAGAGAGAGAGAGACCACACAGAGTTTGACATTCAGTTAAATTGAGAGCATTCATAAAAACAGCTCAAGTGCCTCACCAAAACAGGTTACCATGGAGATAATGTTCACAGAGGACCCTAATTTTGACCAGTCCTCATAATAGACTGTGACCGTTCTCTCCCTGTAAGTGAAAGGCTAAGTGGATCGATGCATAATCTGTAAATTGTGGCTGTGGGGTTTTGCCATTTAATTTGACTTTGACACGTTCACAGGGAACCTGATTATAAAGGAAGGAAAGAGCACAGCTGTGTAATAATGCCAAAAGATTAGTCGGAGGCCTGCAGCAGTGCAGCCTTTACACTCAGTGATTAGTTAAGTGTCATACCTAGACTCTTCCTAATCCAACCAATCACATGTCAAGACAGACTGGATGTTTGTATCCATGCACTTACAGCAAGAAACTCCACTAACCTTTTGATGTTATTGTTTCTCCTTGAATGGAAATAACAGAGCGAGTGAGAGAGATAAAAAGGAGAAAGAGCAAGAGAGGGAGAATGATGACTGCAGACAGCTTGCATGCTGGTAACATACATCACTCTCTTTTGCTCTCTCTTTGACACACACACACGCATGCACACACGCTTCCATCCTTTGATCCTATTTTAAGTCTGTAGCAGTGTAGGAACATGCCCTGTCAGCAACACTGCAAAGAGAAGTTCCTAGGAGAAGCCCAGGGCAGCGTGAGGGAATATCAATTAGCCTATACACTACACCCCTCTGGCAGACCTGAACCTGGGGGCGTGTGTGTGTGTGTTAATCCCAGGGTGGCCAAGAGAATCCCAGGCTCAGGGAATGCGCTTGTGTTTCTTAAGCCATAAAAGGTCTCATAGAATAGTAATTGAGTTGAAATCAGGTCAGCCTTCGTTTGAGAGAGGTCCATTACTATGCAGAATTCTAAGGCAATTCCAACATTGGAACAACAGGATATGATCTTAGTTTGTGCATGCTCTGTAATACAGTGAACACACTGATGTTCGTTAATGCTGAAACACACATCTTGAATAATAAAGAAACAACCTATATTGAACTTTAATTTTGCTTCAAGGGTGGTTGAATAGCTTTAGGGTGAGCATAGCCTATACAGGCTTTGTATGCCTCCCCATATTCTATAGTAGAGCAGCAGACATCACAACCTTCCTCTGATAACATTACCCCTGTGTGTTGAGTTCTCCCACACGCTTCACATACATGCCTGACACACACACACACAAACAAACACAAGCACGCACGCACACACTCACACACACACACACACACACGTGCGCACACAGGCACGCAGGAGCATGCATGCACACACGCACACACACGTCTCACACATAGGCCTCTCTCCTGAATGAGCCCAAAATGCTATGAAATAGCATCAAACAAACACAGAGTCTGGGAGAGGCCTCTATAGCTTGCAAATTATGGTGGAAAATAAGTATTTGGTCAATAACAAAAAAGTTTCTCAATACTTTGTTATATACCCTTTGTTGGCAATGACACAGGTCAAACGTTTTCTGTAAGTCTTCACAAGGTTTTCACACACTGTTGCTGGTATTTTGGCCCATTCCTCCATGCAGATCTCCTCTAGAGCAGTGATGTTTTGGGGCTGTCGCTGGGCAACACGGATTTTCAACTCCCTCCAAAGATTTTCTATGGGGTTGAGATCTGTAGACTGGCTAGGCCACCCAGGACCTTGAAATGCTTCTTACGAAGCCACTCCTTCGTTGCCCGGGCGGTGTGTTTGGGATCATTGTCATGCTGAAAGACCCAGCCACGTTTCATCTTCAATGCCCTTGCTGATGGAAGGAGGTTTTCACTCAAAATCTCACGATACATGGCCCCATTCATTCTTTCCTTTACACGGATCAGTCGTCCTGGTCCCTTTGCAGAAAAACAGCCCCAAAGCATGATGTTTCCACCCCCATGCTTCACAGTAGGTATGGTGTTCTTTGGATGCAACTCAGCATTCTTTGTACTCCAAACACGACGAGTTGAGTTTTTACCAAAAAGTTATATTTTGGTTTCATCTGACCATATGACATTCTCCCAATCCTCTTCTGGATCATCCAAATGCACTCTAGCAAACTTCAGACGGGCCTGGACATGTACTGGCTTAAGCAGGGGGACACAGCAGGATTTGAGTCCCTGGCGGCGTAGTGTGTTACTGATGGTAGGCTTTGTTACTTTGGTCCCAGCTCTCTGCAGGTCATTCACTAGGACCCCCGTGTGGTTCTGGGATTTTTGCTCACCGTTCTTGTGATCATTTTGACCCCACGGGGTGAGATCTTGCGTGGAGCCCCAGATCGAGGGAGATTATCAGTGGTGTTGTATGTCTTCCATTTCCTAATAATTGCTCCCACAGTTGATTTCTTCAAACCAAGCTGCTTACCTATTGCAGATTCAGTCTTCCCAGCCTGGTGCAGGTCTACAATTTAGTTTCTGGTGTCCTTTGACAGCTCTTTGGTCTTGGCCATAGTGGAGTTTGGAGTGTGACTGTTTGAGGTTGTGGACAGGTGTATTTTATACTGATAACAAGTTCAAACAGGTGCCATTAATACAGGAAACGAGGGGAGGACAGAGGAGCCTCTTAAAGAAGAAGTTACAGGTCTGTGAGAGCCAGAAATCTTGCTTGTTTGTAGGTGACCAAATACTTATTTTCCACCATAATTTGCAAATAAATTCATTAAAAATCCTACAATGTGATTTTCTGGATTTTTTTTCCTCAATTTGTCTGTCATAGTTGACGTGTACCTATGATGATAATTACAGGCATCTCTCATATTTTTAAGTGGGAGAACTTGCACAATTGGTGGCTGACTAAATACTTTTTTTCCCCACTGTACACTGATGCACACTGCACAGAAACACGCTACCACAGTATCAGCAGATAAAGAGATATTCCCATTAGAATCAGTGTACTATAATGTTACAGTAATAGCCATCCAAAAGCTGCTTAGAGCACCACTGTGGATAATCCTCCTGCAGAACTGTATTCAACAACACAGGGCTTAGGTATTGTAAAGGAATATATATTGTATTAAAACATATTACTAATAGTGCTGTGGCGGTCATTACATTTTGTCAGCCAGTTATTGTCATGCAAAGGTCTAACCGCGTTTAGCATCTCCAGGCCTGCACGCATACAAATCGCATACAAGCCGCAGATGGGTGCCTTTGGAACATTTACATGTTAAATCAATTTAATATACACCATCACAATAAATCCATTATTTATTTTAGGCAGGTCTAAATAAACATTATGATATGAAGAAAATGTATTTCAGAAGAACAGAATATGAGTTGGCCTACTGTATGTTATCTGACTATGCGCCATGCCATAGGCTGTAGGCTTGTTGATTTAGCAGACAAGATATAACTTATAATTTTATAGTAAGAAGAATATAATTGAATTTAACAGAATAAGATAGAAATAATATTTTTCCCATTTCGGAGCGAGTGTGCATATGAAGTAGCTACAACATGTTGAGCATAAAAGTGATAATTTGAAACAGCTCCTATATGCTAGATTTTGAGTTATTTGGCAACTTTAGTTGTGAATGATACAAACCTTAGAATGTCTTAGAAATCAAAACACACAGTATATGGGCTGCATGATGCGACTATAGTGTTACAGGAGTGGGTCGCAGTTCCGGAGCGACCCACTAGGTGTCACCCTCCGACAACCATAGGCACCTCCTCACTCACAGTCAGGACTAATTATCTGCCTATTGGGGTCACCCGTGGCTATCTGATTCACCTGTGTATTTATGCCCTCACTTCCCTGTATTCCCTTGCTCAGTTTTCTCTGCTAGTTCCTTGATGTCAAGCAGTACGTATCAGTGTCGGATCACGTGACGGAGTTACAGGTACTCGAGAAGTGTTCTCCCTGTGTCATTGTGTTTTTCCAGTTAGAGTTAGTATTTGTCTTGTTTGTTGTCAGCCTGTTTTTTGGAAACCTATGTGCTCCTCATTTGTTTTCATGTATAGTCCGTTGTTTTGTATCCTGGCTTTTGGACCACCAGTAAAGATCCTTGTTTCACCATCCTTTCCTACTGCCTACTGTCTATCCTGCATCCTACACCTCACACCAACCCTCTATAGGCTGTTGATGATTTGAGAAAGTTGCGAGAAAAAAAAAACCTTGTGCCTTAGGCTGCACACACTGTCTCTCATCAATTGAACATACCTTCACCCATCAGACTATTTCAATTTAAGCTTGTCTTTACTAATATGTCAAATTAGTTTCGATTTAGAATGGCCCATTATCAAATGGGCAGGAACAAGGGCAGGGGGAAAAAGGCCACTCTCCAGCTGGTTAGTTTTTCAATCATGCTGGGTAGGCTATTCCGGTTATCTCACTCCTTAAATCAACCATTCTTTAGGAGCATGCAGCCTCTCCCTGCATGACAGGTGATATTTCACCGAAACTCTGTATGCCATGGGCTCTCCAACCCTATTCCTGCAGCTACCCAGTGCTTAATTTGGGAAACAAAGTGAAATCTCTTCAGGAACATCGATAGTAACATGTTTTCACAACAAAACATATTTCATTAAACTGTTGACAGCCCCTATCTCTGCACACTTGAGAAAGGAATAAAGGAGGAGATGGAAAAGCAATGTGGTGAGATATTCTGTAGCTAAATGTAATTTGTCACCCTATTAATTATGAAAATATAAAGAAATGCCCTATTACGAAGCTATTCAAAATCAAATACAACTTCACTTTCAATGAACCAACGGCATCGTCTAGGCCTATACATTCTCTCCCAGACTCATGGATAGAAAGTTTGGAGCGTAGCATAAGGTAACCAGTCCATCCAGTATGCATAATAATACAGTCCACACTCAAAAGGCAATTACTCTAATTTGTTTAATTTTGGAGTATAGGCTAGACCAATTATGTACCAAAGATATCTTAAATCCTTTTTTAAAATGTTTTTTTTTTTGCTGTGCATAATATGCGGTAGGCTATGGTTTTATAATGGCACAATCATTATTTTAATTCAGGGGGTTTTTTTGGGCTTGGCCTCATACACTACATTACCAAAAGTATGTGGACCCCTGCTCGTCGAACATCTCATTCCAAAATCATGGGCATTAAGTAAGTGATAATGTCAGAGAAGCCGGTGTTTGGAGGATATATTGGCACGGGTGTTGTTAGGCCCGAGACAAAGTCAAGGTTGACATAGTCATGATAATAATTGACATAGTTTCATTAAAAACATTATTTTGATGAATTTATTCACAAATCTAGGGTTTTTACCCAAGCCGGCTGGTCGTTCATTCTATCGGTTCGGTTGCCAGAGACCCAGTCGTTCAGTCTTTTTTTTTCTGTATCTATGGACGCGACCCAGTCGTTCGTTCTAAATGTTCCATTGCCATTCTGGCTGGCAATGTTCTTATCCCTTGTTTGCTAGCTAGCCAACTACGGCTAACTTACAGTCATGTCAAACAGTGCAGCCAGAATAACAACAGTAGCTGCATTTGCATTTGTTTAAGCTGTTTTCTAGTGCCATTTATTTGGATACATCCATAACAATGAGATAATGAGGCGCAACTTCGCCTGGCATAGAAAATGTGCTCTCTCGTCAGGACACTGTTGTTCAGAGGAGCTAGCCAACAACACAGCTAATACAATAACTTTAAACTGAAGCTGCTGCAAACTAGCTGCACTTCGTTTCGTTTGACCTTCTTTCAATTGACATTTCTTTGTATATATCCATAAAAATGATGCCAGCGGATTCATTTTTTTATTTTTTTTCATGATTTCAATTGGCTGAGAAACGCTGCCTGTCTGTGTCGTCCCGACTCCCGACACGTTCATTACTATGGGACAGCTGGAGATCGATTTTGAATATTGAAACAGACAGCAATGTTTATACAAATCTCTGCTGTTGAAAATGAAATGTTAGTCTAAAAGGAATGTGAGATAATGTCTAGATGCTTTTATAGTAGAGATCAAGTTTATAAATTGCCTTGCTGGGCTGATGAGACAGTGGATTGCGCAGTCAGATGGAACAGAGTAAATAGGCATTTTAACGTCATAGATTTAGCTGGTGGTAACTTGTGCAATAGACACCGGCTGAAATGCGGTTTTAACCAATCAGCATTCAGGATTAGACCCAACCGTTGTATAATATGGAGTTGGTACCCCCTTTGCTGCTATAACAGCCTCCACTCTTCTGGGAAGCACTCTCCTGGCATCCACCAAATCCAGATTCCTCCGTCGGACTGCCAGATGGTGAAGCGTGATTCATCACTCCAGAGAATGCGTTTCCACTGCTCTAGAGTCCAATTCTGACTAGCTTTACACCACTCTAGCCGACGCTTGGCATTGCACATGGTGATCTTAGGCTTGTGTGTGGCTGCTCGGCCATTGAAACCCATTTCATGAAGCTCTCGACGAACAGTTCTTGTGCTGACTTTGCTTCCAGAGGCAGTTTTGAACTCATTAGTGAGTGTTGCAACCAAGGACAGGCGATTTTTACGTGCAACGTGCTTCAGCACTCGGCGGTCCCGTTCTGTGAGCTTGTGTGGCCTACCACTTCGCGGCTGAGCCGTTGCTCCTAGACATTTCCACTTCACAATAAAAGCACTTACAGTTGACCAGGGCAGCTCTAGCAGGGCAGAAATTTGAAGAACTGACTTAGGTAGCATCCTATGACGGTGCCACGTTGAAAGTCAGCTCTTCAGTAAGGCCATTCTACTGCCAATGTTTGTCTATGGGGATTGCTCAATTTTATACACCTGTCAGCAATAAGCGTGGCTAGAATAGCCGAATCCACTAATTTGAAGGGGTGTCCACATACTTATTTTATATATAGTGTATATAAAGGTGTTTTGAATTAATCATCACCTTAGAAAACATTATTCATTTCATTGTGTTAGGCTTTGAAACTACATCCACTACGACCATATTTTCCACTCAGTGTCAACCTGTTGTTGAACTTCTTTCTTCAAATTGATCAATCACAGTGAGGTGAGTTTTAAAAGCACCATACTGTTTTGATGATGTGTTTGATGTGATTTTTGATTGCGTTTGCATTGATGTCAGAGTGGTTAGAGGGACAATAGAGCACTGATTACCAGGACATTAGCAACCTGATGGTTGTTAGTAGGTTGGGTACTACCAATGCATGTCCAGAGTGCATTAGAGGAGATTACCATGACTCAACCATCACGTGGACATTTATTGCGGTCATGACTCATAACTGCCACTGTTGCGGTAATATGGTCACCCCAACAGCCTTAATTACAGCCTTGTATGGACTGCTTGTTTCTGTCTAGGCAGACATCTTAGCAAATCCCCGCCTTATCTTAGGTCATTGGTCACCATAGCAACACCCACCCGTAGTATGCGCTCCAGCAGGTATATCTCACTGGTCATCCCCAAAGCCAACACCTCCTTTGGCCGCCATTCCTTCCAGTTCTCTGCTGCCAATGACTGGAACAAATTGCAAAAATCTCTGAAGCTGGAGACACTTATCTCCCTCACTAACTTTAAGCATCAGTTGTCAGAGCACCTTACCGATCACTGCACCTGTACACAGCCCATCTGAAATTAGCCCGCCCAACTACCTCATCCCTATATTGTTATTTATTTTGCTCATTTGTACCCCAGTATCTCTATTTGCACATCATCTCTTGCACATCTATCATTCCAGTGTTAATACTAATTGTAATTATTTTGCACTATAGCCTATTTATTGCCTTACCTCCATAACTTGCTACATTTGCACACACTGTATATATATTTTGTTGTATTTTTGACTTTATGTTTTGTTTTACCCCATATGTAACTCTGTGTTGTTGTTTTTATCACACTGCTTTGCTTTATCTTGGCCAGGTCGCAGTTGTAAATGAGAACTTGTTCTCAACTGGCTTACCTGGTTAAATAAAGGTGAAATAAAATAAAAAAATAAAACATAACCAGTATAATACAGTGGTTCAGGACTGGGGCATGTTTATTAGGCACCAAATGGAAGAAAATTGACTGAAAAAGAGAGAGGGACTACCTGTACTTGTTCAATGAGAAACGCTCATGTTCATTTTCTGTAGCATGCCATAATGAACACTACCCTGTCCAGGTGGAAACAGTCATACAATAGTAATATGAAAAATGTATGCACTCACTAAATGTAAGTCGCTCTGGATAAGAGTGTCTGCTAAATGACTAAAATGTAAATGTAAATATGACTTCTCTATTCAGGTGTGAAAATGAAAGACTGAATCGTAACTTTAGGGACATACATTTAATCCAGACTTTGGTGTCAATTATGCATGTACTGATGTCAATGGAAGATTTGTGTGGAAGTGTGCGTTACACATGCAGATCTTGGGGTGTTAGTATTCAATACCCTAGCTGACCATATATACAGTGGGGGAAAAAAGTATTTAGTCAGCCACCAATTGTGCAAGTTCTCCCACTTAAAAAGATGAGAGAGGCCTGTCATTTTCATCATAGGTACACGTCAACTATGACAGACAAATTGAGAATTTTTTTCTCCAGAAAATCACATTGTAGGATTTTTAATGAATTTATTTGCAAATTATGGTGGAAAATAAGTATTTGGTCACCTACAAACAAGCAAGATTTCTGGCTCTCACAGACCTGTAACTTCTTCTTTAAGAGGCTCCTCTGTCCTCCACTCGTTACCTGTATTAATGGCACCTGTTTGAACTTGTTATCAGTATAAAAGACACATGTCCACAACCTCAAACAGTCACACTCCAAACTCCACTATGGTCAAGACTAAAGAGCTGTCAAAGGACACCAGAAACAAAATTGTAGACCTGCACCAGGCTGGGAAGACTGAATCTGCAATAGGTAAGCAGCTTGGTTTGAAGAAATCAACTGTGGGAGCAATTATTAGGAAATGGAAGACATACAAGACCACTGATAATCTCCCTCGATCTGGGGCTCCACGCAAGATCTCACCCCGTGGGGTCAAAATGATCACAAGAACGGTGAGCAAAAATCCCAGAACCACACGGGGGGACCTAGTGAATGACCTGCAGAGAGCTGGGACCAAAGTAACAAAGCCTACCATCAGTAACACACTACTCCGCCAGGGACTCAAATCCTGCATTGCCAGACGTGTCCCCCTGCTTAAGCCAGTACATGTCCAGGCCCGTCTGAAGTTTGGGAGAATGTCATATGGTCAGATGAAACCAAAATATAACTTTTTGGTAAAAACTCAACTCATCGTGTTTGGAGGACAAAGAATGCTGAGTTGCATCCAAAGAACACCATACCTACTGTGAAGCATGGGGGTGGAAATGTCATGCTTTGGGGCTGTTTTTCTGCAAAGGGACCAGGACGACTGATCCGTGTAAAGGAAAGAATGAATGGGGCCATGTATCGTGAGATTTTGAGTGAAAACCTCCTTCCATCAGCAAGGGCATTGAAGATGAAACGTGGCTGGGTCTTTTAGCATGACAATGATCCCAAACACACCTCCCGGGCAACGAAGGAGTGGCTTCGTAAGAAGCATTTCAAGGTCCTGGAGTGACCTAGCCAGTCTCCAGATCTCAACCCCATAGAAAATCTTTGGAGGGAGTTGAAAGTCCGTGTTGCCCAGCGACAGCCCCAAAACATCACTGCTCTAGAGGAGATATGCATGGAGGAATGGGCCAAAATACCAGCAACAGTGTGTGAAAACCTTGTGAAGACTTACAGAAAACGTTTGACCTGTGTCATTGCCAACAAGGGGTATATAACAAAGTATTGAGAAACTTTTGTTATTGACCAAATACTTATTTTCCACCATAATTTGCAAATAAATTCATAAAAAATCCTACAATGTGATTTTCAGGATTTTTTTTTCTCATTTTGTCTGTCATAGTTGACATGTACCTATGATGAAAATTACAGGCCTCTCTCATCTTTTTAAGTGGGAGAACTTGCACAATTGGTGGCTGACTAAATACTTTTTTCCCCCACTGTATGTACTTTTTGCTGAAAGTAAAAATGAAATATGTAATTATGTGACACACTTAGACTTGATAGTTAATTAGCATGTTTGATGTTTATGATGTATACTCAATACTTTCTATTATGGCAAGCATTATGAACATATGACATTCATTTCCTCTGACAGGTCTTGATTGAGATTTATAGCCAGAGCTAATTCAGGACAGCTCTATGGTTCTTCCCCTGAGACTATGGAATGCTAATTAGTCAGTAATGACCACAGTTATGGCCCTGACGGTCATTAATTGTGACCGCACTTTGACCACACTCAACCTTTTGTTCTGATGAGTGCCAGCATGAGTAGATGTAGACAATGTACGAATGCAAACATTGTGTGTGTTGTGTGTCTCCACAGATATCTCAGATCCCCATCGTTTGAGCAGAGACAGGTAATGGGGGTGACAGGGGCCAGAGAGAGTGTGGTGATTAGTCAGAAGAGAGGATGTTAATACTCTCCAGTCTGATAGCAGTCAATACCACACACACATCCATTCCCACACACACACACAAACACACACACACACACACACACACACACACACACACACACACACACACACACAGGACTTACGGCACACTCAGCTCTGATTAGCCCATATCCACATTTCAAATGTTACAAAAGCTTTTAATAAAGGAAGAGTTTATTTCCAAAACGGTATGTCAACCAATTGTTCACATTTGTGTTTTTTCATCAGAAATTATTGCTTATGGGCACCTTCATGTGTGTGTAACTTGATGTGTATGCAAAATGCTATATATCCGTTGTTTAGCTGGAATGGAATCAGTGTTTCCCCTATGTTCATTGTTGCCGCCACTCCCAAAAATATAATCTAAAAAGTATACTGTATATACACTGAATATAACAAACACTAGGAACACCTTCCTAATTTTGACTTGCAACCCCTCCCCTCTACAAGGTGTTGAGAGTGTTCCACAAGGAGGCACACATACACAATCCATGTCTCAGTTGTCTCTAGGCTTAAAAATGGATTTAACAAGTGACATCAATAAGGGATCATAGTTTTCACCTGATCAGTCTATGTCATGGAAAGAGCAGGTGTTCTTAATGTTTTGTATACTCAGTGTATATATACTGAACAAAAAAATAAACACATCATGCAACAATTTTAAAGATTTTACTATAAGGAAATCAGTCAATTGAAATAAATTAATTAGGCCCTAATCTATGGATTTCACATCACTTGGAATACAGATATGCATCTAATGGCCATAGATACCTTTAAAAAAAGGTATGGGGTGGAACAGAAAACCAGTCAGTATCTGGTGTGACCACCATTTGCCTCATGCAGCGCAACACATCTCCTTCGCATAGAGATGATCAGACTGTTGATTGTGGCCTGTGGAAATGTTGTCCCACTCCTCTTCAATGGCTGTGCGGAGTTGCTGGATATTGGCGGGAACTGGAACACGCTGTCGTACACATCAATCCAGAGCATCCCAAACATGCTCAATGCACGTACATGTCCGGTGAGTGTGCAGGCCATGGAATAACTGGGACATTTTCAGCTTCCAGGAATTGTGTGAAGATCCTTGCGACATGGGGCTGTGCATTACCATGCTGAAACATGAGGTGATGGCGGCGGGTGAATGGCATGACAATGGTTCAAATGTTCGTTGTCCTTAGCTTATGCCAAATTGTATGTTTGTGTTTTTCTAATAACCATTTTATGAGTTCTATGTTTGTGCTTTTCTAATAACCAATTTCTATGTTCATGCAAGTGACTGATTGAACAAATCCTCACTATCAGTATCTGCAATTTGGCCGTACGCCCAGACCCTTGTTTTGAGAATGAAAGATATCTCAGTTTCAAGGTCTCAGATTAGAGAGTAGAAGCCTCGTGAGGTTTTGGTCTGTCACATGCATGACCCAGTATTGGTCGGTCACATGAATGAAGCAAACGTCAATGATGAATTAATTATGAATGATCAATAAGCTAAATCATGCAAATATAACTTGTCTGTATATAAGAGAACTAACTGGACTGCCCTGGTAGAGCTCCTGATCGACATGTGTACTTGGTGCTTTGAGTTGATTGGAACCTCTCCAGCTCGCTGATAATAAAGGATTATTCATTTAATATTGACTTCGAGTGTCCCTGTGTTGAATTTCCACAACACCATAACCCCACCACCACCATGGGGCACTCACAATGTTGACATCAGCAAGCCGATCACACACACGACTCCATACATGTGGTCTACAGTTTTGAGGCTGGTTGGACGTACTGCCAAATTCTCTAAAACGACGTTGGAGGATTATCTGGAGTCAGCATGCCAATTGCACACTCCCTCAAAACTTGAGACAGGGAGATTCTAAAATTCCAAAAAATGTCATGGCATGGGGTGCCCATTGATTTTGTTATAATATTTTAATCACTCAGATAGCATAAGAACACCGGTGCAAGCCATGGCAAAATGGGTAGAATTGCAGGAAATACGCTTTAAAACTGCATTTTTTCTCTGGGCCTTATGACAAAATGTGTAGAATTGCAGGAAACTAGCATTAAAACAGCAAAATGTTCGGCAGCGGACTGCACCATTGGCCACGCCCACTACCAAGCCCAGACTAGACGACACATCACACATAACAACATTAGCCAGGGAAACACAGGTGTGACCAAAGACAGAACAGAGAACAGAGGGGAGAGTAGATCAAACAGGCTTACTGTAGGCCTATAGCAGGGGTGTCAAACTCAATTCCTGGAGGGCTGTGTGTCTGCAGGTTTTTGTTATTTCCTTTGAATTAAGACCTAGACAACCAGGTGTGGGGAGTTGCTAACTATTCAACTTTAATTAATCAATCAAGTACAAGGGAAGAACAAAAACCTGCATGCACTCGGCCCTCAAGGTTTGGAGTTTGACACCCCTGCTATAGGCCTACAGTAAGCCTGTTTGATCTACTCTCCCCTCTGTTCTCTGTTCTATTGCATAATCTAATGTGATATGTGGACATGTTTAGACCTGTCCTGTGATCTCTCGCTCTCCTAAAAGAGAACCTAACTCCTGATGCTCATTCAAACCAACACAGACTCCACTCATCACTTGGTCCGGCAGAGTGGAGTGTTCGTAACATCTAAAAGAGGAACCAGAGATGAACCCCGGGGAAACATAACCACATTATTCTCTTCCAACAGCCCACTCCAAAGTTTTTAGATAAAAACAATAAACTTAACAAACTTAACTTAATCTCCCCTCTGCTTTGGCAAGTCTGTTGACCCACACAGTAAGGGTCTATTTGTCGATGGTCTATTTATTTTGAACACAGGGGAGGGCAGATAACAAGCATCACAGGTGGACTTTTCTCCACACCCCAGACATTTCCAAACATTATTTTTTTATTCAAAGGCACCAAGTTTAACTACACAAACAACTTCAACTCAATCAGACATACTGTGAGTTGTTGTATCTCTCCAGCTGCACAGTAGGGCTACCTACGGCATGCAGCCAAATCCACTGTCCTCATACTGAATGGGACAAGATCAGTCCCCGACACACAGGAACACATCACAATGCCATTCTCCCAAGCCCACAGGCTTATCTCGGAAATTAGTCAGATTAAACCATTGCGGGGGTGGGGTGGGGCTCACTCACATTAGAGAGAGAGAAAGAGAGAGAGAGAGAGAGAGAAAGAGAGAGAGAGAGAGAGAGAGAGAGAGAGAGAGAGAGAGAGAGAGAGAGAGAGAGAGAGAGAGAGAGAGAGAGAGAGAGAGAGAGAGAAATAGTGTGTGTGTGTGTGTGTGTGTGTGTGTGTGTGTGTGTGTGTGTGTGTGAGTGTGTCAATACGACATTCAAAACTGTTGTGATAATCAGAGTTGGCCAGAGTTTCAGAAACATCAAGAATTGGGGAGAACAATTTTGGAGAATACAAAAGGGGTATTCCAGATTTAATTCCTGATTGAATTGAGGAAGATTCCAGTTTGTAGGCTTTTTAATGTTCCTGAAAAGGGACCCAAATTCCATAAAGGGTTCATCACATTGGAATTTATCTAAGAGCCAAAAGAGCTGGTTAAAGCAGGGTATTCTCCTATCTGTGAGCCTGTGAGATGCTTTGTATTGTTACTGTAAGCAATCCACTAGACAAACCTTCATGTAATGGGGAAATCCTGACGCCAGCATAGTGACTAAAGGGGCAGCTGAAATTCTGGGGGGTTCTTACAATGGAATTATATTGAATTCTGCATATATCACGCTATACTACAATAAACATACAATTCAAATGCAGAGACTCCGAGACCATTGATTGAGTGCTTTTGTAGTGACAGGTTGGCGGGAAATCTGTAGCCTACAGTGCCTTCATAAAGTATTCACACCCCTTGACTTTTCCCACATTTTGTTGTGTAACAGCCTGAATTTAAAATTGCTTAAATTTAGATTTTGTGCCACTGATCTACACACAATACCCCACAATGTCAAAGTGGAATATTGAATTTAGAATAAAATGACTAAATAATAATAATTAAAAAAGAAATGTATTGAGTCAATAAATATTCAACCGCTTTGTTCAGTAGTAAACATTTGCTTAACAAGTCACATAATACGTTTCATGGACTCACTCTGTGTGCAATAATAGTGGTTAACATTACTTTTTAATGATTACTCATCTCTGTACCCCACACATACAATTATCTGTAAGGTCCCTCAGTCAAGTAGTGAATTTCAAGCACAGATTCAACCACAAAGACCAGGGAGGCCTTGCAAAGAAGGGCACCTATTGGTAGATGGGTGAAAATAATAATAATAAATAATAATAATATGCCATTTAGCAGACGCTTTTATCCAAAGCGACTTACAGTCATGCATGCATACATTTTGTGTATGGGTGGTCCCGGGGATCGAACCCACTACCTTGGCGTTACAAGTGCCGTGCTCTACCAGCTGAGCTACAGAGGACCACAAAAAAAAAGCAGACACTGAATATCGCTTTGAGCATGGAGAAGTTATTAATTACTCTTTGTATGGTGTATCAATACACCAAGTCACTACAAAGATACAGGCATCCTTCCTAACTCAGTTGCCGGAGAGGAAGGAAACCGCTCAGGAACTTTACCATGAGGCCAATGGTGATTTTAAAACAGTTACAGAGTTTAATGGCTGTGATAGGAGAAAACTGGGAATGGATCAACAACATTTGTAGTTACTTCACAACACTAACCTAAATGACGAAGTGAAAAGAAGGCAGTCTGTACATAATAAAAAAATTGCAAAACATGCATCCTGTTTGGAATAAGGCACTAAAGTAATAATGCAAGAGATGTGGCAAAGAAATTAACTTTTTGTCCTGAATAGAAAGCATTACGTTTGGGGAAAATCCAACACAACACATCACTGAGTACCACTCTTCATATTTTCAAGAATAGTAGTGGCTGCATCATGTTATGGATATGCTCCTCATCTGCAAGGACTACAGAGTTTTTTGGAAACGGAATAGAGCTAAGCACATGCAAAATCCTAGAGGAAAACCTGGTTCAGTCCGCTTTCTAACAGACACTGGGAGACAAATTCACCTTTTAGCAGGACCTAAAATAACCTGAACCTCAATGCCAAATATACACTGGAGTAGCTTACCAAGACAGCACTGAATGTTCCTGAAAGGCTTAGTTAAAGTTTTGACTTAAATCGGCTTGAAAATCAATGGCAAGACTTGAAAATGACTGTCTAGCAACGATCAACAACCAACTTGCCAGAGCTTGAAGAGTTGAAAAAATAATAATGTGCAAATATTGTACATTCGAGGTGTGCAAAGCAATTAGAGACTTACCCCAAAAGACTCACAGCTGTAATCACTGCCAAAGGTGATTCTAACATGTATTGACTCACTTTGAAGATGCAAAATATTTTTTATTGTGAAACAAACAAGAAATAAGACAAAGAAAATAGAAAACTTGAGCGTGCATAACTATTCATCCCCCCAAAGTCAATACTTTGTGGAGCCACCTTTTGCAGCAATTACAGCTGCAAGTCTCTTGGGGTATGTCTCTATAAGCTTGGCACATCTAGCCACTGGGATTTTAGGCAAAACCGCTCCAGCTCCTTCAAGTTGGATGGGTTCCGCTGGTGTACAGCAATCTTTAAGTCATACCACATATTCTCAATTGGATTGAGGTCTGGGCTTTGACTAGGCCATTCCGAGACATTTAAATGCTGCCCCTTAAACCACTCGGGTGTTGCTTTAGCAGTATGCTTAGGGTCATTATCCTCTGGAAGGTGAACCTCTGTCCCGGTCTCAAATCTCTGGAAGACTGAAACAGGTTTCCTTCAAAAATCTCCCTGTATTTAGCGCCAACCATCATTCCTTCAATTCTGACCAGTTTCCCAGTCCCTGCCGATGAAATACATCCCCACAGCATAATGCTGCCACCACCATGCTTCACTGTGGGGATGGTGTTCTCGGGGTGATGAGAGGTGTTGGGTTTGCGCCAGACATAGTACTTTCCTTGATGGCCAAAAAGCTCAATTTTAGTCTCATCTGACCAGAGTACCTTTTTCCATATGTTTGGGAAGTCTCTCACATGCCTTTTGGCGAACACCAAACGTGTTTGCTTATTTTTTTCTTTAAGCAATGGCTTTTTCCTGGCCACTCTTCCGTAAAGCCCAGCTCTGTGGAGTGTACGGCTTAAAGTGGTCCTATGGACAGATACTCCAATCTCCGCTGTGGAGCTTTGCAGCTCCTTCAGGGTTATCTTTGGTCTCTTTGTTGCCTCTCTGATTAATGCCCTCCATGCCTGGTCCGTGAATTTTGGTGGGCGGCCCTCTCTTGGCAGGTTGTTGTGGTGCCATATTCTTTCCATTTTTTAATAATGGATTTAATGGTGCTCCGTGGGATGTTCAAAGTTTCAGATATTTTTTTAGAACCCAACCCTGATCTGTACTTCTCCACAACTTTGTCCCTGACCTGTTTGGAGAGCTCCTTGGTCTTCATGGTGCCGCTTGCTTGGTGGTTCCCCTTGCTTAGTGGTGTTGCAGACTCTGGGGCCTTTCAGAACAGGTATATATATACTCAGATCATGTGAGAGATCATGTGACACTTAGATTGCACACAAGTGGACTTTATTTAACAAATTATGTGACTTCTTAAGCTAATTGGTTGCACCAGATCTTATTTAGTGGCTTCATAGCAATGGGGGTGAATACATATGCATGCCCCACTTTCCATTATTTATTATAAATATTTATGTTTTGAAACAAGTTATTTTTTTCATTTCACTTCACCAATTTTGACTATTTTGTGTATGTCCATTACATGAAGTCCAAATATAAATCCATTTAAATTACAGGTTGTAATGCAACAAAATAGGAAAAATGCCAAGGGGGATTAATAATTTTGCAAGGCACTGTTTGTGAATGCAGCTGTACACACAGCTGTCTTACCAAAATAATGCAAACTAAATGCTGAAAGTAGTAGCCTAGTTATTCATGCAGGCAAACAAAAATACTGAATATCAGTTTGGCTTAGAATACTGACAACTGTGAATGCGAATTAATGAATGCGAACAAAAAAAACAGCGGTACCAAGTAGGCCTAGCAAACAAAATATCAGATACCACCAAAACTTTGATAAGAAACAACCAGCTAGATTGTTCCTTACCTTTGCAGAAGAGTTGCAGCCTCCTTGATGCTCTGTGGAACTCCCTGAGTAATCAAACATTTTTTTCTCACCAAAATCTTCTTGTAAGATCCCCCTTAAATGCCAGTTGGATTAGTTGAGCTTTCCTTGGGTGTAGCATGCTTCTTCTGTGCAGACTAAACGCGTTTGTCAAAGTGGAAAATTAGTTATTGCATGTATCTGTCAGTACACGTTTCAGTGCAGTAGGCATGGTCGGCATAGCGGAGAGAGTCCCAGAGAATAATTTGTCCTCATTGGAGCCGGAGCCGGCGATTTCAGTCTGCAAAAACTGGCGAGTGACACTAAACTCAGCTTTTACCAAATCTGTTTTGCTTAGATCCAGCAGTGGTTTCATCTATTTCACATCTAGCAAGTGATGGCTCTCTTGGACAAGGGCACACAGGGCCTCCACCAGTTGGCTGTTGCATTCGCTGAATCGTTCTGACATTTCACCAATGACAGCATCCAACGTGCTGAACGTACACTCAGTCTCGTCCTCTGTCCTACTGTCCACCACCTATTGTTGGAGATTTGTACTTACATAACGTCCTTCATTTGCTTGGTGCTGGTGGTGCGTCTGTGCCCAAATGGCTTCAAACTCGCTGTCACACCTCAGCTTCTCGACGCACTCCAACACACTGCGAACCACTTTGACTCCAGTGTAAATATCCGTTGCTTTTGCCTGGAGTAATTTGTTTGGAGGATCGAGAAGACTGATGATTCTGTGCACCATGGAGGAAGCAAACTTAAAGCCGGGGTCCGTCACAGCCTTCAGCAGCCCTGTAGCCTTGAGTCTTACTTCTGTGTTATACGAATGCTTGATTTCTATTTCAGAGAGGAACTTCACAATACAGTGTCCCCTTCTCCTTTGGCTTTGTTTGGGTACTTTGGCGAAGCCAACTTCTGATATCCATCATGGCAGTGGCAGATTAGGGAGTGATCATTATTTATATTGAGAGATACCAGGAGGTAATCAGAACTCTTTGAAATGAAAATGAATGGCCCTCCCCCTGAGGAATATTTGAAAAAAAATTTACCCGCCCCCTCCAAATGATAATTAAAATGAATAGCAGGGAATATTAAATCCCTTTTTAGCAAGCTATCATTGTTGCAGTTGTGATTTCTATCAAATAAACCCATGGTTGAAAACCACTACTGTATTGATACCATATTCATGCTAGAAGACAGCAATTACCAATTTAAGCGTTAAGGGGAATCCGCATCAAGGATGATAACTATTATGATAAATTATACATACTGCAACTATAAAACGTGACGAGCATCCATACTAAAGGAAAGTTTATCGTTTTACAGCCTTTTTCACTGTCACGTGCAACCATTTAATACATCAGTGCAACAATGTTATCATCACTGGCCAGTGATGATCTCTCTCTCTCTCTCTCTGCAACTTCCCCCAACAGTTAATTTGGCCTTTGCCTCTTTTACATTCAGCAATTAGCAAGAGCAAGCCTGCTTGTCTCCACGACAAGCCTATAAGGTCTAGTATAAAACAATAATAATATATAAAATAATAATCTCCTATTGCTTTTGTAGCCTATAGCTTTTCCTGGGATTTCACGAGAAGAGGACTAGCGGAGAGGCTTGCATCCAAAGCCTTTAGCCTATCGCATATGGCAATAGCTGGAAGTGAGGCTAGAGTTGTGTAGCCGAAGAAGCTAAATATTAGCTAGATATTAGGCCACTCATTAACTATATATTAGGAAAATAAATATTTACCTGTCAAAATGCAAGAAAAAAAAACCCATTTACAGATTATGAAATGGAAGATCTATGTGTTTCTCCAGGCTGCGCTCTGCAGCAGCCGGACACGCAAAGCTCCATTGTTGATTAGGCCTACATTTTTTGACAATAATATCATTCTACCTAGGCTACAACAACACAGTGCAATGAGGAATGTATTATTGTTATCAAGTGAGTACACCATTATTGGTTGTAAACTGTTGTAAACTGCAGTGATGTAGAATAATTAATTTAAAAAATGTTTTATTAAGATCCCCAATAGCTGTGATGATTGCAGCAGCTACTCTTCCTGGGGTCCACACAAAACATGAAACATTAGTTTTTTGTATTTTTTGTTGTTGTATTTTTGTTTTTGTTTTGGGGGGTAGATCAGCTTTAATATTGCAGATAGATTGTAACCTCCATCAATGTAATTGTCTGCATCAATTCCAATCCCCCATATGTTTTTTTTCTCTCGCAAATATATATACAGTGGGGAAAAAAAGTATTTAGTCAGCCACCAATTGTGAAAGTTCTCCCACTTAAAAAATATGAGAGAGGCCTGTAATTTTCATCATAGGTACACGTCAACTATGACAGACAAATTGAGGGAAAAAAATCCAGAAAATCACATTGTAGGATTTTTAATGAATTTATTTGCAAATTATGGTGGAAAATAAGTATTTGGTCACCTACAAACAAGCAAGATTTCTGGCTCTCACAGACCTGTACCTTCTTCTTTAAGAGGCTCCTCTGTCCTCCACTCGTTACCTGTATTAATGGCACCTGTTTGAACTTGTTATCAGTATAAAAGACACCTGTCCACAACCTCAAACAGTCACACTCCAAACTCCACTATGGCCAAGACCAAAGAGCTGTCAAAGGACACCAGAAACAAAATTGTAGACCTGCACCAGGCTGGGAAGACTGAATCTGCAATAGGTAAGCAGCTTGGTTTGAAGAAATCAACTGTGGGAGCAATTATTAGGAAATGGAAGACATACAAGACCACTGATAATCTCCCTCGATCTGGGGCTCCACGCAAGATCTCACCCTGTGGGGTCAAAATGATCACAACGGTGAGCAAAAAACCCAGAACCACACAGGGGGACCTAGTGAATGACCTGCAGAGAGCTGGGACCAAAGTAACAAAGCCTACCATCAGTAACACACTACGCCGCCAGGGATTCAAATCCTGCAGTGCCAGATGTGTCCCCCTGCTTAAGCTAGTACATGTCCAGGCCCGTCTGAAGTTTGCTAGAGTGCATTTGGATGATCCAGAAGAGGATTGGGAGAATGTCATATGGTCAGATGAAACCAAAATAGAACTTTTTGGTAAAAACTCAACTTGTCGTGTTTGGAGGACAAAGAATGCTGAGTTGCATCCAAAGAACACCATACCTACTGTGAAGCATGGGGGTGGAAACATCATGCTTTGGGGCTGTTTTTCTGCAAAGGGACCAGGACGACTGATCCGTGTAAAGGAAAGAATGAATGGGGCCATGTATCGTGAGATTTTGAGTGAAAACCTCCTTCCATCAGCAAGGGCATTGAAGATGAAACGTGGCTAGGTCTTTCAGCATGACAATGATCCCAAACACACCGCCCGGGCAACGAAGGAGTGGCTTCGTAAGAAGCATTTCAAGGTCCTGGAGTAGCCAGTCTCCAGATCTCAACCCCATAGAAAATCTTTGGAGGGAGTTGAAAGTCCATGTTGCCCAGCGACAGCCTCAAAACATCACTGCTCTAGAGGAGATCTGCATGGAGGAATGGGCCAAAATACCAGCAACAGTGTGTGAAAACCTTGTGAAGACTTACAGAAAACGTTTGACCTGTGTCATTGCCAACAAAGGGTATATAACAAAGTATTGAGAAACTTTTATTATTGACCAAATACTTATTTTCCACCATAATTTGCAAAAAAATTCATAAAAAATCCTACCATGTGATTTTCTGGAAAAAAAATTCTCATTTTGTCTGTCATAGTTGACGTGAACCTATGATGAAAATTACAGGTCTCTCTCATCTTTTTAAGTGGGAGAACTTGCACAATTGGTGGCTGACTAAATACTTTTTCCCCCCACTGTGTATATATATATATATATATATATATATATATATATAGTTGAAGTCTGAAGTTTACATACACTTAGGCTGGAGTCATTAAAACTCGTTTTTCAACCACTCCACAAATTTCTTGTTAAAAACTATAGTTTGGGCAAGTTGGTTAGGACATCTACTTTGTGTATGACACAAGCAAGTGTTCCAACATTTGTTTACAGACAGATTATTTCACTTATAATTCACTGTATCACAATTCCAGTGGGTCAGAAGTTTACATAAACTAAGTTGACTGTGCCTTTAAACAGCTTGGAAAATTCCAGAAAATGATGTCATTGCTTTAGAAGCTTCTGATAGGCTAATTGACATCATTTGAGTCAATTGGAGGTGTACCTGTGGATGTATTTCAAGGCCTACCTTCAAACTCAGTGCCTCTTTGCTTGACATCATGGGAAAAGCAAAATAAATCAGCCAAGACCTCCACAATTGTAGACCTCCACAAGTCTGGTTCATACTTGGGAGCAATTTCCAAATGCCTGAAGGTACCACGTTCATCTGTACAAACAATAGTACGCAAGTATAAAAACCATGGGACCACGCAGACGTCATACCTCTCAGGAAAGAGACACGTTCTGTCTCCTAGAGATGAACGTACTTTGGTGCGAAAAGTGCAAATCAATCCCAGAACAACAGAAAATGACCTTGTGAAGATGCTGGAGGAAACCGGTACAAAAGTATCTATATCCACAGTAAAACAAGTCCTATATCGACATAACCTGAAAGGCCGCTCAGCAAGGAAGAAGCCACTGCTCCAAAACCGCCATAAAAAAAGCCAGACTACGGTTTGCAAATGCACATGGGTACAAATATCATACTTCTTGGAGAAATGTCCTCTGGTCTAATGAAACAAAAATAGAACTGTTTGGCCATAATGACCATCATTATGTTTGGAGGAAAAAGGGGCAGGCTTGCAATCTGAAGAACACCATCCCAACCGTGAAGCACGGGGGTGGCAGCATCATGCTGTGGGGGTGCTTTGCTGCAGGAGGGACTGGTGCACTTCACAAAATAGATGGCATCATGAGGAAGGACTTTGCTTTTAGCCAAGAGAGACTGGCATGCATTGTATTGATATTAGCCCTCTGATTACAGTAAAGAACAAGACAATAATCGCATAAACGTCCTGTTTTGAACGCTTCACAACGAATTAACTGCATAAAATTGAATTGTATTTATCACATGCACCGAATACAACTGGTGTAGACTGTACCGTGAAACGCTTGCTAAAATAGTAACACAAGAGGAATACAATAAAATACACAAGAATGGATCAGTTATTGGTGTATTCTCGACAGTTTACAAGGTCCAGAAAGGTATATTAGCAGGCTACTCTTATGGGCTATTTTGATCACACCATTTCTCTCTCTCTCTCTCTCTCTCTCTCTCTCTCTCAATTCCCAGCCAGGGGCATATTCATTACAGAGACCGTTTACCGTTTATAACCTCACGGAAGCAAACAGAGTAAAATTAGTGTTTCTATTGGACAAATTCAGGTAGGTCCCTCCTACCTAATTCAGAGGGATTGGGTTAAATGCGGAAGACACATTTCGGTTAAACGCATTCAGTTATGCAACTGATTAGGCATCCCCATTCTCTGTATTTTACTTTCAGCAAGCAAGAGCAAGCTGTAGTAGTAAATAAAATGCTTGAAATAAGTGTTCAACAAGCTATTTTCGGCCTAGTCCTGGGAATTAGAGGAATTAGGAATCATATGAAATTACAGGCAGCCTTGGATAAACATATCACTCGAAAAATAGAACAAGTCGTATGCATACAGATAGTCCAGCCATCCACATGGACTGTTGTCCTCCCCATTCGGTAGCAACTCCCCCAACACTTTATTTAATCCATTCACTTTTTTCTGCATTGAGGAGCCATTTCCTTTCGACTCCAAAATTCCATTGAACTTTTCTAGATTCTCTTCAACAGACAGAGACTGCAAAGAAACCCTTAAATTATTGTGAAGATCACTTTTGCATGAGCTGTGGTCCTTGCGTAATTGTGCAACGCAATGCTTGTTGTGATAAACCACAGAGTGTTTTGGTGCTTTCACGACAACTAGGTCAAATCATGAGGTCAGTGATGTTCAGGTCGGAAAGTCGAAGCTATAAAAGATGCTTGAGTTTCCGACTTTGAATCGAGTTGGATCACCGTTCAAAAAAACTTTTTTTTTTTTCGATTTTCCGGTTGTCTTGAACGCACTGAAGTTGGAAGAGTTATTTTGAAAGTGGCATTTCTACCACTGTTCTTGTTGCGCGCTAGCTCCCAATGTCATCACTACAAACGCTATTTGATTCGCCAGATACTCTACATGCCCACGTTCTGGATATGCCAAGCACAAAGAGGGATTGAACAGACAATGGAAAGGTAAGGATCAGCGAGAAGAATGAGAGAGAGAGCAGGGTTGTACACATAGTAGAATTCAATACGTAAATTCCAAAATGCTGACGAACACCAGTGGTTGAAAAAGTACCCAATCGTCATACTTGATTAAAGGTAAAGATACCTTAATAGAAAAGTCTAAAAGTATTTGGTTTTAAATATACTTATGTATCAAAAGTAAATGTAGTTGCTAAAATATACTTAACTATCAAAAGTAAAAGTAAAAGTATAAATCATTTCAAATTCCTTATATTAAGCAAACCAGACGGCACCATTTAATATATTTTTTTTTTTACGGATAGCCAGGGGCACACTCCAACACTCCAACATAATTTAAAAACGAAGCATGTGTTTAGTGAGTCCGCCAGATCAGAGGCAGTGGGAATGTTCTCTTGATAAGTGTGTGAATTAAACCATGTTCCTGTCCTGCTACGCATTCAAAATGTAATGAGTACTTTTGGGTGTCAGGGAAAATTTATGGAGTAAAAAGTACATACTTCTTTAGGAATGTAGTGAAGTAAAAGTAAAAGTTGTCAAAAATATAAATAGTAAAGTAAAGTGCAGATACCCAAAAAAACTACTTAAGCAGTACTTTCAAGTATTTTCACTTAAGTACTTTACACCACTGACGAACACTGACATTTAATTGATTACAAATTACATTACCCTCTACTGGATTAAATAAAAAATACTAAACCCTCCCTGACTGAAATTGAAAAAGTATGACCCTCCCCCATTGTCCTCTGGGTAACAATTGCGTACATTTCTACCGGTCCCTAACTCTAAATGGAGATGGTGTAAGTTGTTGAATAGTTCATGGTTCACAATGAAATCCTTATGTGGCATTCAACCAGCCCACGTCTTATTGACCCAATACTTGGTTCTATCAAGCCACTTTCACTATGTCAGGTGGTTGACACTGGCCACTGACACAGATGTTTTCTGATTTGGCAAAAGTTTATTTCAGTGCAGAGTATGCATCCTTCCTTACTTCCTTCTTAAATTGTGGTAATCACTGATCAGACATGACAGGAAAGGTGAAAGCTATGGGATGGAACCCTTGCCTACACCTATCTAGTATTTCTAGATCAGTGATTACTTCAAGGAATGAAAGGAAGAAAGGATGCAAATAAGTGCTCTGTTTGAAAACTTTCAAAATGCATCCTTTCCTTGAAGTAATGAAGTGGATTGGTGGAAGTGGTGTGGTGGAAGCCTTATTTTCACCTATCCAATCTAGCCATAGCAGTGATTATTTGACTGAGTGGAAGGGATGGTGGAAGAGTGCATTTTAGAAGTATTTTAACCCTGAGCCGAAAAGTATTCAAACAAGACCCTGGCCCTGTTTGAATACTTCAGAAATGCATCCTCCCTTCTTACTTTCCTCGAAGTAATCACAGATCTGAATTGGTTAGATTGGTGAACTTTACTTAAACCTATCCACCTATCTGTGCTTACCTCCAGGAAACAAGGAAAGAAGGATGCATTTTCTAAAGCACGTGTCAAACTCATTTTGCGGGTTTTCACTCCACCTGGTACTTGATGGATGAATTAAAGTCACAAATTATTAAGGAAGTCCACTCACCTGGTTGTCTAGGTCTTAACTGAAAGGAAAAACCAAAAACCTGCAGACACTCGGCCCTCCGTGGAATGAGTTTGACACCCCTGTTCTAAAGTACTCAAAGGAGGCCCTGTGCTTATAGAGCCTGGTTCAAAGTGTCCTACCACTTTTTAGCCACCAGAGGGAAGCCTGGAGTTCAATTGATCACTGCAGGTTCTCAACATTTCTGTGTGTGTGCTATTGCAGGGGTAAATGCCACTGTGCAGGACTGTGGCTTATATAATTGCAGCAGTATGTTGAGTTGATGATAACGTGCCATGTTGTATTCTGTGAATGCATTAGTCTCTATGGATATAGCTAACAACAATTCACTATAAAATAGAACCATCAAACCAGTCCGACAGCACATAGGAAAAACAACATCATCTCATTGAAGGGTTAAGGAGAAGCATCTCTCAGAGGTTAATAACAACATTAACTTCATTCAATCTTATTCTCCCCATAGCTTGACTTGATCTATGAATTGACCACAAACTGTGTGCTGTGTGTGTGTTGCCTAATGTAGAGCCAGTGACTGTGTTTGAGGTATAGAAATAGCATCAGGTCCGGTGAGGCCTTGAAGAAATGCAACACTATTTGCCTAAAACAACAAAGATGCCCTAATGTGGCCACTGCTAGCTATTTCACACACCTGGTGGTTGAATACTTTTTCTAACAATCAACCCACCTGTTAGTGTTCACGTTTCAATAGGCTGATTGATTGAATATCTACAGTCTAATAATACACATACAGCTGCAGGTTATATATTTTCTGTGTTACGTCTGTGTCCTTATGTGCCTCTCACATATAATAACACAATACATTCAATCCATGTAGTGAATTAATCAATACAAACACATTATCCATATGATTCCTTCAGCCTTGGCAGTACTGACCATTTGAGAACAGTAACTAGTGATAAGTGCTGATGTGGTCTAGGTTTCTGGGAGCTCTAAAACAGACATTGATCCACTGTCCCGCTATTAGCTGGTGTGTGTGTGTTCGTCTCTGCGTGTGTTTAGCGGTGCATGCACATGTGTGTGCGCAAGCTTTTGCATTTTTGCACGTGTGTGATTGTCAGCTCATTTCAATTTTACGTAACAAATAGAGAGAGAGACGCAGGCCTCTATAGTATAGATCACAGCCTTAGGATACACAGTTTCCAATTGTGGAATAGTGGAGTCAGCGGCAGCCAGTTAGTATACAATATTTTGTGTGTGTGTGCCTGAGGATGTGTGTGTGTGTCATAGAATTCAAATTCTATTACCTGACCTACCCTTACTGTCATTACAGTTAGTCCAAGCAGAGTTGTGACTGTAACTCCGTAGCTCATGACTTCCACTGATACTGACTGAAATGTTGACAAAATCAGTCATCCTGCTCCTGTTTATATAACCACAACATATTGGCCTTTTAAGAGCTACAGTATTACAAAATATATGGGGTATAATACATTATATAATGTAATTTGTCATAAGCATATATCGGATCCTCATAATGTTTTTGTCATTACAATGTTTAATCTCATAATGAGCTAATGTCAGTTTGTTCCACATTAAAATATACAAATGATACGACTTATGATGCTCAAAACAAGCATTGTAAAAAGAAGTATCATGTTAACACAGTCATCTCCCTCCAACTTAATTTCTCAGCAGTTTATTTCATATTTTTGACCTATGGTTTAGACTGGGGTAAGAGAAGAGAAAGCATATTCTAGATGGTTTAGACTATGGTAATAGCAGAGAGAGCATATTCTAGATATGTATAAAACAAAGTTTCAAATCCATAGGGGGAGGAATCAAAGTTAGGGTACGTCCCAAATGGCACTCTATTTCCTTTGTAGTACACTACTTTTGACCAGTCCCCTAGGACTCTGGTCAAACGTAGTGCACTATATAGGGAATAGGGTGTCATTTGGGACACATCTTACAAAGCCTAACTAAGCCTATAGCGGATGTGACTATAAACCAGTTGAGGACAATACAGGAATCAAAACCTGAACACCATCCTCCCAGCTTAACGTCCAGCAGGCCTAATTAACATATATGCATATCAGACCACTGTAAGTTAATAATTATGTGGAGGTTCTCTTAATTAAAAGCTCTTACTCAAAATGAACTTTGAGAGATAAAAAAAATAAAGAAATCTGCCAAGTAGAATGTTTCAATTGCCTGTCAACTGGTGATCGCTAATGAGAAATGACACATTAGTAATTACTTGTGACTATAATTAGCTGGTGTGTAAGTGAGATGGCAGAATACAGGTCTTGCTGATCCACTGGGTCAGGATGTGTTTAAGACAGTTAACCCCGTGCTGCCCTGAAACCAAGGCACGCTGCCTGCTAATTATCTATAGGCTATGTTTTAACTTGTCAATTTTACATGATTTTCTAACAGACAGTTTGAAATGAGGTGCATTCTACCTCTTCATTAATTCACATAGAAGTTGCCCATTTCACTGTGTGTCACGATCTATGAGAGATGGGTCAGACCAAGGTGCAGCGTGAAAAGCGTACATGTTTATTTAACTCAATAAACAAGCAACAACGTAACGTGAAGTCCTCAGGCTATACACATACAAGCCTAACACGGAACAAGATCCCACAACTAAGGTAGGCAAACAGGCTACTTAAGTATGATCCCCAATCAGAGACAATGAGCGACAGCTGCCTCTGATTGGGAATCACACCCGGCCAAACCTAGACATACACATCTAGATCCTAAACATAGAAATTCTAACATAGAGTTTCACACCCTGACCAAACTACCTAGAGAATAACAGTCTCTCCAGGTCAGGGTGCGTACTCCGGCCGCACCAACCTGACTCATTAGGGTAGGGTCCGGGTGAGCATTCCGCCTCGGAGGCGGATCCGGCTCCGGGCGTGACGACCTCTCCCTCTCTGCCTCCCCATTGCGCCCCTGGTCTAGTCTGGACCTCGGCACGATGCTTCCCCTCTCCTTCCTCCCACGATGCACCAAGCCCTGTCTGGACCCTGGTGTGGGAGACCCCAAACCTGGAGAGGGGCTGACGTCTGGGCCTGGATCGGCAATCCCCCCACGATGCACCAAGCCTTGTCTGGACCCTGGTGTGGGAGACCCCGACCCTGGATAGGGGCTGACTTCTGGGTCTGGAATGAAGCCGCTGACCGGAGCTGAACTGGACCCCGGTGGAGCGGACTGCTCTGGCTCCGGAGTGGATCCGCTGACCGGAGCTGGACTGGGCACCGGTGGAGCGGACTGCTCTGACCCCGGAGTGGAGCAGCTGACCGGAGCTGGACCGGGCACCGGTGAAACGGGCACGGGCCGTGCCGGACTGGGAACACGCACCACTGGCTTGGTGCGACGAGCAGACACGGGCCGGGCCGGACTGGGAACACGCACCACTAGCCTGGTGCGGGGAGCAGGTACGGGGCGTTCTGGGCTGGCGTCCAATTACAAAAAAACCTTGTTCAGTAATCATCTCACTTGTTAGCTAGGGGTGAAATACTGTATGTGTCCATTGAGGACAGCAGTGTCGATCTTCTTATACCACAAAGCTGTTTATCATGTCTGCCTTATCCACTGCCCCCATTTTGCGATTATAGTCAAGCACAGTCTGGTTTGATCTTTCTCTCTCCCGTCAGGTGGTCTCCTCCACTATGTCTCCCACCAGCTCCTCTGACAGAAACAACTTGAAGCACTCTGCCTCAGAGGGAGATGGCAAGGGGCTTTGCACTCTACACTGGGACTCATCAAAGCCAACAGCAGGGCCAGGAGGGGTGAAATGGCTGCCAGCCTTCCAGCTACCGCATACCTTCTGTACTTCACCCACTGTTGGTCTGCCTCCATCACCACCAGCATCTTCAGAAGGATCTGGGACTTCCTGGGACTTAATTTGTGGACAAGCAGTCCTAATATTCAGGGTTATAAATGGCCACAAGGTTGGGGGGCACCTCCTCACTGTTTCTGTCAGAATCTGATTCCTCACTTTCATAATTAGAATTATTGTCAGAATTGACATAAATCTCAAGAATTTCTGCATTTGTGAGTTGTCTCCTTTTGAAAGACATTGGTAATGCTACAGCTTAACCCACTAGCTACAGTGGGGAAGAAAAAAAATTATTTAGTTAGCTACCAATTATGCAAGTTCTCCCACTTAAAAAGATGAGAGAGGCCTGTAATTTTCATCATAGGTACACGTCAACTATGACAGACAAATTGAGAAAAATCACATTGTAGGATTTTTTATGCATTTATTTGCAAATTATGGTGGAAAATAAGTATTTGGTCACCTACAAACAAGCAAGATTTCTGGCTCTCACAGACCTGTAACTTCTTCTTTAAGAGGCTCCTCTGTCCTCCACTTGTTACCTGTATTAATGGCACCTGTTTGAACTTGTTATCAGTATAAAATACACCTGTCCACAACCTCAACCAGTCACACTCCAAACTCCACTATGGCCAAGACCAAAGAGCTGTCAAAGGACACCAGAAACAAAATTGTAGACCTGCACCAGGCTAGGAAGACTGAATCTGCAATAGGTAAGCAGCTTTGTTTGAAGAAATCAACTGTGGGAGCAATTATTAGGAAATGGAAGACATACAAGACCACTGATAATCTCCCTCGATCTTGGGCTCCACGCAAGATCTCACCCCGTGGGGTCAAAATGATCACAAGAACGGTGAGCAAAAATCCCAGAACCACACGGGGGGACCTAGTGAATGACCTGCAGAGAGCTGGGACCAAAGTAACAAAGCCTACCATCAGTAACACACTACGCCGCCAGGGATTCAAATCCTGCAGTGCCAGACGTGTCACCCTGCTTAAGCCAGTACATGTCCAGGCCCGTCTGAAGTTTACTAGAGTGCATTTGGATGATCCAGAAGAGGATTGGGAGAATGTCATATGGTCAGATGAAACCAAAATAGAACTTTTTGGTAAAAACTCAACTCGTCGTGTTTGGAGGACAAAGAATGCTGAGTTGCATCCAAAGAACACCATACCTACTGTGAAGCATGGGGGTGGAAACATTATGCTTTGGGGCTGTTTTTCTACAGGGACCAGGACGACTGATCCGTGTAAAGTAAAGAATGAATGGGGCCATGTATCGTGAGATTTTGAGTGAAAACCTCCTTCCATCAGCAAGGGCATTGAAGATGAAACGTGGCTGGGTCTTTCAGCATGACAATGATCCCAAACACACCGCCCGGGCAACGGAGGAGTGGCTTCGTAAGAAGCATTTCAAGGTCCTGGAGTGGCCTAGCCAGTCTCCAGATCTCAACCCCATAGAACATCTTTGGAGGGAGTTGAAAGTCTGTGTTGCCCAGCGACAGCCCCAAAACATCACTGCTCTAGAGGAGATCCGCATGGAGGAATGGGCCAAAAAACCAGCAACAGTGTGTGAAAACCTTGTGAAGACTTACAGAAAACGTTTGACCTGTGTCATTGCCAACAAAGGGTATATAACAAAGTATTGAGAAACTTTTGTTATTGACCAAATACTTATTTTCCACCATAATTTGCAAATAAATTCATAAAAAATCCTACAATGTGATTTTCTGGATTTTTTTTCTAATTTTGTCTGTCAGAGTTGACATGTACCTATGATGAAAATTACAGGCCTCTCTCATCTTTTTAAGTGGGAGAACTTGCACAATTGGTGGCTGACTAAATACTTTTTTTCCCCACTGTATATAATGAATATGAATTCGGAGGACAGAAATTATTAAATATTAAAGCATTAGACCTATCACTAAAAGCTTCAATCATACAAAAGTTATACTTAAATCCGAACTGGTTCTCAAGCAAATTAGTAAGATTGTCTCACCCAATGTTCAAGAAAGGCCTTTTTCCCTTTATTCAGATTACAACAACTCATTTGCAGTTATTTGAAAAGGAAATCATCTCCAAAATATCACTATTTCTAAAACAAGCCATAGAAAGTTGGTTGCAATTTCAATTTAATCCTCCAGAAACGACATAACAAATAATGCAACAAATATTGTGGTTAAATTCAAATATACTAATTGACAAAAAACCTTTATTTTTTGACAGAATGTTTAAAAAAGGTATAATCTTCGTAAATGATATCATCGGTAGGACTGGTGGAGTTATGTTGTACATGCAGCTAACAAAAACATATGGAAATGTCTGCTCTACCCAAAATTACAACCAAATAATTGCAGCCTTACCGCAAAAGTGGAAGAGGAAAGTGGAAGGGGGAGAAAGTAAGGAACTTGTCTGTCGGCCTTGCATTAAAGAACATAATTGGTTAAGGAAAACTGTGATAAATAAAAAAGTATATCAGTTTCACTTAAGGACCAAAGGATTGACAGCCGTCCCATATAGATTGCAAAATAGTTGGGAAGAGATCTTTGACGTACCGATCCCATGGCATAGTGTTTATGAACTGACACGCAAAACGACACCGGATTCAAAAATTAGAATCTTTCAATTAAAATTATTATATACAATTCTTGCTACCAATAGAATGTTATTTATATGGGTGATTCAATCTTCCCAGCTCTGCAGATTTTGCTGTGAAGAGACAGAATCATTAGATCATTTGTTTTGGTTCTGTCCATTTGTAGCTTGTTTTTGGACACCGGTCCAGGAATGGCTAAAGGATTGCAATATTTACCTTGAGCTAACCTTGCAGATAGCATTACTGGGTGATCTGAAAAGTCATAATCAATCGATCAATAATATAATAATACTTTTAGCAAAAATGTTTATTTTTAATTCACAATCTGTAGAAGCAATGAGAATAGAAAGGTTCAGAACTTTTGTAAAACATCACAGTACGGTTGAAATATATATGGCAAATAGAAATCCTATATGGATGGTGTTAAGAGATAGATGGGAGGTATTGAATAGAGTTGAATGATGGGGCTAATAACAAATAACAACAAATAATAATAAAGATAGCTAATAATGTAAGCATACTGTGTCCATAATAAGTATATAGGTTGTATGTTGGGAGCTTTTGGGAAAGAGCACAGTTAGAAAGATATGGCATATAGAAGCAAACCGGATGGACATCATGAAAATGATCGGAGAGGTTGAGAATAGAAGAAGTTCAGGAGCAAAAAAATAATAATATATAATAGAATTCTTGTAAAATTAACTGTGTCCATAAGGTGTAGATAGTAAGTATAGACCGGAAGTAGAGGCCTGGGCATTGTTGTTCACTAATTTACTCCAAGTAGGGAAAGGATGGCGGGGTTGAAAAGTAATAAAGGGGAGTATATATATATAAAAACATGGGGAGGTTAAGAGAATGAGGTTAAGGTTAGGAAAAGGGTTAGGGTTAGGCTTAGCTACAATGCCACAGTTGTCACCAACTGTTGATCCCGGCACGACCACTAGATAGAGCTGTTGTAGGCCTAGCTGCTTCATCTAGCCACAACGGTAGAAACGTAAACAAACCATCTGTGGTGACAAATAATCAGTATCATAACACCGGCACGGGCCACTTCTATCAATAAATCAAACATGGCGGCAAACATGGTGGTGCGCACAAACTACCCACCGTCGGATTACTTTCAACTTTTAGAAAGTGTTTTACTAAATTCTTTCGATCACTGGTAAGCTCATCCATAACGTGATGAATTGTAAATAGTAATTGCTCACTCTTTACTCAGTTAGCACTAGGACTAATGTAGCCTACATTTTCCGATTTGGATGGGAATTGTGTTATGCTGTTGTTACTTCTGTGAATGTCTGAACATTGCATCCAAAAATAAACAGACACAAACAGACACACACACACACACACACACACACACAATTACCTTTGACAGCGGATGAACGAGATGTAAAAACTCTAAGTGTACACCACTAATCTAAACTATTGCATAAACCTGTCTACACACACACAACGCTAATATAAACCATCACATACAAATGGCTCCAGCTGACATAAAGGATGACATTAAACAAGCTAACAGTCAAATATACAGATTGGTTCGCATCACACACAGCCATTACATCTAATCATCCTTTAGGGCGATGTAAGTGAGCAGTAATCACACATGACACGGGTAGCATCTATTTCCTGAGGGGATGCACGTGTCACCGTTACACCGGTTTTACAGTGGTTTTCCAACCAATACAGGAACTGACCTTTCAACATGCTGTGCTAAAAATAGCAACACATGGAAATAAAGGGGAGCTCCTCAGACATGAGCAGTGCACACTTAAACACACACACACACACACACACACACACACACACTCACACACTCAAATACACACTATTCCCTCCCTCACATGTGTGCACACACGCGCACACAAACCCACACATGCAACTACACACACCCACTTTCCCTCTCTCCGTCTGCCTTCTGACACCTGGGTCAATGTCTGCTCAGGAAAATGCTCTGCTCTGCTATTGACAGGCAGCTGGAATTAGATTTGTTACAGCTGTCCGTCCATCTCGTACGAAGATCACACTAGCTCTCCAGTAGCTAAGAGTGACAATCGTAGCATGGATAGCTGCATCTGCCTAATGAAATGACTTTCACAGGAATCTGCCAAATAAAATAAAATGTACTTGTCACATGCGCCAAATACAACTGGTGTAGACTTTACTGTGAAATAGTAACACAAGAAGAATAAAATAAAATACACAAGAATGGAGCTATATACAGGGAGTACCAGTAACAGATCAATGTGCAGATGTACGAGGTATTTGAGGTAGATATGTACAAGAAGGCAGGGTAAAATGACTAGGCATCAGGATAGATAATAATAAGAGTAACATAAAAAACAGGGGGGGTAGTATTCATACCCCTTGATTTATTCCACATTTTGTTGTGTTACAGCCTGAATTAAAAATTGATAAAATAAATAAATATTTCACCCATCTACATGCAATATCCCATAATGACAAAGTGAAAACATGTTTAGAAATGTTTGCACATTTATTGAAAATGAAATACAGAAATATCTAATTAACATAAGTATTCACACCCCTGAGTCAAAACTTTGTAGAAGCACTTTTGGCAGTGATTACAGCTGTGAGTCTTTCTGGGTAAGTCTCTAAGAGCTTTCCACACCTGGATTGTGCAACATTTACCAATTATTCTATTCAAAATTCTTCAAGCTCTGTCAAATTGGTTGTTGATCATTTCTAGACAACCATTTTCAGGTCTTGCAATAGATTTTCAAGTAGATCTAAGTAAAAACTGTAACTCCGACACTCGGGATCATTCACTGTCTTCTTGGAAAGCAACTCCAGTGTAGATTTGGCCTTGTGTTTTAGGTTATTGTCCTGCTGAAAGGTGAATTCATCTCCCAGTGTCTGGTGGAAAACATTTTTGCCTGTGCTTGGCTCCATTCCGTTTCTTTTTTCCCCCCAGTCCTTAATGATTACAACCATACTCAAAACATGATGCAGCCACCACTATGCTTGAACATATGGATAGTGGTACTCAGTAATGTGTTGTAATGGATTTGCCCCAAACAAAATATTTTGTATATAGGACAAAAAGTTAAATGCTTTGCCAAATTATTTGCAGTATTATATAGTACCTTGTTGCAAACAGAATGCATGTTTTGGAATATTTTTTATTCTGTACAGGCTTCCTTCTTTTCACTATGTCAATTAGGTTACTATTGTAGAAACTACAATGTTGTTGATCCATCCTCAGTTTTCTCCTATCACAGCCATTAAACTCTGTAACTGTCAAAGTCACCATTACATTTTTACCCATCTACCAATAGGTGCCCTTCTTTTCGAGGCATTGGAAAACGTCCCTGGTATTTTTGTTGTACAGTGGCTTACGAAAGTATTCACCCCCCTTGGCATTTTACCTATTTTGTTGCATTACAACCTGGAATTAAAATGTATTTTTGGGGGGTTTGTATCATTTGATTTACACAACATGCCTACCACTTTGAAGATACACATTTTAATTGTTAAACAAACAAGAAATAAGACCAAAAAAACAAAAACTTGAGCGTGCATAACTATTCACCCCCCCCATTTAAATGTTTCCCCTTAAACCACTCGAGTGTTGCTTTAGCAGTATGCTTAGGGTCATTGTCCTGCTGAAAGGTGAACGTCCCAGTCTCAAATCTCTGGAAGACTGAAACAGGTTTCCCTCACGAATTTCCCTGTATTTAGCACCATCCATTATTCCTTCAATTCTGACCAGTTTCCCAGTCCCTGCCGAAGAAAAACATCCCCACAGCATGATGCTGCCACCACCATGCTTCACTGGTGATGGTGTTCTCGGGATGATGAGAGGTGTTGGGTTTGAGCCAGACATAGCGTTTTTCTTGATGGCCAGAAAGCTCAATTTTAGCCTCATCTGACCAGAGTACCTTCTTCCATATGTTTGGGGAGTCTCCCACATGCCTTTTGGCGAACACCAAAAGTGTTTGCTTATTTTTCATTTTTAGCAATGACTTTTTTCTGGACACTCGTCCATAAAGCCCAGCTCTGTGGAGTGTACGGCTTAAAGTGGTCATATGGACAGATACTCCAGTTTCCGCTGTGGAGCTTTGCAGCTCCTTCAGGGTTATCTTTGGTCTCTTTGCTACATTTGCACACACTGTATATATATTTTCTGTTGTATTTCTGACTTTATGTTTTTTTTTTTACCCCATATGTAACTCTGTGTTGTTTTTATTGCACTACTTTGCTTTATCTTGGCCAGGTCGCAGTTGTAAATGAGAACCTGTTCTCAACTGGCTTACCTGGTTAAATAAAGGTGAAATAAAAATAAAATAAAATAAAATTTGTTGCCTCTCTGATTAATGCCCTCCTTGCCTGGTCCGTGAGTTTTGGTGGGCAGCCCTCTCTTGGCAGGTTTGTTGTGGTGCCATATTCTTTCAATATTTTTTATTATGGATTTAATGTTGGTCCGTGGGATGTTCAAAGTTTCGGATATTTTTTTATAACCCAACCCTGATCTGTACTTATCCACAACTTTGTCCCTGACCTGTTTGGAGAGCTTCTTGGTCTTCATGGTGCCGCTTGAATAGTGGTGTTGCAGACTCTGGGGCCTTTCAGAACAGGTGTATATATATTCAGATCATGTGACAGATCATGTGACACTTAGATTGCACACAGGTGGACTTTATTTAACTAATTATGTGACTTCTGAAGGTAATTGGTTGCACCAGATCTTATTTAGGTGCTTCATAGCAAAGGGGGTGAATACATACAGTGGGGAAAAAAGTATTTAGTCAGCCACCAATTGTGCAAGTTCTCCCTCTTAAAAAAATGAGAGAGGCCTGTAATTTTCATCATAGGTACACGTAAAATATGACAGACAAATTGAGAAAAATAATTCCAGAAAATCACATTGTAGGATTTTTTATGAATTTATTTGCAAATTATGGTGGAAAATAAGTATTTGGTCACCTACAAACAAGCAAGATTTCTGGCTCTCACAGACCTGTAACTTCTTCTTTAAGAGGCTCCTCTGTCCTCCACTCGTTACCTGTATTAATGGCACCTGTTTGAACTTGTTATCAGTATAAAAGACACCTGTCCACAACCTAAAACAGTCACACTCCAAACTCCACTATGGCCAAGACCAAAGAGCTGTCAAAGGACACCAGAAACAAAATTGTAGACCTGCACCAGGCTGGGAAGACTGAATCTGCAATAGGTAAGCAGCTTAGTTTGAAGAAATCAACTGTGGGAGCAATTATTAGGGAAATGGAAGACATACAAGACCACTGATAATCTCCCTCGATCTGGGGCTCCACGCAAGATCTCACCCCCGTGGGGTCAAAATGATCACAAGAACGGTGAGCAAAAATCCCAGAACCACACGGGGGGACCTAGTGAATGACCTGCAGAGAGCTGGGACCAAAGTAACAAAGCCTACCATCAGTAACACACTACGCCGCCAGGGATTCAAATCCTGCAGTGCCAGACGTGTCCCCCTGCTTAAGCCAGTACATGTCCAGGCCCGTCTGAAGTTTGCTAGAGTGCATTTGGATGATCCAGAAGAGGATTGGGAGAATGTCATATGGTCAGATGAAACCAAAATAGAACTTTTTGGTAAAAACTCAACTCGTCGTGTTTGGTGGACAAAGAATGCTGAGTTGCATCCAAAGAACACCATACCTACTGTGAAGCATGGGGGTGGAAACATCATGCTTTGGGGCTGTTTTTCTGCAAAGGGACCAGGACGACTGATCCGTGTAAAGGAAAGAATGAATGGGGCCATGTATCGTGAGATTTTGAGTGAAAACCTCCTTCCATCAGCAAGGGCATTGAAGATGAAACGTGGCTGGGTCTTTCAGCATGACAATGATCCCAAACACACCGCCCGGGCAACGAAGGAGTGGCTTCGTAAGAAACATTTCAAGGTCCTGGAGTGGCCTAGCCAGTCTCCAGATCTCAACCCCATAGAAAATCTTTGGAGTGAGATGAAAGTCCGTGTTGCCCAGCGACAGCCCCAAAACATCACTGCTCTAGAGGAGATCTGCATGGAGGAATGGGCCAAAATACCAGCAACAGTGTGTGAAAACCTTGTGAAGACTTACAGAAAACGTTTGACCTGTGTCATTGCCAACAAAGGGTATATAACAAAGTATTGAGAAACTTTTGTTATTGACCAAATACTTATTTTCCACCATAATTTGCAATTAAATTAATAAAAAATCCTACAATGTGATTTTCTGGAGAAAAAAAATCTCATTTTGTCTGTCATAGTTGACGTGTACCTTGGATGAAAATTACAGGCCTCTCTCATCTTTTTAAGTGGGAGAACTTGCACAATTGGTGGCTGACTAAATACTTTTTTCCCCCACTGTATGCACGCACCACATTTCCGTTAATTTATTTTTTATAATGTTTTGAAACAAAAAAAAAATTCATTTCACTTCACCAATTTGGACTATTTTGTGTATGTCCACTACATTAAATCCAAATAAAAATCAATTTAAATTACAGGTTGTAATGCAACAAAATAGGAGAAACACTAAGGGGGATGAATACTTTTGCAAGGCACTGTATCTGTTTTTGAAATTCACTGCTCGACTGAGGGACCTTACAGATAATTGTATGTGCGGGGTACAGAGATGAGGTAGTCATTCAAAAATCATGGTAAACATGAGTTAGTGCAACTTATTATATTGACTTGTTAAGCACATTTTTAGTCCTGAACTTATTTAGGCTTGCCATAAGAAAGGGGTTGAATACTTTTTTGACTCAAGACATTAGAGCTTTTCATTTTTTATTAATTAGTAAAAATGTCTAAAAACATAATTAATCTTGGACATTATCGGGTATTGTGTGCTGGCCAGTGACAAAAAAAATCAAGGGGTGTGAATACTTTTTGAATGTGCATAGGGACAGTGCAAGATAGAGTCAGAGCAGATAGATTGGGTACCCTTAATTGACTATTTAGAAGACTGGCTATTTAGCGGTCTTATGGCTTGAGGGTAGAAGCTGTCTCGGAGCTGATTCTCCGGTACTGTTTGCCGGACTGTAGCTGAGACGAGTCTATGGATTGGGTGGCTGGAGTCTTTGGCAATTTTTCGGGCCTTCCTCTGACACCGCTTGATATAGAGGTCCTGGATGTCAGGGAGCTCGGCCCCAGTGATGTACTGGGCTGTCCGCACAACACTCTATAGCGCTTCGCAGTCAAAGGCGGTGCATTTGCCATACCAAGTGGTGATGCTGCCAGTCAACATGCTCTCGATGGTGCAGCTGTATAACTTTTTGAGGATCCGAGGGCCCATGCCAAATCTTTTCAGCCTCCTGAGGGGGAAGAGGCGATACCGTTCCCTCTTCATGACCGTGCTTGTGTCTGTGAACCATGTTAGGTCCTTAGTGATATGGACGCCAAGGAACTTGAAGCTCACGACCCGCTCCACAACAGCCTCGTTGATGTGGATGGGGGCGTGCTCTCCCCTCTTTCTCCTATAGTCACGATCAGCTCCTTGGTCTTACTGACATTGAGAGAGAGGTTGATGTCCTGGCACCACACTGCTAAGTCTCTGACCTCCTCCCTGTAGGCTGACTCATCGCTGTCTGTGATCAGGCCTGCCACCATCGTGTCGTCAGCAAACTTGATGATGGTGTTGGAGTCGTGCGTGGCCACGCAGGCCTGGGTGAACAGGGAGTACAGGAGGGGACTAAGAACGCATGGCGGAGGTGTTGTTGCCTACACTCACCACCTGGGTCCGGCCAATCCAGAAGTCCAGGATCCAGTTGCAGAGGGAAGGGTTCAGTCCCAGGGATCCTAGCTTGGTGATGTAGTCTATGAACAGCATTCTCACATAGCTATTTCACCTCTTGTCCAGGTGGGAGAGGGCAGTGTGAAGTGCATTTGAGATTGTGTCATCTGTGGATCTGTTGGGGCAGTATGCAATTTTGGAGTAGGTCTAGGGTGTCTGGGATGAGTGTCATGACCAGCCTTTCAAAGCACTTCATTAATACAGATGTGTGTGCTACAGGGCAATAGTCATTTAGGCAGGTTACCTTGGAGCTCTTGGGAACAGGGACAATGGTGGTCAGCTTGGAACATTGGGATTACAGACTGGGATAAGGATAGATTGAAAATGTCTGTGAAGACACTTGCCAGATGGTTTACAGTTATCCAGAAAAAAAGGGGCTTTCATGTAAGGTACAGTGTTATATTCCTCGAAACGAGCATAAAAGGCATTTAGATCGTTTGGGAGTTCTGCATCGCTAGGCAACTTATGGCTGGGTTTCCCTTTGTAATCCGTTAATGTCTGCAAGCCCTGAGACATACACTACCGGTCAAACGTTTTCGAACACCTACTCATTCAAGGATTTTACTTTATTTTTACTATTTTCTACATTGTATAATAATAGTGAAGACATCAAAACTATTAAATAGCACATATGGAATCATGTAGTAACCAAACAAGTGTTAAACAATTCAAAATATATTTTATATTTGAAATTCTTCAAATGGCCACCCTTGATGACAGCTTTGCACACTGTTGGCATTCTCTCAACCAACTTCATGAGGTAGTCACCTGGAATGCATTTCAATTAACAGGTGTGCCTTCTTAAAAGTTAATTTCTGGAATTTCTTTCCTTCTTAATGCGTTTGAGCCAATCAGTTGTGTTGTGACAAGGTAGGGGTGTAATACAGAAGATAGCCCCATTTGGTAAAAGACCAAGTCCATATTATGGCCACAACAGCTAAAATAAGCAAAGAGAAATGACAGTCTATCATTACTTTAAGACATGAAGGTCAATCAATACATTTACATTTACATTTTTACATTTTTGTCATTTAGCAGACGCTCTTATCCAGAGCGACTTACAAATTGGTTAATTCACCTTATGATAGCCAGTGGGACAACCACTTTACAATATATATATATATTTAATTTTTTGGGGGGTGGGGTAAGGGGGGTAGAAGGATTACTTTATCCTATCCCAGGTATTCCTTAAAGAGTTGGGGTTTCAAGTGTCTCCGGAAGGTGGTGAGTGACTCCGCTGTCCTGGCGTCGTGAGGGAGCTTGTTCCACCATTGGGGTAACAGAGCAGCGAACATTTTTGACTGGGCTGAGCGGGAACTGTGCTTCCACAGAGGTAGGGGGGCCAGCAGGCCAGAGGTGGATGAACTGATTGCCCTCGTTTGGGTGTAGGGACTGATCAGAGCCTGAAGGTACGGAGGTGCCGTTCCCCTCACAGCTCCGTAGGCAAGCACCATGGTCTTGTAGCAGATGCGAGCTTCAACTGGAAGCCAGTGGAGTGTGCGGAGGAACATTTCAAGAACTTTTAAAGTTTCTACAAGTGCAGTCGCAAAAACCATGATGTGCTATGATGAAACTGGCTCTCATGAGGACCGCCACAGGAATGGAAGACCCTGAGTTACCTATGCTGCAGAGGATAAGTTCATTAGAGTAACCAGCCTCAGAAATTGCAGCCCAAATAAATGCTTCACAGAGTTTAAGTAACAGACACATCTCAACATAAACTATACGGAGGAGACTGTGTGAATCAGGCCTTCAAGGTCGAACTGCTGCAAAGAAACCAAACAAAAGTGGTCTATGGGAAACTACAGAGGGACCCAGTAAAGGAGCGGACTGACGTCGCTGTGAAGACACGTTCCACAAAGTGCCACAAGTATGAAGACATGAAAGACATGCCAAGGTCTCTCGTTTCTGTACAGATTGAAGGTATCTATGCTAAAGCTTTACTAGATAGTGGTTCTCAGATTACTCTACTTTACAGATCCTTTTATGACAAGTACCTGACACATTTGCCATTGATTCCTATAGTAAACTTAGAGATATGGGGCCTTAGCTCTGAGCAATATCCATTTGATGGCTATTTGTCGCTCAAGCTTGAGTTCTCAGGATCGGTTGTGGGTGTAGCAGAGACCACTGAAGCACTTGTGTTGGTATGTCCAGATCCGGCCATGAAAGGTGACGTGTCTATTCTGGTCGGCACAAATACATCTGTAGTGAAGACACTTATGACTGCTTGCAGAGAAAAGGAAGGTGAAGGTTTCCTTAGCACACTACAAGTTCATCCTGCTATAAAGGAGGCATATGAGAGGATGAGAGAAAGCTCAACTGATGATGACGAGAAGAGAGGAACGGTCTGGTTCGCACAGACAAAACCTGTCACCCTACCACCTGGTGGGCAGGCGAGAGTCACTGGAATTCCAAAGTTTTCTAGGATACCTTCTACTCAAACCCTTCTGGTAGTGAGACCTGAAGAACCCCGGTTCCCTGAAGAACTACTAGTGAGGCCTGAAATCCAGACGGTTGCAGTTGTGTCATCTAGAAGAATCAACCTTATTGTCAGGAATGTCTCGACAAAGGAGATCACCCTGAAACGAGGTACACCTATTGCTCATCTGTTTCCTGTAGATGTTGCTCCTGGTGTTCCATTGAAAAGTAAACAGGATTCATCTAAGAAACTGACGTCTTCTTCATTCAACTTTGGAGATTCTCCAGTGCCTGAGGGATGGAAGAAGAGGTAATGTGAAAAGATGATGGAACGGAAAGAAGTGTTCAACACATGAGTTTGATGTGGGTTGTTCAAAGAGTACTCACCACACCATCAGAGTTACTGAAGACAAACCGTTTAGGGAGAGATCTCGCCGCTTAGCCCCAGCTGATGTTGAAGATGTGAGGAAGCATCTTAATAACTTGAAAAGTTCTGGGATCATATCTGAGTCGAGAAGCCCCTACGCATCTCCTATTGTGGTGGTGAGGAAAACGAATGGCACCATACGCATGTGTGTTGATTACAGAACCCTCCAGAAGCTCACTGTTCCTGACCAGTACACAGTCCCACATGTGGAGGATGCTCTGACATGTTTGAGTGGGAGCAAATGGTTCAGTGTGTTAGATCTCAGAAGCGGATACTATCAAATTCCAATGGGCGACACAGATAAAGAGAAGACTGCATTTATCTGTCCAGTTGGATTTTACCAATTTGAGAGGATGCCGCAGGGTGTGTCCGGAGCACCTGCAACATGTCAACGTGTCATGGAACAGACAGTTGGAGACATGAACCTACTCAAAGTTCTTGTTTACCTCGACGACTTAATCGTGTTTGGAAGGATGCTGGAAGAACACGAGCAGAGGTTACTCAAGGTGTTAGACCGCTTGAAAAGTGAAGGCCTAAAACTGTCCATTTACAAGTGTCAGTTTTGCCGCACATCTTTTAACTATGTTGGACATATCATATCCCAGAATGGAGTGGCTACAGACCCCTCAAAGATTGAAGCTGTCACCACATGGCCAAGACCTGAAACTGTGACTGCTCTGCGTTCTTTCCTAGAATCCTGTGGATATTACAGAATATTTCTGAAAGACTACTCTAAAGTGAGTTACCCTCTGAATCAGCTCTTATGTGGATATCTTCCCGCAGCCAAGAAAGGAAGAAAGTCCAAGGAAGAGGAGGATGCCTACCTCAACCCCTCAGAACCATTTGGATGAAGGTGGAATGAGAAATGTGAAATGGCATTTAAGACATTGTAGGACAGCATCACAAAAGCTCCTATGTTGGCTTATGCTGATTCTCAGTTGCCATACGTTCTACATGTAGATGCTAGCTGCGAAGGGTTAGGTGGAATACTGTACCAAGATCAAGGCGAGGGTCTGCGTCCTACGGCATTTGTGAGTCGAAGCATGACCGCTTCTAAACGCAACTACCCAGCTCACAAGTTAGAGTTTCTTGCGTTGAAGTGGGCCGTGGTTGATAAACTACATGATTACCTGTTTGGGGTCAAGTTCAAGGTTAAAACGGAAAATAACCCATTGACATACACTACCGTTCAAAAGTTTGGGGGCACTTAGGATTGTCCTTGTTTTTGAAAGAAAAGCAATTATTTTGTCCATTAAAATAACATCAAATTGATCAGAAATACAGTGTAGACATTGTTAATGTTGTAAATGGTTATTGTAGCTGGAAACAGCTGATTTTTAATGGAATATCTACATAGCCGTACAGAGGACCATTATCAGCAACCATCAGTCCTGTGTTCCAATGGCGCGTTGTGTTTGCTAATCCAAGTTTATCATTTTAAAAGGCTAATTGATCATTAGAAAACCATTTTGCAATTATTTTAGCACTCTTTCTATTCTGGTTAGAGCCAGTTTGCGCTGTTCTGTGAAGGGAGTAGTACACAGCGTTGTACGAGATCTTCAGTTTCTTGGCAATTTCTCGCATGGAATAGCCTTCATTTCTCAGAACAAGAATAGACTGACGAGTTTCAGAAGAAAGGTATTTGTTTCTGGCCATTTTCAGCCTGTAATCGAACCCACAATTGCTGATGCTCCAGATACTCAACTAGTCTCAAGAAGGCCAGTTTTATTGCTTCTTTAATCAGCACAACAGTTTTCAGCTGTGCTAACATTTACAACATTAACAATGTCTACACTGTATTTCTGATTAATTTGATGTTATTTTAATGGACCAGAAAATTGCAAAAAAAGGACATTTCTAAGTGACCCCAAACTTTTGAATGGTGGTATATGTCCTCACGTCTGCAAAACTGGATGCCACTGGTCATCGTTGGCTGGCTACGTCGTCTACCTATGACTTTAGTCTCAAGTACAGGCCCGGCAGGCAGAACATAGATGCCAATGCTTTATCTCACCGCCCTCATCAGCAATCTGCAGTGGAACAAGATTGGAGACATTCCTGCATCCGGTGTTAGAGCCATGTGCCAGATGTCTAATGTTGTTAGAGTAACTCCTGGATCATCTCATAATAGAACGTAACCGGAGCATGCTGATGTCTCACATGCCCAGATTGAGCACTACGGAACTTTCTGCATCGCAAAAAGAAGACCCTTTCTTAGGAGAGATGTAGGTTGTTCTTAATAAACATGATATCATCTGGGTGACCATGACCAAACAACCACTCATCTCTTTGCTCCTGAGAGAGTGGGAGAAGCTAAAGATGGAAGATGGAGTTATGTACAGGATCACACATCCGCCAAACAAGACTCGTCGTGCTCAGTTACTTCTTCCAGAGAAGTTCAGAACTATGGTTCTCACGTCACTGCATGAAGACTCAGGTCATTTAGGATTTGACAAGACGTATGGACTTGTCAGAGACCGGTTCTACTGGCCACGCATGAAGATGGAAGTAGAAGAGTACTGTAAGTCCTGTGCTCGCTGTGTACAGAGGAAAACACTTCCAAAGATAGTTGCTCAGCTTGGTCATATGCAAAGTGATGGACCTATGGACCTTGTGTGCATGGACTTCCTGTCCATTGAGCTTGACTCAAGTAACACAGGGAATGTTCTGGTCATTACAGATCATTGCACGAGATACGCTCAAGCTTTTCCTACGAAGGATCAGAAAGCATCCACTGTTGCCAAAGTATTGTGGGAGAGGTCCTTCATCCATTATGGTCTACCCAAGAGGATGCATAGTGATCAAGGTAGAGATTTTGAAAGTCGACTCCTCCATGAGCTACTGAATATGCTTGGAGTGGAGAAGTCAAGGACAACACCATATCATCCTCAAAGATCCGCAACCCGAGAGATTCAACCGAACCTTGTTGAGCATGCTTGGAACTCTTGATCCTACATGAAACAACAAATGGAGTCAGTATGTTAGGCATCTAGTGCACTCGTATAACTGTACTCGGAATGAAGTGACTGACTACTCGCCATATTTTTTTGATATCTGTTTTGGAGTCTCGAGTGATAGCATTTCAGAGAGAACCTACCTCAAGTATGTATCTGATATGAAGAAACAGTTACAAGCTATTTAAAAACTTGCTGAGAGCACTGCTGTAAAGCAAAAACAAGAAAACAAACAGCGATAAGATAAGAAGATTCACTATACACAACTTATGCCTGGAGTCCTCATAGGACTGCAAGGAAAACATAAGCTGGCAGAGCGGGCCACTATGCCTTATATGGTGGAAAGTCAGATGTCAAACTTACCTGTGTTCCGTTTGAAGCCTGAAAGAGATGGACCCATTAAGATTCTTCATCGTAATCGCTTGCTACCACTGGGGCAGAAAGTGCGCCTAGAACCTGTGGTTAACATAGAACCAACTCCTAGTAGAAGGACCCTGCAAAAAAGGAGGACGAGAAAGGGAAATGAAAAGTTTCCTGGAAACTGTACTCCTCGGAATGATGAGAAAGTTGAAGAGGTTAAGAATCCAGAAGATGAGAAGGATTTTGACTCCGAAGATGAGGACATCGGAGTATGGTATGAAGTGCCTAATACAAACTGTAGAAGCCGAGAAGTGGAAGAGATGTCGGAACCATTTAGCTTGGACTTAGACATAGTCTGGAATCAAATGACAGGGGAACCTGAAAGAGCAGACCAAGTTGTAGAAGTAATAGAGTCCAGTCAAGAAGGTGAGGTCGCAACTGGAGTTGAAGCAGATGATAATGAGGCATCTAACTCAGTTGAAGAGATTCCAGAAGAGGAACGAGAGGTTCAAGGAGAAGTGGAAACTTTGGAGGAAATAGAATGACCAGGGATAAGAAGATCTCAGAGAGTAAAGAAAGCTCCTGTACTACTTACCTATGATAAACATGGAGTTCCAAGTATAGCCCCAGTTGTCAGATATTGTTCCACACTGTACAAGTGGATCGGATAAGGGAAACACAAATATATCTCTTTTTCAATTATCTAACAAGTTTTGTCTCAGCTGTAGATTGTAGACAGAGTTAAAAGTTGACACGTTTACTTGTTATTACATGTCACTTGTATGTTTACAAGTCATGAGGACATGCCTATTTTGGTGGGGGGAGAGTGTCTGCTTCATCTGACCACTACCGTATTAAGCGCATCACTGGTACTTCCTGTTTGAGCATTTGTTTGCAGGAGAATGGAGTCATTGTCAGATTTGCCGATGGGAGGACGAGGGAGGGCCTTGTACACATTTCTGTGGGTAGAATAAAAGTGGTCTAGTGTTTTTTCGCCGCTAGTGGCGTAGGACAGTTTTAAGACTCCCAGAGTTAAAGTCTCCACCCACCAAAAACGTTGCCTGTGGGTGACCGGTTTCTTGTTTGTTTATGGCCCCATATATAGTTCATTGAGTGCCAGAGTGGTGTTGGCTTGGGGCTGGATGTAGACAGCCGTGATAGTTATGGATGAGAACTCTCTTGGTAGAAAAAAGGGTCTGCAGCTTATGAGGTATTCTATATCAGGTGAACAAAATCTTGAGATTTCCTTCACACCTGAAGCAGCACACCACTTCTTTTCGACTTCTCCGAAGCCACTGTACGATCCTATCACTGCATTGAGAATCCACCGAGTACTACGTGCATAGCATGATCATTCAGCCACGTTTCAGTAACACATATAATATTGCAGCTTTTTACAGTGCATTCGGAAAATATTCAGGCCCCTTGACTTTTTCCACATTTTGTTACTTAACAGCCCCCCCCCCATCAATCTACAGACAATACTCCATAATGACAAAGCAAAAAAAGAAATTGTATTGAAATTGTAATGTATTAAAAATAAAGAACTGAAATATCACATTTATATAAGTATTCAGACCCTTTACTCAGTACTTTGTTGAAGCACCTTTGGCAGCGATTACAGCATTGAGTCTTCTTGGGTATGACGATACAAGCTTGGCATACCTGTATTTGAGGAGTTTCTCCCATTCTTCTCTGCAGATCCTCTCAAGCTTTGTCAGGTTGGATGGGGAGCGTCGCTGCACAGCTATTTTCAGGTTGGGTTCAAGTCTGGGCTCTGGCTAGGCCACTCAAGGACATTCAGAGACTTGTCCCGAAGCCACTCCTGCGTTGTCTTGGCTGTGTGCTTAGGGTCGTTGTCCAGTTGGAAGGTGAACCTTCAACCCAGTCTGAGGTCCTGAGCGCTCTAGAGCAGGTTTTCATCAAGGATCTCTCTGTACTTTGCTCTGTTCATCTGTACCTCAATCCTGACTAGTCTCCCAGTCCCTGTCACTGAAAAACATCCCCACAGCATGATGCTGCCACCACCATAAAGTCCTGATTGGTGGAGTGCTGCAGAGATGGTTGTCCTTCTGGAAGGTTCTCCCATCTCCACAGAGGAACTCTGGAGCTCTGTCAGAGTGACCATTGGGTTCTTGGTCACCTCCCTGACCAAGGCCCTTCTCCCCCGATTGCTCAGTTTGGCCGAGCGGCCAGCTCTAGGAAGAGTCTTGGTGGTTCCAAACTTCTTCCATTTAACAATGATGGAGGCCACTGTGTTGTTGGGGACCTTCAATGCTGCAGAACTTTTTTGATACCCTTCCCCAGATCTGTGCCTCGACACAATCCTGTCTTGGAGCTCTATGGACAATTCCTTTGACCTCATGGCTTGGTTTTTGCACTGACATGCACTGTCAACTGTGGGAACTTAGACAGGAATGTGCCTTTCCAAATCATGTCCAATCAATTGAATTTCCCACAGGTGGATTCCAATCAAGTTGCAGAAACAGGATGCACCTGAGCTCAATTTCATTAGCAACATTTTCTAAAAACCTGTTTTCGCTTTGTCATTATGGGATATTGTGTGTAGATTGATAAAGAAAAAAATGATTTAATCCATTTTAGAATAAGGCTGTAACGTAACAAAATGTGGAAAAGGGGAAGGGGTCTGTATAACTTCCGAATGCACTGTAATTCTCTCTGATAGGAGACTCTTGAAAAAAGCTCATCCATCTTGTTCTCGAGTGACAGGATATTTGCCAATAGAACTGTCTCCCACGTCTACTCCTGTGGGGTTTTGGTAGCCCATGGAACAAAGGAATACGGCCCGGTATGAACAGTGGAACAGCTGAGTCGGAGTTGAAGTCTTACTTGAAGTCGAAATTGAGGTTAGTAACAGTCGATCTGATGTCCAGAATTGCTTGGCGGTCAAATGTGATAATAGTATATGATAGTATGAACTTTCTGTACAAATAAACACGATGAATGTCATTATGTACCAAAGTTGGGTTGGAACTCGTAAGATGTCGCCCTTCTCCATCGGCGCCATCTTAGCTCATCAATTTATGCACACGCACACTGCACTCCCTTAAAATAGTCTATTGATGCACCCATGCGTTAATCTAAGTAACATAATAAAAACATCCCCATTAAAATCTGTCAGTTTAAGTTAGAGATATTGTTTTGAGTGGGCTGCGTCTCAATCCACCGCATCCGCCTATGTTGGCCTTCCGCATCTGTGGTGAAAGGTGGCCGATCTACAGCTGTGTTTGTCAGACAAAAACGTCTGTAGCGTCCGAACGGTTTGACCTACAAACTATTATGACCACTATGTTCTCCGTTTTGCTCTACGGCCCCACAAGTGTCTCGTCTGAAGGTAACACATACAAACAAATGGGAGTATGGAGGTAGTTTTTTGACAACAAAAATAAGGGGTTAAATATGTGTCCAAATAAACAAAATTATTTCCTGAGCTTTCTTATACAGTATCTCCTAGATATAGGACAGACAATTCAAAAACGTATTCCTTATGAAACATTTTTTCAATGTCTTTTTTGCCATTTATGAATGTGTTATTCAATGTGTTTCTATGGGCTATATTAGTAAAGGCTAAATTGTTTATATATTTTTTATATATCTAAAGGGGTCCTAAAATTCCAAATCAAATGCCTAAATGATCCATGGTATGACCATCTTAAAATAATTCCCCCCCAACTGCTTAGACTTTTAGAGGTTTATTCCTGCAGTGGTAACCCATCGTTGCTAGGTAACACCCAGCAAGCACCCTCTCGCAATCCCTGAATAGTTCACTGGCACGTCATGAGCTGACAGCAGCCTCCACAGGTGTGTGTGTGTGTGTGTGTTTCAAGTTGTATTAGTCGTATGTATGGGATACGCATGGTATACATCGTCCAACGAAATGCTTAGTTGCAGGTTCCTTCTTGACAATTAAACATCAATGATAAATAATAAAAGATAAGAATACGAGCATAAAGTAAATGGCAGAAGAATAGAATAATAAATTAGTATAATACAGGAAGGCACAATTTATAGTCCAATATTGGGGAAGGGGGGTGAAGGGAAAGTGTATACATTGAGCAGTATAATAAGAGTCTGGTAGCAGCAGTTATGATGTGTATGTAGCATGAATATATATATGTGTGTGTGTGTATGTCTGTGTGGGTTTGTGCTTGAGTGAGTGCATGTGTGCTAAGGTGCGGCGAATCAGACATGTGGTCAGTCCAGTTCAAGTGTTCAGCAGTCTGATGGCTTGTAGATATGAACTGTCTCTGAGCCTGTTGGTATCAGACCTCATGCTCCGATACTGTCTGCCCGACGGTAAGGGAGAGAACAGTTTGTGGCTGGGGTGTGTGGGGTCCTTGATGATGCTGTGTGCTTTCCTCTGCCACCGTTTCGAGTAGATGTTCTGGATGGATGGGAGCACGGCCCCAATGATGTACTGGGCCATCTTCACCACCCGCTGAAGGGCCTTGCGGTTGTGGATTGAGCAACTCCCATACTAGGCCGTGATGCAACTGGTCAGGACGCTCTCGATGGTGCAGCAGTAGTATTTGGAGAGGACCCAGGGCGGCATGCCGAATTTCTTCAGCCGCCTTGGGAAGTAGAGTCAAGAATGGTGGTGTTGTTTTTCCATGACAAGTCCTCAGTGATGTGGATGCCGAGGAATTTAACACTTGTGACTCTCTACTGCAGTCCCATTGATGTGGATTGGGGCATGTTCCCTCCTCTGCTTCCTGAAGTCAACAATCAACTCCTTTGTTTTGCTGACGTTGAGAGACAGGTTGCTGTCATGACACCACAATACCAGTTCACTTACCTCCTCCCTATAGGCTGACTCGTTGTTGTTGGTTATCAGGCCTACAACCATGGTGTCGTCAGCAAACTTAATGGTGGAGTTTCTGTTGTGCAAAGCCATGCAGTCGTGGGTGAAAAGGGAGTACAGCAGAGGACTGAGGACACACCCCTGGGGGGCCTCTGTGTTAAGAGTCAGTGTGGAGGGGGTGTTGTTGCCAATCCTCACAGCCTGTGGTCTGCCCGTCAGGAAGTCCAGGATTCAGTTACAGAAGGGTGTCCAGACCCAGGGCTCTGAGCTTGGTGGCGAGCTTGGAGGGAACAATAGTGTTGAATGCTGAACTGTAGTCAATGAATATCATTCTTACATAGATGTTCCTCTTGTCCAGATGTGTTACGGCCGTGTGAATAGCGATAGAAATGGCATCTTCCGCGGATCTGTTGGAGCGTCAGGCAAATTGGAGTGGGTCCAGTGTGCCTGGCATGCTGGCCTTAATGTAGGCCATGACCAAACTCTCGAAGCAGTTCATGATGACCGAGGTGAGCGTGACGGGGCAATAGTCATTTGGGTATGTCACTTTGTTTTTCTTGGGCACTGGGACGATAGTGGTCTCCTTAAAGCAGGTGGGGACTATAGCCTAGGACAGGGACAAGTTGAAGATGTCCGAGAAGACGTTTGCCAGCTGGTCAGCACACACTCTGAGGAATCAGCCAGGGATGCCATCTAGGCCGGCGGCTTTGTGAGTATTCACTCTTTTGAGAGTTTTCCTTACATCAGCCTCGGAGTGTGAAAGCACCTGGTCATCCGTAGCAGCGAGAGTCTTCCTGGATGCCTCGGTATTGTCTGCCTCGAAGCGAGCATAGAATGTGGTAAGCTGGGAGGGAGGCTTTGGTGGGCACCGCACAGCTGGATTTGCCTTTGTAGTCTGTGATAGTCTGTAGTCCTTGCAATGTGGCGTGAGTCTGAGTTGTCGATCATCAATTTAAGTTTGAGTCTGTATTGTCTTTTTGCATCAAAATCGATTTACGTAGGTCATACCTGCTTGCCTTGTACGCGTTGCATGCCACCGAGTCATCGGGGTTCGTTCTGCTGACACTGAATACGGCAGTACGGGCTTTCAGTATTGTACGAATATCTCTGTTCATCCAGGGTTTTTGGTTGGGGTATGTCCGGATTGTTATTGTGGGTACAACATCATGAACACATTTCCTAATGAAGCCTGTGAGCCTTCGTAAAGTATTCAGACCACTTGGCTTTTTCAACATTTTGTTACGTTACATCCTTATTCTAAAATGGATTAAATAAATACACATCCTCATCAATCTACACACAATACCCCATAATAACAAAGTGAAAACAGGTTTAAAATTTTCTTGCAAATGTATTAAAATAAAAAAACGGAAATACCTTATTAACATAAGTATTCAGACCCTTCGCTATGAGACTCGAAATTCAGCCCAGGTGCATCCTGTTTCCATTGACCATCCTTGAGATGTTTCTACAACTTGATTGGAGTCCACCTGTGGTAAATTCAATTGATTGGACATGATTTGGAAAGGCACACACCTGTCTATATAAGGTCCCACAGTTGACGGAGCATGTCAGAGCAAAAACCAAGCCATGAGGTCGAAGGAATCCGTAGAGCTCCGAGACAGGATTGTGTCGAGGCACAGATCTGGGGAAGGGTACCAAAACATTTCTGCAGCATTGAAGGCCACCAAGAACACAATGGCCTCCATCATTATTAAATGAAAGAAGTTGGAACCACCAAGACTCTTCCTAGAACTGGCCGCCCGGCCAAACTGAGCAATCGGGGGAGAAGGGCCTTGGTCAGGGAAGTGACCAAGAACCCGATGGTCACTCTGACAGAGCTCCAGAGTTCCTCTGTGGAGATGGGAGAACCTTCAAGAAGGACAACCATCTCTGCAGCACTCCACCAATCAGGACTTTATGGTAGAGTGACCAGACGGAAGCCACTCCTCAGTAAAAGGCACATAACAGCCCACTTGGAGTTTGCCAAAAGGCACCTAAAGACTCTCAGACCATGAGAAACAAGATTTTCTGGTCTGATGAAACCAAGATTGAACTCTTTGGCCTGAATTTCAAGTGTCACATCTGGAGGAAACCTGGCACCATCCCTACGGTGAAGCATGGTGGTGGCAGCATCATTATGTGGGGATGTTGTTCAGCGGCAGGGACTAGGAGACTAGTCAGGATCGAGGCAAAGATGAACAGAGCAAAGTACAGAGAGATCCTTTATGAAAACCTACCCCAGAGTGCTCAGGACCTCAGACTGGGGCAAAGGATCCAAGAGGACAACGACCCTAAGCACACAGCCAAGACAACGCAGGAGTGGCTTCAGGACAAGTCTCTGAATGTCCTTGAGTGGCCCAGCCAGAACCCGGACTTGAACCAGATCCAACCTGACAGAGCTCGAGAGGATCTGCAGAGAAGAATGTGAGAAACTCCCCAAATACAGGTGTGCCAAGCTTGTAGCGTCATACCCAAGAAGACTAAAGGCTGTAATCACTGCTAAAGGTGCTTCAACAAAGTACTGAGTAAAGGGTCTGAATACTTATGTAATGTGATATTTCCGTTTTTTGTTTTTAATACATTTGAAAAATTTATAAAAACCTGTTTTTGCTTTGTCGTTATGGGGTATTGTGTGTAGATTGATGAGGGGGGAAAAACAATTTCATCAATTTTAGAATAAGGCTGTAACCTAACAAAATGTGGAAAAAGTCAAGGGGTCTGAATACTTTCTGAATGTACTGTATATTCCTCAATGTTGATGGATGAGTCCTGGGTGGATGAATCTTCGAACATATTCCAATCAGTATTCACAAAACAATCCTGCAGCATTGAGTCTGCCTCTGTCCAGGGTCTCACTATTCTCTGTGTTGGTGGCTCCCTCTTGAGTTGCTGCTTGTAGGCAGGGAGTAGGAACAGAGAGATGTGATCTGATTGGCCGAAGTGGGGGCGGGGGACAGCTTTGTACGCGTCACGGATGTTTGTGTATACATTGTCAAGCACACTGGATCCAAACATGCTGTGTGTGTGTGTGTTACTGTACGCAGAGAATACACAGACAAAATACACACTGTCTCTAGGGACAAACTGAAGCATAGAGGCCTACACATGATAAACACATAAACAAACACGCACAACTCTGCATTGAGGTCTCTCAATGTAACCTTATGTGTAGGTTGAGGTATGGATTTCTTTAAGAAGTTTTAAACTTTAAGTCCTATGGGTGCTTTAAGTCCTACGGGGATCACTGAAACTCAAGAGTGTTACAGCGTTGATTTACAAACATTTTTATCAAAAAATATCTGAGGCATAAAAACGCAGGAAATAAATCTCGTTTCAAAGGGAGTCTCAAGACAAACACACACATACCAGGCAAACCTTAAAAATAATACAAATGCAAGGGAAAACAGTCAAAACATATTGGGCTGCTTGAATATGGCAATAAAATCCTGAGGACATAAGACAACTATCACCGCTCAGATGATGTACATTTGAACAATATGTTTGAGTTAGGCTCTATGTTTAATTTCCCCCGCATATACAGTACAGTACAGACTCTACACACAAAAACTGTCGCCTACAGTATGCATGGCACCACACCAACCCAGAGCATGAGTTACAAAGCCCATCGCTGACAACATTTCCATAAGGGCACATCCTAACAAAATATTTATACAATCAATTAGCATGACATTAAGTAGGCTAAAGCCAAATATGGAGAGAGTGGGCGATGGAAGGAGAGAGGGGGGGTAGAAAAACAGAAAGGGGAGGGAAAGGGGAGTGAAAGAGAAAGCGGAAGGAAAAAGAGAGAGTGAGGAAAGAGAGAGAGAAAGAGAGAGAGAGAGAGCCCTCTACTGCTGCAGCAGCAGAAAAGCCATTTAATTTGAGGGCCCATATTCATAAAACATTAAACTTGTCTGTGCATAGGGCTGTTGTGGTGACCGTATTACCACATCGGCGGTCACGAGTCATGAAGGCAGTCAAATTCCACATGACCGTTTAGTCACGGTAATTAGGCTTCTCCAAGCTCTGATGCTGCTGCTGGTCATTTGTATTTGTATTTGTATTTATTATGGATCCCCATTAGCTGCTGCCAAGGCAGTTCATACAATTTTTTAAACATTACAATACATTCACAGATTTCACAACACACTGTGTGCACTCAGGCCCCTACTCCACCACTACCACATATCTTGTGGGGTATGCATGGTGTCCGAGCTGTGCGCCAGTAGCTCAAACAGACAGCTCGGTGCACCCAACATCTCAACACCTCTCATAAACACAAGTAGTGATGAAGTCAATCTCTCCTCCACTTTGAGCCAGGAGAGATCGACATGCATATTATTAATATTAGCTCTCTGTGTACATCCAACAGCCAGCCGTGCTGCCCTGTTCTGAGCCAATTGCAATTTTCATAAGTCCTTTTTTGTGGCACCTGACCACACGACTGAACAGTAGTCCAGGTGTGACAAAACTAGGGCCTGTAGGACCTGCCTTGTAGATAGTGCTGTTAAGAAGGTAGAGCAGCGCTTTTTTATGGACATATTTCTCCCCATCTTAGCTACTGTTGTATTAATATCTTTTGACCATGACAGTTTACAATCCAGGGTTACTCCAAGCAGTTTAGTCACCTCAACTTGCTCAATTTCCACATTATTTATTAGAATATTTAGTTGAGGTTTAGGGTTTAGTGAATGATTTGTCCCAAATACAATGCTTTTAGTTTTAGAAATGTTTAGGACTAACTTATTCCTTGCCACCTACTCTGAAACTAACTGCAACTCTTTGTTAAGTGTTGCAGTCATTTCAGTCGCTGTAGTAGCTGACATGTATAGTGTTGAGTCATCCGCATACATAGACACTCTGGCTTTACTCAAAGCCAGTGGCATGTCATTAGTAAAGATTGAAAAAAGTAATGGACCTAGACAGCTGCCCTGGGGAATTCCTGATTCTACCTGGATTATGTTGGAGAGGCTTCCATTAAAGAACACCCTCTGTGTTCTGTTAGACAGGTAACTATTTATCCAAAATATAGCAGGTGGAGTAAAGCCGTAACACATACGTTTTTCCAGCAGCATACTATGATCGGTAATGTCAAAAGCCGCGCTGAAGTCTAACAAAACAGTCCCCACAATATTTTATCATCAATTTCTCTCAGCCAATCATCAGTAATTTGTGTAAGTGCTGTGCTTGTTGAATGTCCTTTTCTATAAGCATGCTGAAAGTTTGTTGTCAATTTGTTTACTGTAAAATAGCATTGTATCTGGTCAATCACCATTTTTTCCAATAGTTTACTAAGGGTTGGTAACAGGCTAATTGGTCGGCTATTTGAGCCAGTAAAGGGGGCTTTACTATTTTTAGGTAGCGGAATAACTTTTGCTTCCCTCCAAGCCTGGGGGCACACACATTCTAGTAGGCTTAAATTGAAAATATGGCAAATAGAAGTAGCAATATCGTCCTCTATTATCATCAGTAATTTTCCATCCAAGTTGTTAGACCCCGGTGGCTTGTCATCGTTGATAGACAACAATAATTTTTTCACCTCTTCCACACTCATTTTACGGAATTCAAAATTACAATGCTTGTCTTTCATAATTTGGTCAGATATACTTGGATGTGTAGTGTCAGCAATTGTTGCTGGCATGCCATGCCTAAGTTTGCTAATCTTGCCAATTAAAAAATCATTAAATTAGTTGGCAATATCAGTTTGTGATGAATGAGCCATCTGATTCAATTTCATTTAAGGTGCTCCAAAGCTTTTTACTATCATTTTTTTATGTCATTTATCTTTGTTTCATAGTGTAGTTTCTTCTTCTTTTTATTCAGTTTAGTCACGTGATTTCTCAATTTGCAATATGTTTGCCAATCGGTTGTGCAGCAAGACTTATTTGCCATTTATTTTGCCTCATCCCTCAAGCATAACATTTTGCAATTCCTCATCAATCCATGGGGATTTAACAGTTTTTTACAGTCATTTTCTTAAAGGGTGCATGCTTATTAGTAACTGGAATAAGCAATTTCATAAATGGGTCAAGTGTAGTGTGTAGTGTCTGTTTACTCCTCATTACACACCACGGACCAACATATATTATTTACATCAACAACAAAGGAATCACTACAAAACATATTGTATGACCTCTTATACACAATATTAGGCCCAGCCTTTGGAACTTTGGTTTTCCTAGATATGGCTACTATATTGTGATCACTACATCCAATGGATTTGGATACTGCTTTCAAACATACAGTGGGGAGAACAAGTATTTGATACACTGCCAATTTTGCAGGTTTTCCTACTTACAAAGCATGTAGAGGTCTGTAATTTTTATCATAGGTACACTTCAACTGTGAGAGACGGAATCTAAAACAAAAATTCAGAAAATCACATTGTATGATTTTTAAGTAATTAATTTGCATTTTATTGCATGACATAAGTATTTGATACATCAGAAAAGCAGAACTTAATATTTGGTACAGAAACCTTTGTTTGCAATTACAGAGATCATACGTTTCCTGTAGGTCTTGACCAGGTTTGCACACACTGCAGCAGGGATTTTGGCCCACTCCTCCATACAGACCTTCTCTAGATCCTTCAGGTTTTCGGGGCTGTCGCTGGGCAACACGGACTTTCAGCTCCCTCCAAAGATGTTCTATTGGGTTCAGGTCTGAGACTGGCTAGGCCACTCCAGGACCTTGAGATGCTTCTTACGGAGCCACTCCTTAGTTGCCCTGGATGTGTGTTTCGGGTCGTTGTCATGCTGGAAGACCCAGCCACGACCCATCTTCAATGCTCTTACTGAGGGAAGGAGGTTGTTGGCCAAGATCTCGCGATACATGGCCCCATCCATCCTCCCCTCAATACGGGTGCAGTCGTCCTGTCCCCTTTGCAGAAAAGCATCCCCAAAGAATGATGTTTCCACCTCCATGCTTCACGGTTGGGATGGTGTTCTTGGGGTTGTACTCATCCTTCTTCTTCCTCCAAACACGGCGAGTGGAGTTTAGACCAAAAAGCTCTATTTTTGTCTCATCAGACCACATGACCTTCTCCCATTCCTCCTCTGGATCATCCAGATGGTCATTGGAAAACTTCAGACGGGCCTGGACATGCGCTGGCTTGAGCAGGGGGACCTTGCGTGCGCTGCAGGATTTTAATCCATGACGGCGTGGGCAGTTACTAATGGTTTTCTTTGAGACTGTGGTCCCAGCTCTCTTCAGGTCATTGACCAGGTTCTGCCGTGTAGTTCTGGGCTGATCCCTCACCTTCCTCATGATCAGTGATGCCCCACGAGGTGAGATCTTGCATGGAGACCCAGACCGAGGGTGATTGACCGTCATCTTGAACTTCTTCCATTTTCTAATAATTGCGCCAACAGTTGTTGCCTTCTCACCAAGCTGCTTGCCTATTGTCCTGTAGCCCATCCCAGCCTTGTGCAGGTCTACAATTTTATCCCTGATGTCCTTACACAGCTCTCTGGTTTGGCCATTGTGGAGAGGTTGGAGTCTGTTTGATTGAGTGTGTGGACAGGTGTCTTTTATACAGGTATCGAGTTCAAACAGGTGCAGTTAATACAGGTAATGAGTGGAGAACAGGAGGGCTTCTTAAAGAAAAACTAACAGGTCTGTGAGAGCCGGAATTCTTACTGGTTGGTAGGTGATCAAATACTTATGTCATGCAATAAAATGCAAATGTATTACTTAAAAATCATACAATGTGATTTTCTGGATTTATGTTTTTGATTCCGTCTCTCACAGTTGAAGTGTACCTATGATAAAAATTACAGACCTCTACATGCTTTGTAAGTAGGAAAACATGCAAAATCGGCAGTGTATCAAATACTTGTTCTCCCCACTGTATATCTGCAGCATTAGTAAAGATATGATCAATACATGTTGATGATTTAATTCCTGTACTGTTTGTAACTACCCTGGTAGGTTGACTGATAACCTGAACCAGGTTGCAGGCACTGGTTACAGTTTGAAGCTTTCTCTTGAGTGGGCAGCCTGATGAAAGCCAGTCAATATTTAAATCACCCAGAAAGTATACCTCTCTATTGATATCACATACATTATCAAGCATTTCACACGTTATCCAGATACTGACTGTTAGCACTTGGTGGTCTTTAGCAGCTTCCCACCAGAATGGGCTTTAGGTAAGGCAGATGAACCTGTAGCCATATTACTTCAACAGTATTTAACATGAGATCCTCTCTAATATTCACAGGAATGTGGTTCTGAATATAAACAGCAACACCTCCACCATTGGCATTTCTATATTTTCTGTAAATGTTATAACCTTGTATTGCTACCACTGTATCATCAAAGGTATTATCTAAGTGAGTTTCAGAGATAGTCAGAATATGAATGTCATCTGTTACTAGCAAATTATTTATTTTATGAACCTTGTTTCTTAAGCTACATATGTTAACATGGGCTAATTCGAGCACTTTTCTTCTGGGATGCTTACTTGTTTTTATTGCTTTACTGGGAAGCTTAGCAGCAGTAGATGTGGTCATGTTCTTTATGTTAGTGCAGGGTGAGCTGCACAGAGTGGCCTTCCTCCTCGGGTACACGGCCTCAGTGCTAACAGTATAATCTGGTTCTTAGGCACATGATTACCGCATACAATAGGTGTAGGATCAGCAGAGGCATTCAGGGCAGTTAGAGGGACATAAATTAGGTTACTTATATTGTGTCTACCGACGCCCCTGGTGTAATGTACATTTGCTGAAGCATTTTGACAACTCTGTGTCACAATGGTAGGGATTAGCTGAGCTGGGCTTGGGTCATTGCTAAGTCTTATAATGCTGTGAAAGGATCCAGGAACCCAAATTATTTGGGTGGATCCCATCCTCCTTATAAAACGTGTTTTGTTTCCAAAAGGTATCAAAATTGTCAACAAAAGTTACACCCATTGGGCTGCAATAATCACGTAGTCAGTTATGAAGAGCAAGAATCCTGCTAAAGTGTTCAATGCCACAATTCAGAGAGGGCACAGGGCCAGATATGATGGGTTTTTTGTTAGTGTCTAGCAGAGACTGAATCAGTTCTTTAAAATCCAGTTTCAACTGTTCAGAGCTGCCCTTCATAATGTCATTAAAACCCACATGGACTACGATAGAATCGATGTCCTGACTTAATACATTTGGGAGCAGCTTAGTAATGTCATTTACTCAAGCTCCGGGATAGGACATTGTTTTTGCACCAGGAACGGTCACATTTCTTACCATGGAGCTGCCCAAAATCACGGCTGGCGAGAAGGACGAGGAAATCCGCCCACTCCCACACTTCACAGGATGCAGACCTCCGACAGATGGAGAAGCCCCGCTCGATCCAGAGCAGGGACGGAAGGTTGCCGGACGTCGACTTCGAAATCGTAGTAGTAGGCACTGCGGCCACAGACACAGGCATCCCCAGCGACGAAGGTGCAGGAAGTTCAGGCTCCAGGATGGCTGAACTATTCGTTGTTTGTATCTGCTTCGGGCCTCTCGTTAGGAGTGTAGACTGCTTTGCGGGAGGTCGCTGTCTTCGGCTTCCACGGCTCGTGACATGTGACCATTGTTGATTGCCTTTCTCCTCATGCTGTGCTCCTCCTCCTCCTCCTCGCTATCAAATGGGGGAGCTCCCGGCAACACCGGCCAGTCGGATATCAACAAACGACCGGGCGGAGATGCGTCCAACAAGCGCGAACGTAGTCCAGCCACCGCCGTAGAAAATGTAAACATTCCACTCTGCATTTTCCCCAGTTTCTTACGTAGGCTGGTGACCTGCATGATCAATGAAGCCACCTCAAGCCTATAATCCTCGGCAAGTAAACAATTGCTGCAATGGAACTCCGAGTGATCCGGTTTGTCCCGAAACAAAGCATAATAGATACAGCTCCTACAGCGCTGGAACCGTTCATTTAGTTCTCCAGACAAAGAGGGCTCCATTGCAAAACTCATCTGGTACTAACTTAGTTAGCTTGATGGCTAGCAGCTTACCGTCTCTGTCAAGCAGGCTTCAACCTGTCTCTTAAGCGGGATTCCGGGACAAGAAATAGCGGTCCTAACAGCTAACCGCATCGTGGAATCCACCCAAAAACAAGTTCTGTATCCGTATTCATGAACAGCGTTTTTGTTTTAATCAAAAATAACAAACCAAGTGTTTTCCAGCATACAATGTTCAGCTGCGCACTCTGATGAAGCAGTTTAAGCCAAACCAGTTCTGCTTTGTTCTCATGGCGTAGACTCTCTGGAGTGGGCGGGCAACGTAGCCTAACCTGAGTGTTAACACAACTGCAGAGAGGAGCAGAGCGCCAGACTGAGAGAGTGAGAAAACGTTTCATTAGTATCTTACCAAACTTGCTAACTGCCTGGTACTCAGCACTCTATTGTCCCTCTAATCACTTTGACATCAATGCAAATGTTTTCGAAAATCTAATCAAACACTTCATGAGAGCCCATGAGCTCATGTTGCGCAAAATTTCTATAGGCTATGCAATTGCGGGAGTGATGGCAGCTAATAAAAAGACGAGGATCCCATCAGGCTTACAATATTTATTTCTCAACTTTCCTAATATTTACATTTTAGTCATTTAGCAGACGCTCTTATCCAGAGCGACTTACAGTTAGTGCTTACATTTATTTATTTTATACTGGCCCCCCATGGTAATCGAACCCACAACCCTGGCGTTGCAAACGCCATGCTCTACCAACTGAGCTACATCCCTGCCGGATGTAATAAGCACATTGATTATATTTACAACAGGAGTATAGCCTACTAGGCTGAAATAGTGGTCCTCTGTAGCTCAGCTGGTAGAGCATGGCGCTTGTAACGCCAAGGTAGTGGGTTCGATCACCGGGACCACCCATACACAAAAATGCATGCACGCATGACTGTAAGTCGCTTTGGATAAAAGTGTCTGCTAAATTGCATATTATTATTATTAAATTAAAATAAACCAAATAGGTTGACTTTTGTACTATGGGGGATAGTAGATTGAGATAGGCTAGTGCTTTTGCTGTTCGTTAGGCCTACTCATCTTGTTGGCTGACGAAAAGTAAATGTGGACAGTTCTTCCAATATCTTCAATATGCACCTTGGAATTGGATAAGGACGCGTGCAGTTGCGTCCCCGATGTGTCTGTCTTCACTTGTAGCCTGTGAGAAAAACCTGATCACGTGACGGAGAGCCATGTGAGTGAGAGGTGCTTCGGATTGCGCAGTACACTCAGGGAGAAGAGCACAACGCATCACTCCGGGCCGCAAAATACATGAATTATTTTAGGGTGCATTACGGCCACAAAGGGGATGCCGACGTGAAATTTGAAGCATTATCAAGTGCTTGACAAATTGTGAATGAGAGACTATTGGAGTGTGTGCAGCCTGCGCAAAAAACAAAGCAGATTTCATTCCTTTCAAGCGACTTTTTTCAAATCATCATTAGAGTCTCATCATGCAGCCTTACAATTTATAAAAAATCAAAACATATAGCCCAACGTTTGTACAGTCGAGGTCAAAAGTTTTGAGAAGGACACAATTATTAATTTTCGCAAAGTCTGCTGCCTCAGTTTTGATGATGGCAATTTGCATATACTCCAGAATGTCATGAAGAGTGATCAGATGAATTGCAATTAATTGCAAAGTCCCTCTTTGCCATGAAAATGAACTTAATCCCCCAAAAACATTTCCACTACATTTCAGCCCTCCCACAAAAGGACCAGCTGTCATCATGTCAGTGATTCTCTCGTTAACACAGGTGAGAGTGTTGACGAGGACAAGGCTGGAGATCACTCTGTCATGCTGATTGAGTTAGAATAACAGACTGGAAGCTTTAAAAGTCCCCTGTAGCTCAGTTGGTAGAGCATGGCGCTTGCAACGCCAGGGTTGTGGGTTTGTTTCCCACGGGGGGCCAGTATGAAAATGTATGCACTCACTAACTGTAAGTCACTCTGGATAAGAGCGTCTGCTAAATGACAAAAAAAAAAAAGAGAAAAAAAAAAGGTGGGTGGTGCTTGAAATCATTGTTCTTCCTCTGTTAACCATGATTACCTGCAAGGAAACACGTGCCGTCATCATTGCTTTGCACAAAAAGGGATTCACAGGCAAGGATATTGCTGCTAGTAAGATTGCACCTAAATCAACCATTTATCGGATCATCAAGAACTTCAAGGAGAGAGGTTCAATTGTTGTGAAGAAGGCGTCAGGGCACCCAAGAAAGTCCAGGACCGTCTCCTAAAGTTGATTCAGCTGCGGGATCGGGGCACCACCAGTGCAGAGCTTGCTCAGGAATGGCAGCAGGCAGGTGTGAGTGCATCTGCACGCACAGTGAGGCAAAGACTTTTGGAGGATGGCCTGGTGTCAAGAAGGGCAGCAAAGAAGCAACATCAGGGACAGACTGATATTCTGCAAAAGGTACAGGGATTGGACTGCTGAGGACTGGGGTAAAGTCATTTTCTCTGATGAATCCCCTTTCCGATTGTTTGGGGCATCCGGAAAACACCTTGTCCAGAGAAGACAAGGTGAGCTCTACCATCAGTCCTGTGTCATGCCAACAGTAAAGCATCCTGAGACCATTCATGTGTGGGGTTGCTTCTCAGCCAAGGGAGTGGGCTCAGTCACAATTTTGCCTAAGAACACAGCCATGAAGAATGGTACCAACACATCCTCCGAGACGACCTTCTCCCAACCATCCAAGAACATTTTGGTGACGACCAATGCCTTTTCCAGCATTGATTATGCAAGAATGGGCTGCCATCAGTCAGGATGTGGCCCAGAAGTTAATTGACAGCATGCCAGGGCAGATTGCAGAGGTCTTGAAAAAGAAGGGTCAACACTGCAAATATTGACTCTTTGCATAAACTTAATGTAATTGTCAATAAAAGCCATTGACACTTATGGAATGCTTATAATTATACTTCAATATACCATAGTAACATCTGACAAAAATATCTCATAACACTGAAGCAGCGGACTTTGTGAAGACCAATACTTGTGTCATTCTCAAAACTTTTGACCACGACTGTAGAACAACTAAAGTTAAATTAATAACTAAATTAAGCATAAAGGACTACCTATTTCTTTGTTAACCGCTCAACACAGAATAGTCGCATGTGCGCACTCCCTCAAATCGTTTGGAGAAAATATTTATATTTTATATCATACTATAAAATAATATATAATAATGCCATGGAATTATAAGCAAATCTTGTCTGCTAAATGAACTAGTGTAGCCCACAGCCATTTGGCATAGCCACATTAGAACATAATATAAGAGTATGCTATTATTTTCTTCTGAAATAGACTACATTTTCTTAATATAATGCTTCTTTAGACCTGTCTAAAATAAATAATGGATTGATTGTGAAGGTGTAAGCTATATTACATTGATTTATTAGACTTTTTAAAATGGCTTGTAGGCTATGTGTGGAAGCCACACACACACACACACACACACACACACTTTAACTCTCTGTTCCCACAATCAATCCTCTCATTCATACTCTCCACACTCTATCACAGAAAGTTCAGCCATCATTTACACACACTCAACCCTGACGAACATACATTCCACTATGTCTGACACAATAACGCTCTTCACACACACACTCCAACTTTCATAAAACACTCCGTTTTCTTACACGTGTGCATACACAGTGCCTTCAGAAAGTATTCATACTCCTTAACTTATTCCACATTTAGTTGTGTTACAGCCTGAATTCCAAATGGATTAAATAAAAAAAAGTCTTACCCATCTACACACAATACCCCATAATGACGAAGTGAAAACATGTTTTTAGACATTTTTGAACAAATTTATTGAAAATGAAATACAGAAATATCTCATTTACATAAGTATTCACACCCCTGAGTCAATACTTTGTAGAAGCACCTTTATGGCTGCAATTACAGCTTTGAGTCGTCTTGGGCATGTCTTTATCAGCTTTGCGCATCTGGATTTGCAGATTTTCTCAAGCTGTGTTAAGTTAGATGGGGAGTGGCGATGAACAGCAATCTTCAAGTCTTTCCACAGATTTTCAATGGGATTCAATTCTGGGCTTTGGCTGGGCCACTCAATTACTTTCACATTCTTGTTCTGAAGCCATTCCATCGTTGCTTTGGCTGTATGCTTGGGTTCATTATCTTGTTGGAACGTAAATCTTCGCCCCAGTCTAAGGTTGCTTGCACTCTGAAGCAGGTTCTCATCATGGATTTGCCTGGATTTGGCTCCATTCAATGTTCCCTCTATCCTTACCAGTGTCCCAGTCCCTGCCGCTGAAAAGCATCCCCATGCTTCATTGTAGGGATGGTGTTAGATGGGTGATGAGCTGTTCCTGCCTTTCTCTAGACATAGTGCTTTGCATTCAAGCCAACATTTTTGTCTCAATTGACCACATAATGTTTTGCCTTATGCTCTCAGAGTGTTTCACGTGCCTTTTTGCAAACATCAGACATGCTGTCATGTGCCTTTTTCTCAGGAGTGGCTTCCGTCTGGCCACTCTCCCATAAAGTCCAGATTGGTAAAGTACTGTAGAGACTGTTGTCCTTCTGGCAGGTTCTCCCATCTCAGCCAAGGAACTATGTAGTTCTGTCAGAATGGTCATTGGGTTCTTGGTCACCTCCCTGACCAAGGTTCTTCTTGCCCGGTTGCTCAGTTTGGTCGGACGGCCAGCTCTAGGCAGTGTGGGTAGTTCCATATTTTTTCAATTTCCCAATGATGGAGACCACTGTGCTCTTGGAAACTTTCAACACTCTAAAAATAGTTTGATACCCTTCCCCAGACAAATGCCTCATCACATTTCACATCTCAGAGATCTATGGACAGTTTCTTGGACTTCATGGTATAGTTTCTGCTCTGACATGCACTGTCAGCTGTGGGACCTTATATAGATATTTCTTTCTAAATCATGTCCAAACAATTGAATTGGCCACAGGTGGACTCCAATCAAGTTATATTGACATCTCAAGGATGAGTGTCATAGCAAAGGGCTGTGAATACTTATGTAAATTAGCTATTACAAATGTCCAAAAACATGTTTTCACTTTGTCATTATGGGTTATTGTGTGTAGATGGGTAAAAAAATAAGATTTAATCCATTTTGAATTCAGGCTCATTACACGGAGGGCCGAGTGTCTGCACACACACACAAACACACACACTACCCATGCCCCCGTAATTACGTTCCATAACATGTCTTGTTTATGCTGCTCCCACTTTTCTGAATAGTCGCTCTAGTAGTCCTGTAAAACTGTTTTAATACAACCCTGCTTCCCTTGGGTCTGCCTGGGATTGACTAAGTGCCCTGGTTCATCTATTCAGCAGGACTGAGACTCAATACCTCTGCTACGGCTAAAGCATTGCTTCATCAGGCTAGGGAAGGCTAGCACAGCATTATCTGGTCAAATCTGCTCCCTGATGTTATGTTCATCCGGTTTGGGAAACATTGTCGGGGGCCCAGTTAGAAACATTTATTTGGTTTTGTTAGTGACCTCTTCTGGAATCTGTGGTGGATTTTGTCTCTAAAAGTTATGAAAACATGTAATGAAAAAATGGATGTAGTTCACAAAAATGACTTCATTTTGTTCTTTACTTTTGTTTTATGTTCATTGAAAAGTAAATGATCTGTCCTTTTAAAAGTGTATTCAGCATGGCTTTTTAGTATACAATCGATATGCAGTAATAGTTCCAATGAAAATAATTGCAGTATGTACATATAGACTAAACGTATTTGCCATAACTCAAGATTAAAGTTACTGTCCAGTGTTTCCAGATTTCTATGAAATAATAATTCATTACAATATGAGTGAAATAGTTTTCCTTCTAAGTAATGGTAATTAAGTATGTTAAAAAGCAGCTCTTCTGTGTTTTAATGGTGTGGGCTTACCCCAACAACAGAATGGTGTGGGTGTATACCGGTCATTAATAATATTCACGTGAGTAGACCGCTGATTGGCCAACTCAACCAACGAGCCAACATGACATCATGTTCTATCAGGAACTAGCAAGCAATTTATAAACGATCTGTTTGAGATAGAAGAGATAGTTTGAAGTGATTTTTCCTCAATTATTGCTGTGGCCTCAAATACGAGTTAAGGACGAGTCAACAACATTAATTGGGTATAAATTAACAGAATATAAGAGTGAGATTTTCACTGGACAGTTACTTTAAATAAGTGAGTGTCCCCAAAGCCTTTGAAGCTAATGTAATATGTTAGTGCTTTCCACAAAGAGAGTAACCTCTTGACGATCAATCTTCTGTACGTGAATGGATAACATTTGTCAAATCATACATTTCGCTGTTTTACTAATCTCTCGTGGACAGACTACCTAAACATAACTGGTATGGTAGATTTGTCCCGCATGGTCTCATAGACTAGACGCAACATACAGTTGAAGTCGGAAGTTTACATACACTTAGGTTGGAGTCATTAAATCTCGTTTTTCAACCACTCCACAAACTTATTTTTAACAAACTATAGTTTTGGCAAGTCGGTTAGGACATCTACTTTGTGCATGACACAAGTGCTTTTTCCAACAATTTTTTGCAGACAGATTATTTCACTTATAATTCCCTATATCACAATTCCAGTGGGTCAGAAGTGTACATACACTAAGTTGACTGTGCCTTTAAACAGCTTGGAAAATTCCAGAAAATGATGTCATGGCTTTAGAAACTTGTGATAGGCTAATTGACATCATTTGAGTCAATTGGAGGTGTACCTGTGGATGTATTTCAAGGCCTACCTTCAAACTCAGTGCCTCTTTTCTTGACATCATGGGAAAATCAAGAGAAACAATTGTAGACCTCCACAAGTCTGATTAATCTTTGGGAGCAATTTCCAAACGCCTGAAGGTACCACGTTCATCTGTACAAACAATAGTACGCAAGTATAAACACCATGGGATCATGCAGCTGTCATACCGCTCAGGAAAGAGATGCGTTCTGTCTCCTAGAGATTAACGTACTTTGGTGCGAAAAGTGCAAATCAATTCCCAGAACAACAGCAAAGGACCTTGTGAAGATGCTGGACGAAACAGGAACAAAAGTTTCTATATCCACAGTAATATGAGTCCTATATCGACATAACCTGAAAGGCCGCTCAGCAAGGAAGAAGCCACTGCTCCAAAACCACCATTAAAAAAGCCAGACGATGGTTTGCAACTGCGCATGGGGACAAAGATCATACTTTTTTGGAGAAATGTCCTCTGGTCTGATTAAACAAAAATAGAACTGTTTGGCCATAATTACCATCGTTATGTTTGGAGGAAAAAGGGGGTTGCTTGCAAGCCGAAGAACACCATCCCAACCGTGAATCACGGGGGTGGCAGCATCATGCTGTGGGGGTGCTTTGCTGCAGGAGGGACTGGTGCACTTCAGAAAATAGATGGAATCATGAGGAAGGAAAATAATGTGGATATATTGAAGCAACATCTCAAGACATCACTCAGGAAGTTAAAGCTTGGTCACAAATGGGTCTTCCAAATGGACAATGACCCCAAGCATACTTCCAAAGTTGTGGCAAAATGGCTTAAGGACAACCAAGTCAAGGTATTGGAGTGGCCATCACAAAGCCCTGACCTCAATCCTATAGAACATTTGTGGACATAACTGAAAAAGTGTATGCGAGCAAGGAGGCCTTCAAACCTGACTCAGTTACACCAGCTCTGTCAGGAGGAATGGGCCAAAATTCACCCAGCTTATTGTGGGAAGCTTGTGGAAGGCTACCAGAAATGTTTGACTCAAGTTAAACAATTTAAAGGCAATGCTACCAAATACTAATGTGAGTGTATGTACACTTCTGACCCACTGGGAATGTGATAAAATAAATAAAAGCTGACATAAGTCATTCTCTCTACTATTATTCTGTCATTTCACATTCTTAAAATAAAGTGTTGATCCTAACTGACCTAAGACAGGGAATTTTTACTAGGATTAAATGTCAGGAATTGTGAAAAACTGAGTTTAAATGTATTTGGCTAAGGTGTATGTAAACTCCCGACTTCAACTGTAGTATATGTAAATCCGGGACAACCAAATTAGTATGATATGATACGTTTGGTATGGTTACATAAGACAGAAGATTACTTATGCTTATTTGAGTTTTGAGGACATGTTAAATAATTGGATAAATATTAAATCCATATAATTATTTCAGACACTAGCTAAACCTTTTGTGTTCCATCTGCATAAAGGCACGTGCAAACAGTAATCTAAAAGCACTGTAGCTTGTAATGTCTCATGACATACCTATTTGGTTTGTGTCGAATTTGAATAGGTTTTTAGGGCGGCGCTAAAGTTATCTTCACAAGTAAACTGCGGCTGTCACGGCTTTTGAGAGTCATGATGGCTCGCAGTGATGATGAGAAAAATTTACTATTGATTGAATTAACTATTGATGAACTCACGAGTAGTTAACTTTACACTCACCATAGATCATTTCTTGTTTTTAAATCTGCGAGAGAAGCTCTACCCCTGGTGGAAAGACGCTGTATGGCACACAATGAGTTGCATAATGCGTGCCGTACGTTACAACGTGACACGTCCCGATGTAACGTACCGCGTCAGAGGGGTCAGTTTTCTTATCATTCCTCTAATACTATTGGTCAATTCAATCAACACTTGAATAGAAATGTAGTTTACACCCCGGATTTTGATGCCAACACAGTCGCTACAGTCCCATTAGATTTCATTGCAGCCTCGTTTGAATGCCGCAGTTACGCAAAACAGTGTTAACTACCGTTAAAAGCTAACTGGTAGCCCAGCTAGCTAACAAATAACGAAATGTCTTTCCCGTCATGGACTTTTTTTTAACCCCCTATCAAGCCTCAAGGTGACAGCTACCATTTAAAAACATTTGAGCATATGTTGTATTACTGGTTAATATAACATAGCTAGCTAACTTACTTGGCTAGCTAGATTGTTCCAGTTAGTTTTCTCGTCGGTATGGTTATGTGAAATTACAATATTTTCTTGCAATATCGACACAATTTTTATTCATGATTTACGCATTGACAGTTTGGAGTGGATCACAGACCAACACTACCATCACGTTGGGTCTGGACTGCGAGGGACCACCGCCACTGACGACCAAATCTGCACCCATCGCATCTATCGTCCATAACAAACAGAGTAGGCAGGGGTATTGAGGGTGTACAATGTTTATTTTCTGTTAAATAAATAAAATATATTTTTTGCAAAGATTGGCCTACGTTTGCATCTGTACAAAAAATGTGTTGTGATTGGAGATCTGGATTTGCTATGCTGCATTGTTTAAACAGAAATAGCAGAGATGTGCTTTGGATTAAATATGACAATGTTTGCTTTTCTGTGTCTTGTAGCCTACTACTGAATATGGTGAAATGTATGCTAAAATATATCAACTTTATGTGAAGAAGCACAATGATTTTCGGCACCTGAACAGGTAAAATAATGAGGACCCATGCCAAATCTTTCCAGTCTCAGGGGGAATAGGAGAAGTCGTGCCCTCTTCACGATTGTCTTGGTGTGTTTGGACCATGATAGTTTGTTGGTGATGAGGACACCAAGGAAGTTGAAGCTCTCGACCTGCTCTACTACAGCCCCGTCGATGTGAATGGGAGCGTGCTCGGCCCTCCTTTTCTTGAAGTCCATGATCATCTCCTTTGTCTTGATCAAGTTGAGGGAGAGGTTGTTGTCCTGGCACCACACTGCCAGGTCTCTGACCTCCTCCGTTGTTGTCGGCAAACTTAATGATGGTGTTGGAGTTGTGCTTGACCATGCAGTCATGGGTGAACAGGGAGTAAAGGAGGGGACTAAGCACGCACCCCTGAGGGGCCCCCATGTTGAGGATCAGCGTGGCAGATGTGTTGTTGTCTACCCTTACCACCTGGGGGTGACCCGTCAGGAAGTCCAGGATCCAGTTGCAGAGGGAGGTGTTTAGTCCCAGGGTCCTTAGCTTAGTGATGAGCTTTGAGGGCACTATGGTGTTAAACGCTGAGCTGTAGTCAATGAATAGCATTCTCACATAGGTGTTCCTTTTCTCCAGGTATGAAAGGGCAGTGTGGAGCGCAATAGAGATTGTATAATCTGTGGATCTGTTGGGGCGGTACGCAAATTGGAGTGGGTCTAGGGTTTCTGGGATAATGGTGTTGATGTGAGCCATGACCAGCCTTTCAAAACACCAGTCTCAACGTCAACAGTGAAAAGGCGACTCCGGGATGCTGACCTTCTAGGCAGAGTTGCAAAGAAAAAGCCATATCTCAGACTGGCCAATAAAAAGAAAATATTAAGGTGGCAGTCTGAGATATGGCTTTTTCTTTGCAACTCTGTCTAGAAGGTCAGCATCCTGGAGTCGCCCCTTCACTGTTGATGTTGAGACTGGTGTTTTGCGGGTACTATTTAATGAAGCTGCCAGTTAAAGACCTGTGAGGTGCCAGTTTCTCAAACTAGACACTCTAATGTATTTGTCCTCTTGCTCAGTTGTGCACCGGGGCCTCCCACTCCTCTTTCTGTTCTGGTTAGAGACAGTCTCTGAAGGGAGTAGTACGCAGCGTTGTACGAGATCTTCAGTTTCTTGGCAATTTCTCGCATGGAATAGCCTTCATTTCTCAGAACAAGAATAGACTGACGAGTTTCAGAAGAAAGTTATTTGTTTCTGGCCATTTTGAGCCTGTAATCGAACCTACAAATGCTGATGCTCCAGATACTCAACTAGTCTCAATCAGCACAACAGTTTTCAGCTGTGCTAACATAATTGCAAAAGGGTTTTCTAATGATCAATTAGCCTTTTAAAATGATAAACTTGGATTAGCAAACACAACGTGCCATTGGAACACAGGGCTGATGGTTGCTGATAATGGGCCTCTGTACGCCTATGTAGATATTCCATAAAAAATCAGCCATGTCATGGCTTTTCAACCTCTGCCATATTGTGGATTCAGAGCTATCTATCTAATAGAACTCAAAGGGTTTTCTTTAATGGAAGCTTCTCTAATGTCAAACATGTAAAGTGTGGTGTACCACAGGGCAGCTCTCTAGGCCCTCTACTCTTTTCTATTTTTACTAATGTTCTGCCACTGGCATTAAACAAAGCATGTGTGTCCATGTATGCTGATGATTCAACCATATACGCATCAACAACCACAGCTAATGAAGTCACTGAAACCCTTAACAAAGAGTTGCAGTCTGTTTTGGAATGGGTGGCCAGTAATAAACTGGTCCTGAACATCCCTATAACTAAGAGCAATGTATTTGGTACAACTCATTCCCTAAGTTCTAGACCTCAGCTGAATATGGTAATGAATGGTTTGGCTTTTGAACAAGTTGAGGAGACTAAATTACTCTGCGTTTCGTTAGATTGTAAACTGTCATGGTCAAAACATATAGATTCAATGGTTGTAAAAATGGGTAGAGGCCTGTCCGTAATAAAGAGATGCACTGCTTTTTTGACACCACATTCCAAAAAGCAAGTCCTGCAGGCTCTAGTTTTGTCTTATCTTGATTATTGTCCAGTCGAGTGGTTTAGTGCTGCAAGGAAAGACCTAGTTAAGCTGCAGCTGGCCCAGAACAGAGCGGCACATCTTGCTCTTCATTGTAATCAGAGGTCTGATATAAATACTATGCATGCCAGTCTCTCTTGGTTAAGAGTTCAGGAGAGACTGACTGCATCACTTCTCCTTTTTATAAGAAACAATGTGTTGAAAATCCCGAATTGTTTGCATAGTCAACTTACACACAGCTCTGACACACACACTTACCCCACCAGACATGCCACCAGGGGTCTTTTCACAGTCCCCAAATCCAGAACAAATTCAAGTAAGCGTACAGTATTATATAGAGCCATTATTGCATGGAACTCCGTTCCATCTCATATTGCTCAAATGAACAGCAAACCTGGTTTCAAAAAACAGATTAAGCAACACCTCACAACACAACGCCTCTCCCCTATTTGACCTAGATAGTTTGTGTATTTATGTATTGGTAGGCTACGTGTGCCTTAAAAAATAATAATGTTTTATGGATGTAGTTCTGTCCTTGAGCTGTTCTTGTCTATTAATGTTCTGTATTATGTAATGTTTCATGTTTTGTGTGGACCCCAGGAAGAGTAGGTGCTGCTTTTGCAGCAGCTAATGGGGATCCTAATAAAATACCAAAAGCTACCTTTTTACAGAATTTGCTCCTGTGAACGTGACATGTGAAACAACATATCCGATTTGAAACTGCAAATTTCACATGTGCAACTGCAATTCACATGTGAGGTGAAAACATGTTTTTCTTCTCACATGTGAAAAGGTGGTGGTTACATGTAAACTCTCAATTTAATACATGTGAAAATATGGTTTCACGTTAAATCTAAGCAGAAAATGCAATTTCACATGTGAAACTGCACATTATTATTATTTATTTTTTTGTAAGGGCTCCCCCTTCTTTCTTTCTCCCCCCTCTCTCTTTGTCTCTCTCTTGCGCTCTCTCTTTGTCGCTCTCTTCCTCTCTCTCTTTATGCCCCCTTCTCTCTCTCTGACTCTCATCCTCTACCTCTCTCTCTCTCTCTCTCCCTCACTCCCTGTCAGAGCTTGGCTGGGCTGTACTGGTCCACTCTGCACGCTACTGTAAGTGAGATCAGATGAGGTCCAGGGCCAGAGGGCAACGTCATCTATCCTCTCCACAGTTCTAAACAACCACTGCATACTCATAACTTACAATGAAGCCATGCAGATGGATGAGCCCAGGTCTGGTCTGAGTAAAAACCTGTTCCGGGCCACTACAAATGGAACACGGACTCATCAGAGTAATCATAAGTAAACAGTGTTGGCAAGAAGCAGGCAGACGAATGGAGAGTCCAGTCCACGTTCTGGTCTTGTCCGATCCACTTCTGTGATCTAGCTACCTTTCTTGGCTCTTCTCTCTTACCTTAAAAAGCACTGCAGGAGATTATGTATTATACTAATATGATGAAGGAGAGAGCACGGTGCCTGTCAAGGAAAAACTAATTCATAAAAACAAATTGGATGAAAATGGCTAGTTTACGAGAGAGGCACTCCACCTGAGTGGATTATGAAGAGAGAAAGAAACTGCAGGGATTAAAGAAGAATAAAACATGCTTTTACTCAAATATAATATATAAGCAGGAATGGAGTGAGTAAACACTGGCGAGTAACACAAATGCTGACGCTAACAATGCTAAATTGTGTGCGAACGTTATTGAACTAACGTGCAATGACAACAATGGAAATGAAATGAATCAGACTTTTTTGTGATATCCCTGTCATGTTTTTTAAATGTATGTACTGTGTGTATATCTGTTTTTTTTAATGGCAACTACAATTAATCAATCAATCAATACACTTGGAGGTTTGCAGCGTAAAATAAAGGGAATACTCTCGAATGCTTATCAACAAAGCTGGATGATCAGTTCTGGTGCTATCTCTTAGCAATAAATTGATTGGATTTCAAATGGCTTTGATCACTTCTGAGTTAAACTGAAATTATAGCTCACAGCCACAGAGCCCACAAAGACTATCATGACATATCCGAGCCTCGTAAGGGCCAATTGTATGACATCGTCAATATGTCAAACTATCACGGCTTTAAACATAATATGCTACCCTAGTAGAAGGCACTCTAACCTTGTAGCATCCTTTATTTATACTGAACAAAAATATAAACGCAACATGCAAACATTTAAACAATTTTATTGGGTTACAGATCATATAAGGAAATCAGTCAATTTAAATAAATCAATTAGGCCCTAATCTATGGATTTTACATGACTGGGCAAGGGCACAGCCATGGGTGGGCCTGGGAGGGCATAAGCCCACCCACTGGGGAGCCATGCACAGCCAATCAGAACACGTTTTTCCCCACAAAATACTTTTATTACAGACCGAAATACTCCTCAGTTTCATCAGCTGTCTGGGTGGCTGGTCTCAGACGATCCTGCAGGTGAAGAAGCCGGATGTGGAGGTCCAGGGCTGGCATGGTTACACGTGGTCTGCGGTTGTGAGGCCGGTTGGACGTACTGCCAAATTCTCTAAAACGATGTTGGAGGCGGCTTATGGTAGAGAAATGAACATTCAAGCAACAGCTCTCGTGGACATTCCTGCACACCCTCCTGTAGCTCAGTTGGTAGAGCATGACGCTTGAAACGCCAGGGTTGTGGGTTCGATTCCCATGGGTGGCTAGTATGAAAAATGTATGCGCTCACTAACTGTAAGTCGCTCTGGATAAAAGCGTCTGCTGAATGACTAAAATGTAAAATGTTAGCTAGCCAATTGCACGCTCCCTCAAAACTTGAAACATCTGTGGCATTGTGTTGTGTGACATACTTACGCATTTTAGAGTGGGCTTTTATTGTCCCCAGCACAAGGTGCACCTGTGTAATGATCATGCTGTTCTTGATATGCCATATCTGTCAGGTGGATGGATTATCTTGGCAAAGGAGAAATGCTCACTAACAGGGGTGTAATCAAATGTGTGCACCAAATTTGAGAGAAATATGCTTTTTGTGCACATGGAAAATTTCGGGGATCTTTTATTTCAGCTCACGAAACATAAGACCAACACCTTAAATGTTGCATTTATATTTTTGTTCAGTATATATTGAAAAGAGCAGGACACCCCCTCTAGGCATTGTGTGAGAGTTTAAGTAACAGAGTTCGATGCATGCGTGCATCCTCACCACTCCAAGGTAATTTATCATTTATACACCCCAAATACAAGTCAGGTCTGTATGTCAGGAGGAGATAAAAGCGGCATTAAAGTCCATACAGCGATGTAAATCAGACAGACAGAATCAGGTTGTTTATAGAAAAGGTTGCTGTTTCAGAACACTCTTACCTGCTCTAGAATATCAAGCACGTCTGCTCATTTAGAACACCCAATTGCACCAAGCAGACAGTAATATATACACCTGACATTGTTTCAATTTTACAATTCGTGGCAATAGCCAGGGAGAAAGTTTGAGAACTGTTTCCCCCAACAGTTGCTATGATTGGCTACTGAGAGTGTGGGGATGGGAGGATTGGTGAAAAACATTGAAAACATTATTCTCACTGAAAAGCAAACGGGCAAACTCCCAAATAAATTTATAAGCGTGCATACATGAGTGACACTACTCAACAGCTCTATTTCTCACTAATGATGTCATCTGATAGAGATCAGAGGTCTCATTCACCCTGACCACCAATCAATACTCACCACTCAGCACTTCCTCCCCCGGGATACACCATGACATCATATCATCTCTGCGCTAAAGACACCCTGACCATCAAGACACTGCTCACTGGCAGTCTGTGACATCATTATAAACAATCAACACAACATCATAACATTTCCCATAGTAGCCATAGTAAGTGGAAGCACAGTTATCTTGTGTAATACCACACAAAATTAATTTAACACTACGAAATGCAACTCAGGTGAAATGCTGTGTGTCGAGCGAAATGCCTTAGTTTTACATATCACAAGTGGGTTAGGTAAAATTGTGTGTTGGTTAGGTTAAATGTGAGAAGGTTAGGTTAAATGCGAGAAAGGTTAATTGAGAGTGGGTTAGTCAAAGCGAAAACAAAACTTAACTCACCCCAAGGAGGATGCGAACCCGGGAAGCTTTGGCTTTGAAGACCGGTGGTTCACACCCATCCACCACCCAATCTACCAACCTGCTCTGAAATGTTTTGTTATCTACTTTCCAAACATTACATTTCACACGTAATTACCCTACAACAAAATCGTGTTGATCTGCACAATTTCCCCAAGTGACTGCCTGGGCTGAAACAATGAACAATCAGACAGAGAGCTAGGAATAACAACACACACACACATATTGACCATGCGTCCTAGAGGAGTGATTCATCCTGTAGAAGATAACTCTTCAATTATTATTTCTTCATGAGAAGAAAAATACTCAACAGACATGAATCAATGTTTTCACTCATAACGGATGTAGATGAGTAAAAATCTATGTGGTTCGAATTACCGTAAGGTGAAATTGAATATGTTGTTTGTCATATCCTGTGACACAGGCCTAGTTTTCACTGAGCATGTTAACCTTTTCACACCTACCAACAAACAGGTGTGATCATTCTACAGTGGTCCCTGCAGCGTACGCTCAAACCAGTGTGGTTAGAATGCTTATTTAGAATGTCCAGTTTTGATTGACGCAACAGTCAGCCACACTGTTTTTTCACAGAAACATTTTGCACAAACAAAGTCCTTACAAAGTTATGTCCTGAATGTGACCAGTTTATTTTTGGATGCAATGTTCAGACATTCACAGAAGTAGCGACAGCATACACAATCATCCAAACCGGAATTGTAGGCTACATTAGTCCTAGCGCTAACTGAGGAAAGATTGACCTAACACATATTTAGATAACTCTCGGCAGTCAGAAACCACAATATGAATTAGCTAATAGTAAATACTATTTATATTTCATCACATCACGGGTGAGCTCACCATTGATCGAAATAATTGAGTAAAACACTTTCCATAAATCGAAAGTAATCCGACGATGGGTAGTTTGTGCACGCCGCCATGTTTTTTTTTCTTTCGCGTCAACCAAAGATAATAAGAGGAGACAAGATGAGTTTGGTATGTTTGCAGTATGCATGTTGAAGGGGGTGTGTCATCTACATTATAACATCTTTGGTCTGACAGACGTTTACGTGACACCCAGAATGCATTGTATAATGTCAACAAACATGGCGCCACACACAGCTGGCAAATAGCTTAGCATTAGCTCATTATAATCAGTACAACATTCAAAAAGGTATTTTACACACATCATAGGTGTCCATTACAATCTATGCAATAATCGGAATGCATTATTTGTCACCAGTACTTGAAAACATGTGAATAAAACTGTAAATACATTATGCTCCATACATACATACATACATACATACATACATACATACATACATACATACATACATACATACATACATACATACATACATACATACGGTATGCTACAGTAGAAACGACGACACGATATACAGAAAATATGGCAATTACTTTGATAGGAACGCACACATGTCCAAAGTTATTATTTGTAACGAAAACAACAAGGAAGGCAATGCGAGCGCCAGCCAGAAAATTTGCCAATTCGTGCAAGACTGCATACTTGATCTGCGGAAACATTGGTGAAGTGTGTGGGCTCTCGTCGAAGAGAGAAGTTTGTCCGGCTCAGTAAAGCCTCAAATAAATTATCCGCAACGCTGAAATGGGCTACTTCTATGTGAATTAATGAGGAGGCGGAACACACCTCAATTCAAACTGATGTTAGAAAATAAAAAGTTGAAACATAGCCTATATATAATTAGCAGGCAGCGCGTGTTAACTGTCCTGTTGCGTAACAAACTCATTTTGGAACAGTGAGTGCATTCTGACATCACGTGCATAAAACAACTCACGCTGGGGCGACCGTTAGAGATATTTTGAACTCACGTGTGAAAAGGTTAAATCATGTTAGAGGCCTCTTACCAAACCCCTGGGGTAGAGGGCTAAAGATACTGTAAGCAGTTGCAACTAACAACCCCAACACCACTATTTACCCTGCTCGTGTACCATGCTCCTCTGTAAGAACATGGGGGCGGGGTAAAAGACATGGATTCCTCCTCTCCTCTTCTCTCCTTTTACCCTCCTCTCCTCTCCTCTTCTCTCCCTTCCTCTCCTCTTCCCTTCTCTCCTCTCCTTTTACCCCTTCTCCTCTCCTGATGTACAGTATGAGCATCCTATGCTGGAACATTCAGGTAACGGTCAAAATAAAGGAAACACCAACATAAAGTATCTTAATATGGCATTGGGCCACCACGAGCCACCAGAGAAGTTTCAATGCACCTTAGCATAGATTCTACAAGTGTCTGGAACTCTATTGGAGGGATGCAACACCATTCTTCCATGAGAAATTCCATAATTTGGTATTTTGTTGATGGTGTTGGAAAACGCTGTCTCAAGCGCCGCTCCAGAATCTCCCATAAGTGTTAAATTGGGTTAACATCTGGTGACTGAGACACACACACACTCTTTAAACCCCCTATGCTCCTTTGAGTCCCCTCTTTTAAAGTCACTGAGATCTCTTTTTCTAACCATGTTAGCTAAAATAATGGGCAACTGGGCATTTTTATACATGACCATAAGCATGATGGGATGTTCATTGCTTAATTAACTCAGGAACCACACCTGTGTGGAAGCACTTGCTTTCAATATACTTTGTATCCCTCATTTATTAGAGTGTTTCCTTTATATTTACAGTTACCTGCCTGTTCTCCACATGAATACAAACAGATGCACATTTTCCAACAAAACACCCCATCAGTACCTGGAGTGAAAATTCCATAAAATATTCCATCTGTATTCCATAAAGATATGAATGCATATAAATTGTGTGTTGACTTTTTGTTAACACTTTTTATATTGCACAAAACAATTGATTAAAAAGCACTTGATTTTGTGTATGTTTTACTTTATCAGCGGATTTTGTTGATTGGTATGTACTTTGCCAGGAAATGCCCAGTGCTTTGCTGTGATGTCCATTGTGCTAGATGTATTTGCTGATTTAGCAGGATGTACTGCTGTATGGCGCTCCAACGTCATGCTCCAGGAGTATAAAAGCACACTTGATGACCCTCTTTAATCAAAGTCCTTGTGATAACTTGTAATTAAAGGAAAAGAGAGCCTCTCTTGCTTCTCAAATCACCTAACCTAACCCCAAGGCAAGCTTCCATGGAGCTCCTGTATCTCTCTTTGTCTCTTTTATGCTCTTTCTCTTTCTCTCTTTTATGCTGTCTCTGTCTCTTTCTTTCACACATGCACAAACAGACAGACAGACACAAACACAGACACACAAACAAACTGTCTGTATGTCTTTCTCTCTCTCTTTTATTGAAATCCCTCCATCACTCTCTCTCCTCCCTTCCAATTGTGATAGATGTAGGGATCTAGGACCAGTGCCCATGGTGGGTAGACTCGTGACCTGGCACAACCCACACAGCTCAGAGCAGGCACACGGCACGACTGCATGTGGATGGAGAGAGAGACAGAGAGGGAGAGGAGGAAGATCAACCGATCTCATTTCACAACAAACTGGCGCTCTGTAATGATCTGTGAAGTGGATTTAACTGTATGAATGAATGGGCTCCTCATTCTCTCGGTGGCTCTGACAGTATAGAGAACACTTCTAATGAAGTGAATGAATTGTAATGTTTACTCCTATCAACTCCACACTGCACTCCAGAGTGCAGGCTAGGTGGTCTGGCTGCTGCATCAAATAATACATCATATTGCAATTATAACACCATTCACATTCCCATACATACCCACACCCCCACACCAACACCTACACACTTGCACACATTACCACCCACACCCATCCACGATTTAAAGTGACATAAGCCTCCACTGACACACACACTCACAAACAAACATGAAAACCTTGGACCGCAGAGGGGCAAAAGAAAGAAGTGAATTTCATGAATAGCCACCGTGATTCTATCAAAGTCTCCTGAGTGGCGCAGTGGTCTAATGCACTGCATCGCAGTGCTAACTGTGCCACTAGAGATACTGGTTCGAATCCAGGCTCTGTCGCAGCCGGCCGCGACCGGGAGACTCATGGGCGGCGCACAATTGGCCCAGGGTAGGGGAGGGAATGGCCGGCAGGGATGTAGCTCAGTTGATAGAGCATGGCGTTTGCAACGCCAGGGTTGTGGGTTCGATTCCCACGGGGGGCCAGTATAAATAAAATAATATATATATGTATTCACTAACTGTAAGTTGCTCTGGATAAGAGCGTCTGCTAAATGACTAAAATGTAAATGTAAACAACCAAATTCTGAAGAAGAAAAAACAATCGTAGCATCTCAGGAAAGTCTACTTGAGTTTTTTCATGCTGTGTTTAAGATGCAGTTGTAGCAGGATGTTTGGGAGAGGTTTGCAACTGCATCACGCATGTTTCCCAGCCGACGTCCTACGAGGGAAGCATCTGCCTATCTGCTCCAGTGACTGACTCACACTCACGGGAACCCGAGCGTTTCTCAACTGCTTTACCACGTCTACCAGTGATTCATGGGTAACAGACCTTTTTACACGGTTAATCAGTTTCTACTGTGACCATCACTCAGCAAGCCCCAGAGCACATTTTGGATACTGTAAGAGCAGATATTGATAGTGTGGAGACGTGGGCCACACACACTGTATATATACACACACACACACACACCCACACCCACACACACACACACACACACACACACACACTGTAAGTACACATACACACTGTATGTACACACATACACACACTGTATATACACACATACACTGGATGTACAAACACATACGGTGCAAACACACACAGTACAAACTTACACGGGTAAACACACACACCGTATATGCATAAAATACACACACGTTTATTGACAGCATGGCAACATGAGAGGGTTACTAGTGACAGCAGGATGGAGAACGGTGATGTATCTGTGTTTGAGTCAGCACACCAACTCACTCGGCCACTCTGATAGACTTTACCGCTCGGAGTTCCCCTGTACAAAAAGTATATTGCTTCCTCCTCATATCCTTGATTAGCAGAAGAGGAGACAAAGAGAGGCAGCCGCTTTAGGCTATTGAGATGTACCTCAGGCAGATTACAGGCTCTGATTGGCCACAGTGACAGGTGACAACTAGCAACGACAGGACCAATCAGGAGCTGAAGACACAACAGAAAAAAGATACACTACTACCCCTGTTTTTGTAATTGCAGTGATAGGACATAGGAGCAATATTTCAGCATGCAGTGCCTGAAGAAGAGTGTGTGAGTCTCTCTTTTATTTTTTTTACTGACAGGAGTTAGCACCATGCATCACAGTCAGTTCCTCAGATAGACAGAGAGCAGAGCAATGAGGTGTGGAGACATTAATTCCTCACGGTAATCAAGAAAGGCCTGCTAAATTACAGCAAAAAAAAAACTGCATATTTCAGTCCCCGCGACCGCTGTTTAGCACTAGTTTATATCAGGACAGGAACAATGAGATCTCTTTGCAAAATGTCTGCGCTCTGGCAGATCACTTAGCGTGACAACTAGAGTTGCAAAATTCCTGTAACTTTCACAAAATTCCCAGGTTTCCAGAAATCCAGGTTGGAGGATTTCCTGATTTCTTACACACATCTCAATTGGATTACCAGCTGTGAGGACAGTCACGTTACAGCATGCAGCAGAGACAACTATAACTCTGGTTGAGTTGTTAACATATATAAATCCTGTCCTTAATTTGCAGTTGAAATCTAGGTGACAAAAACATTTGACAAAAACAGTGTTTGTTGATTACGTTTAGCAAATTCACAAAACATCCATTGATTTTCAACCTCATGTTGAAATATAACATTAAAATAATGTTAATTAAATATGTGTTTGCCTGGTGGGATGTATTATACTGTACCAGGGGAAGAGGTAGATATTCACACACACATTCACCTGAACCTGATATCATCAAAGTAGTCAAAGTAGTTACCATTCTATGGTTAGGAATTAGCACCTTGGACAGCTCCTAGACTTACACAGTAACTTAGTTGCTGCTACTAGCATGCTAGCAAATACCCATAGACTTCCAGTCATTGCGCTAATACTAGTTAGCATTGGCTCGCAAAACTACCTATAACTTCCTTCATACTGGACACAGAGACATAAAAATGGAATCCACGAGACTCTGGGGAAGTAGATAAAAATCCCGAAGTATCCCTTTAAGGCCCGCACAGAATGTGCAATTTTAGCCATCTTATCCCACGATTTTGCCGTCCCAGACAAAATGGCCACGTCATGGGTAAATTCTTAGGTCGTAAATGATTGTCGGCCGTCTTGGGTCATTCAGTGTGACAGGATCTAGGTCTTCCTATTAAGTACCACTACGTGTGATCGTAGGCTCCGACAAAGTTCTGGTAGTGTCTGAAATTGTTTTACTTAATCATGTAGTGTTACAAGACGATTCCGATGACTGACCAATAGGAACATGGCCGGCACTGATAATGCACACAATAATATGATTATTGTGAATAGTCAGATTAATGTAATAGTTCGATTTAAACGTTTACATGCTTTGCAAAAATAAAGATTTTCCTAATAATCTTGTTTAAACTACAGTACAAGACACATCTGAAATCAGGTTACCTGATGGGATTTTGATAAATGCCTCAAAAGATTAAATCTAAATAAATGTTTTAACACAGCGACCATGTTGTTTTTGGGAAGCCTATTTGATTCTGAATTCGAACATATAAAGCTTGTATTTGAAAACAATTGCTAAATGCATACTTTCAGTTTCCAAACTCACTTCACTCACACATAAGCCTTGAGGGAGGCTTGCGTTGCTGGTGCTGGCACATGTGCAGATCAAATTCACCACTGCAGGTGACGTAGAATACGTCTGCTGATGTATCCTCGCAAGCCAATCGCAGAATGTGACGACAAAACTGAAGCAAATCATACAATCTGGCCAGTTTGATATCAAGATTTTCATTTGTGTGACATGGAATAATCGTAAAAGACTGAATCCGACGTACAGTGTGGGAAGGCCTTCAGGGAAGTAAAGAACAAAACTGCTAATACATTAGATTCACATTATGGGGAAAATATGTGTCAACAGCCATTTCAATTAACAATTTAATGAATACGTTTTCATCAGGAAAAGCTGACATTACTAGCTACCTGTTATGATGTCATTTCATAGTGTTGTGTGAACCAGGTTAAAGTTAGTAGATAAGTGACTGGGCGCCGCACAGTCTGAATAACAAGGATTCCATTATGTCAAGGGAGCTTATTGGTGGTTTATCTTAGAATGATTGATGGATATGATATACTGACTTAGGGACAAGGGAAGAACATCAGAGAAGGGAGTGCCCACTGATGGTTACCAGCTGTGGTTGAAGAAACGTGTAACAGAGGGTATATAAATGAGAGGGTCTCTTTGTCTAGTTAGTTCGGGAATAGCTAGAGGCAAAGCACTGTCCTTTTGTTATAACGAACCATGGTACCTAGTAAATATGTATATGAACTCCCCAGCTAAGTGTTAAATATCTTCTTGCATCATGAATTACTTGATAGCTGAGAAACTCATCATAACAGATTGGCGTCTGAACGAACAGGATGCAGTTTACAGCCGAACTAACAGGTAAGCAGACTTTCATTTTTTGATTATGTCAAATTCTGCTTATCTGCGGTGAAGCTGAGCTGTAACAAACTTTTAAAATTCAATATTTTAGAGGGGGACGATGAGTGGTATTGAGTTATTTAATGAGAGGAAAAGGAAAATTATCAAATTAGACAAGGACATGGTGCTATGATTCAAAATAGGATGTGTTCGAAGTAATGAATAAAGGCAACAGAGGACAAATGAGTGGGTGCAGGTAACCCTTGATGTAAAGTACATCATAAGAGAGTGGGTGTTATTCCCTTAATGTAAAAGTACATTATAAAAGAGAATGGGTGCAGGTAACCCTTGATGTAAAGTACATCATAAAGAGAGTGGGTGTTATTCCCTTAATGTAAAGTACATTATAAAGAGATTGGGTTTTATTCCCGTAGTGTGTAAGGCATTATAAAATAAATAGGTTATGGACCTGACTTTGACACATGGTATTTATCATAAAAGGAATAGGTTACGGAACTTTGATGTGGAAATCATCATAAAAACAAGAGAGACATGGTCCCTTGTGAATCACTCAAAAAACAAAACAGCCAGGAGAGGGAGCAGATGCAATGTAACATATTGAATCATAGCACCAATGACAAAAGTGGCAAACAAAATGTTAATCCAGAATGGGGATTTGATTTAAGTATTAAATTACTAATATTGCATGAACTAATAGCAGTAATGAATGGCCAGCTTAGTAGACCGGTATATGGAAAAACAGTCAACATTAAGAGTAAAGCAGAGCTTCATTTAACTCGAAGAGAGAAACAGGAAATGACGAAATTTTTACAGGCAAATCCGCATTTAGAATAAGTCTCTTGTAAAAGTAATAGATGTTAAGTAAATTAGGATTTTTCAATGGGGGACCATATCTTGGTGATTTATCCACATGGACAGATAATGAGTCATTTTTTTTTTAAAGGGATAAGTTACAGATACGAAAATATGTCATTAACAATATCGTCGTAAGCAACATGAAATGGGATTTACATTATATGAAGGAGGCATATAAAACATGTGATTTAATGAGCGCACGATGGCAAGGAAATATAAGTAATTACATTTACATTTTAGTCATTTAGCAGACACTCTTATCCAATGGAGAAAAAGTCAGCTAACGAAGTTAAGTAATTGAATGGGACAACATGGGCTATCTTATGAACAAAGAGCAGAAAGTAATTTGAATCGGAGGGGTGCATAATAAGTTCTAAAAATGGATATGATAATTTGATATACGTTTGGATAAGAAGTTTGGATATATAACATAATTAAGTCATAGAATATCAAGGAGTGGTATGGAGATTGTGAAGCTGTTTTAGAGAGTAGTGGAAATTACAGTCTGTTTTTTTTTTGGTCCGCTGGGAGTATGGTTGTAAAGGTGATTTGTGTTGATTGAGAAGTGATTAATAAAACCACGAAGGGATTATTTGATGTGAGTACCTAGAAGTTTCTAATGTTATATAGGTATTAACTTGCTCACCCAATCGTAGATGTACGTCATGGGTGGGAAAATAATGAATACGGGTTTCTAAGTTGTACCGTTGTTGGATCATGTGATAGAGATAAGGCTTAAGGAATAAACTGACCATAAGTAATGTGGTTAAAGATGTAAGTTATATTGTACAAAGCCAATTTAGGGTTTCCATTAAACTAATTATCAGTGTGGAGCTAAGGTGGTGAAGTGAAGGAACTTGATTTTGTATCAGATGGTAAGACGACAAACCATTGTATTTGCGCTATTTGTGGGATTTATTTGTCATTTCAATGGCATAGAGTAAAATCTGGGTTTCTGAGTGTAATTCAACTGCTGGTATGTGTAGCTTGAACGGATACTACATAGTATTTGGTTTGGTGATGTCGAAGGGAAGGTTTGAAGCGTGCGTGGTTAAAATGGAAAGACTCACTTATTTAACAGGAATAGCGAGACGATTTCGTGGTAGTCATTTTTTTGCGTTGCCTAGGGGTTTGCTAGATTAAATGATTGAGAATGGGGGCGTAATGTCAATCCATGAATGGGATATTAATACTATGGATATAAATTCAATATATGCTGGTCAAATACAGCAAGTGTTTGGTATTACTTGTAGCCTACTTAGAAATGACAGTTACCTAGATCTGCTGTATTCTAATAATGGTGGATTGGTGGTTTCAGAAGAGCTGTGGCTAAGATCTTAGAAACAAACACCAAGAATAATGAAGCAGTGTTGGAAGGAAGCAGAGTATGAAAGATAACATTGACTGATGAATAAAGCAACTTTTGGTTGAGGTCACTACAGAAATATTACTGACACAATATCTTAACAGATAAAATGAACCAAACATGAAGTTACTACAGCAATTTAGGATTGTTAATGTTGATAAGTTCGTTTTTAAATGCTACGATAGAGGAAAATGCAGAACGCTGTTTGAACGTGTTTTATTTGGTCTACTAGTAAAAAAATTTAAGAGAGAGCTGTAAGGGACATTATGGGTTACGTTTGGTGTACAAGGATCAATGGTTGCTGAGGAGAAGGAAGTCAAAGGGGGTTGAATGTTACCGGTGTGAAAGGCCTAGCTAGTTAGTGGTACGAACTAGTGGCATTTAGAGTGGTGACGTAACTTGCTCTGCGACGTGGAAGTAGTTGTTTAACTTGCTTTGCAAGGACCGCAGATTATGTGGAGCGAAGGGTAACGGTGTTTTCGAGGGTGAATGTTGTCGATGTGTGTAGAGGGTCCCTGGTTCAAGCCCATGTTGGGAAGGAAAGCAAAACTTTTACATTGATGCTATTGACCTAGATCACTAGGTGAAGTGATACAATTATACAAAAGAGGTTGTCTTACCAACCCATAGCGGATAGTATAACATAGTAATTAAAGTTTCATCTCTGTGAATATATGTTTTGTTAGTTTTGACATTAACTTCACAATAATTTGTAATCTGTTGAAATACCGTTAGATGGAAAGTCAGCGGTAGAGAATGACAGATATTGTAGAGGGTTTTCTGTGTTAGACGGATAAGTAGGTTAATTGGGTGATGAGAAATGTTGAATTGGATTGTTTGAAGAAGGATAAGTATGGTCATTGGGAGATGGGCAATGTTGAATTGGATTTTTTAATAGACTGGTATTAAAATAATTATTTCCAGTAAGGTCAATGTAAAATGTTATTATTTAGTAGTGGTTTGTGGATACAATTTACTAATGACATGATTTAGTAAGAGGGTGAAAAAGAGTAGTGATCGTTGTGTTATGTCGGGATATGAAGGACGCAGTTGTAACGTAGAGCACATGTCTAGATAGTTGAATATGGAACGTTCTTTGACAATTTTTAATTATTATTATTACATTATATAGTTTGTTTAGACAACAGTGAGTTATGCAGATAGTTATTTAATTATAAAAACGATAATCTGTTTATGGTACGTTGTACAATGGGAGATGGTTTTTACTATTAGGCTGGTTGGTAGTAAACATATTTTTGTAAGTTATGAAGTTATTAAACAATAGGTAAAACATCAATGCAACAAGTGGAGATGATTACATTACCAAACAGGGGTTATAGGTATATTAGAATGTATAGTGAACTTAATGAAACATGGTATTATCTGATGTGTTTTGAGTGGGAGTTTTTTTTCCAGGATTGATGGAAATCCCCTACAGTATATGTTAAGGGAAAGTAGGAGATAACGTATCAAACAACTTTTTTAATAGATGCATGGGATAAAATATCACGGCTTACTTACGCGGAGTAAGTGATTATATTGGCAAATGAATGAAATATGACATTTAGAGGGGTGACAGGAACAATATAAGGGGAAACAGATATTTCTATGTTGTTGATCAAGTAACGATACTAGGATAATTTGATATGGGATCACATGTAGCAGATTTAGGGGTTGAATAATCATTGTGAGAATTGCAGAGGATGAAGTCTGAAGGGTAATCAATTAAAAAATATGAATTGTGAACTCAAATAACTTTGAGTGGTTTTAATCTTTTGAGAGATTTTATAATCTTCTTATGGAGTAGTTATGAGGAATTAGATTGATACAAATGATTATTGATGAGATAGGAAAGTGTATATCTGTATCATGTTTTCTGTGTAATTACTATTTTGGGATTGCTGATTATAATTGAATGTTAACGTAATGTATACTAAAGGGGATTTCCTTATCTCATTGGAATGTTTCCTCAGTCTGTGGGCTAGGTGGAGCAGTTTAGTAAAATTTGGCAGTTTTATACTTAAGTCGTAAAAAAGAGCTACCAAATTAAATGAGGCCTGGCTATTTTTGTTAGTTGTTTTCCAATAGGGTTTTTCAAATAACCACACACAACCCACCTATTATGATGTTTCTATAGGGTTCTTATTTTGAGTGTAAGGAGTTTCAACAGGTCAAAGGTGATAGGTATTAAAGGGGCACACAGTTTTTTTTTTCTTTTCTGAGTGAGTTTTGGGTAAACATGACATGTTGACAAGAAATGTCATGGGGACTTAATGTACACTTGGGATACAACTTTAGTAATTAGTTTATACTATAGAATGGAACAATTCTTTGAAGGGTTTCCATGACCTCTGAACTCTGTCCTGACTTTCTAGTGTGATTTGATCACCCACACTGGAAATCCTAGAGACATGGGCATCAGAATTTAAGGTAATTTATAATTCCGAGTTGAGGATCATTTATAATAAGGATAATTATGAAGAAGTTTATAATTTGGTAATAATATATATATATATATATATATATATATATATATATATATATATATATATATATATATATATATATATATATATATATATATATTATGATTAGGACCATGACAAGAACTGAGAGAGAGAGAGAGCTATCCCTGTAAGAGGGATAACTGTCGATAGTCAATGTTGATATTACTTGAATTACGTTATGGGATACAAGTATGTTAAGATATTATCTAATGTTGTCATTTTAATGTCATTTATTATTTTGGTTTAACAAACAATGTCATTGTTTTGTTTTCGAACACATGAATCACGATATGAGTCATGTGTCCAAAGGGGGGACGTAATGATGGCATGAGGATTTATTGGTAAATTTGCATATTGTTGTACGAATATGAGCAATAGTAATTACTGTGTTATGGGTTAGATTAAATGTTTTAGGTGAAAATGTATTTGTGGTATAATGCAGGATGTAGAGGAGTCCTGTCTATGGAATGAGTGGACTCCAACAAGCTACAAGATTGTGCACTTCCTAATCAATGCTTCTCCTGAGTGATAAGAAAAAGGGTAAAGTAGCATACTGTATCTCACCTAATAATGTTCTGAAGACTTTCTTTCAAAAGGTGAAGGCTTCTCTGCCAGAACTAACAGGATAATCTGGGCATTGTCTGCATTGGAGACTATGTGGCAGTAAAGGATTACAGAAGTAAGAGATGAACAGAATCTGGGTGGAGAGGTCAGTACTAGGTGTTATGGCTGATTCCCTCGGTGGAGGCACAGACTAGTACTTCAAGATCTTCCTGATTTTCAAGAATCACCATCCTAGCACACCATTCAGTTATATGTATTTGGAGGGTTTACCTAATAGAAATTGGGGAGTATATTAGAAAATGGTATTAAGAATAATTGTTAAAACATAATAATTGGTCATATAGTGAATGCTTATATGGATTTATTGGATTATAAATGAAATTAATTAAACTGTTATGTTTGTCTTCTAGTGAGGTAAATACAGATGGTGTCTTGATGCATAGCAGGGATAATTTAGTCTAGAATGGTGTGAACCTAAATAAAATAAACAACCTATGAACCGGCTGAAGATGAATATAAGAGGTGTTGAAGACGTTTCTGTAAAGCACCACTTCTACATGCAACCAGTGTATAACAGCCAATAGAAGCTATCAACGGATTTTCTCACATTTTTATATCAAGGGAGTGGGACCGGAGTCCACCATTGAGTAAGAAGGAAGAAATATATGTTCAGATACAACATTTCTAATGTTGTGGGTATAATGATTGGCAAATGGACAAGACAATGAGGTTGTTGAGTTGGTGGTGACTCGGATGAGACATTGTAGTTGTGACATTGTCATGGGCAATTCATTTTGAACTATGAAGCTGTCTGAAGAACATAATGGAGAAACGGCAGGAGATTGAAGTGCCGGGAGAAAAAAGGGGTTGCTTAGCTGTGTTAATAAAAAATTTGATTTATCTAAATTTGCTAATTTGGGTAATAGGTATATACACTGCTAAATTAATAGTATTAAGAATGCATTGAGAGGATGATCTGTATTTATTATCAGAATGAGGAAGGTCATAATAGAATTATGGATATTTGTACTGTATGTTAATATAAGTGTATATTCTGATAGTTGTAATGGGTGATAAAGTTGAGGGTTTTAACTTTCATTGATAAGGACCAAGTGAATCAATGAGAATTGTCATTTAAATTTGGTTGAGTTAAGTAATTTGGTTTTAGGTTATAATTTATAAGATGACTGAGTGATTTAAGTAAATCATTAGTATGTATTAGTATAAATATTTTCAAGATGAAGGATATTGCTTGTACAATTGAGAACTGTCTTATATAGGTATTAGGTTAAAACAGTGATACATTATGGTAATGTCTTAAGACTTATATGATATATTTTGAGTAGACATTGTTGAATCATACTGTTTGAAACATAGAGGTTAATGTGAGGATTGTGACTGAAATCATGAATCTGTTGATTAATTGGGTTAACATAGTCACATATTAGTCACTATATACATTTGAAGTATTGGGTGGTATTGATATGGAGGTTTAGAGTGGTACATATCTGTGTTGCTAGGCAAGAACTTAACTGGTTCCTATCATGGAGTTTTGGTATTTGAGACATAGGAATGTTTATGCTATTTCCATCTGATCTGATTGTGGTTGAATTGTTCAATCCTAACTAGTTCAAGGATGTACTGATTTAACAGGGACTGAAAACAGAGTGAATACTGTGTATCTATCTCAGGCATATTAAGAGAACAAAGTCAGAGTTGAACATGGTACCTTTTAACAATCATGGGTTTTCAAGAAATTGGATTTGAGATGTCACTCATTAGACTATGCAATTGATAATTGCATAGCATTGGATGCTATTATAGTAGATAGAAGGGGAATGTATGTGATTATATAGGGGATGCATGTTGTACATGCTGGCCATCAAGATTAGGAAGGTCTTGGGGAATTTAACTAAAGCTATGAGAAATATTAGAGACATGCAGGAAGGCATTAAGAGAAATAATTCCAGTTTAGAGTCCATTGATAATGTTGATTGAGGAATGTTAAGTTGGAAATGTATAACGTGGATTTTAAGGTTTACAGGTTTGAAGATGTGGAAACAAGACTAACTCGGTTGATCAGAAGGCGCCCCAAGTGACCAGAGAAAAGCTTGGGGTTCCTCACAATGAACATGGATGAAGAAGACTGAAGTTATTTTTATTTAGATATATTCATATGAATATATTGTAATATCCATGTAACTTAGGAAGTGTCATGTATCTTTGTATTGGTGGGGATGATGTCATGATGTTAGGAATGTATTTCTATGTAATCAAGTATATCTATACTACTGATTGTAGACCATTTTATTTTATATGAAGTTATAGGTGAATTGTTGGGGTTAAGTAATGTTATATCTGAGTAATGTTACTTACCACAAAAGAGAGAATAGAAAAGGAGGATTGTTATGATGTCATTTCATAGTGTTGTGTGAACCAGGTTAAAGTTAGTAGATAAGTGACTGGGCGCCGCACAGTCTGAATACCAAGGATTCCATTATGTCAAGGGAGCTTATTGGTGGTTTATCTTAGAATGATTGATGGATATGATATACTGACTTAGGGACAAGGGAAGAACATCAGAGAAGGGAGTGCCCACTGAGTGTTACCAGATGTGGTTGATGAAACGTTTAACAGAATGTATATAAATGAGAGGGTCTCTTTGTCTAGTTAGTTTGGAATAGCTAGAGGCAAAGCACTGTCCTTTTGTTATAACGAACCATGGTACCTATTAAATATTCATATGAACTCCCCAGCTAAGTGTTAAATATATTCTTGCATCATTAATTACTTGATACCCGAGAAACTCATCATAACACTTCCTGTACACTATGTGACATCCACTTTAAATATCTTACATTGTGATTGTCTCTAAGAGTGAGCTTTACACAGTGTATACTTCAGGAGTCCTTTACTGTAGCTGCAGTGATTCAGTGTCCGACAAACGCTGAGTGACTTAGCTGCATTAAAACATGAGGAAGTGGTGACCAAGATTAATAGCTCTAATTACATTTAGTCGGGGTCTTAACAGACCGCGGACGACCATGTGAAAACCCTGCCCTTTCAGACTTCAGACTGAAAATAACAGACCTGTAAGTGCACCGGAGACAGTCATTTATTCATTTTAGACGCTCCGAAATGTTCCCAGATGCTTCGAAGCTCTTTTGTGTATCCCATTCATTACCTACAAATTTGGTATGCACTGGATCGAAGTGTACAACAGCGTGTTCCAGTTCCCACCAACATCCAGCAACTTCGCACAGCCATTGAAGAGGAGTGGGACAACATTCCACAGGCCACAATCAACAGCCTGATCAACTCTCTGCGAAGGAGATGTGTCGCGCTGTATGAGGCAAATGGTGGTCACACCAGATACTAACTTAGGGCCTAATTTATTTCCTTATATGAACTGTAACTCAGTAAAATCTTTGAAATTGTTGCATGTTGCGTTTATATTTTTTGTTCAGTGTAAATGCACACATGCACATACACACACACTAGTGTGGATCCAGTGGGCCGATTGGGCAGACTGACTGCAGTGCTGATCGATGGGGTCAGGAGATCAGTCAGCCACAGCCCCAGCCCCTCATCAATCACACAGTACCCGTGGGCCAGGAGGACTTATTAAGCTTTGACACACAGGACACTCAGGACTCACAAGAGGGGGGGAACAAATACAACTGTGACACCCGGGATACAGAGGTGGTAGAGATTAAGCTGTGACATAATGGCGTCAGAGGATTCACAAGGGGGACCGATGAAGCCGTGACACCCAGCCTCAGGGGACTTACTGGGGGACTAATAAAAATATAACACTGGGGAACCAATGACACCCAAGGGAAACAATAAAGTTGTGACACCCACCAAGGGGGCAGATAGAGTTGTGGCAGCACATACCATGGGGAACAATAAAGTTGTAACTCCAGGGGACAAATAAAGTTTGGGGGACATAAGAAAATAAAACAAATAAGTTGAGACAACCAGGAGGAGTCATAAAATTACTGGTCTGAGAATGTCCTCATGCAGTGGGTCACAAAATGTCCAAAACCGACATAAGAAACGTTGGAAATCTAAGCTCTGAGAGAAATATCTAACCACTAGCCACCTCACTCAATGCACATTTCTTAAAGGATACATGCTCTGCTCTAAAACAGAATGTGTCACTCCTTCACTCTTTACCTAGATAAGCGCTCACAGAAACGCTCTCAACAAGAAAACCCCATTCACTGCATTGCCTCTCTCACAATCAAAGTGGAAAGAATAATTAGTAGGATCGAGATTACCCCACCAGCATTACTCACATGATGTGGCCTGATCAGGAAAATAACTGCACTAAAAAAGTATATTTATACATGTAATAGTGTGTATAGGTATGCTCTCCTATTTCCACACAGTGAAAGTAGACCTGGGTAGGTCAAGAGAGAAAGTCAAGCAGGAAGTTGTACAGTATCTGGCTCCTGTCTTGACCCATATTCTGACCAGGCTATCCAGGACAACCAACTGTTCTGCTTCTGTACAGTAAGTGGGTCTTCCTCTCATCACACACACACACACACACACACACACACACACACACACACACACACACACACACACACACACACAAGAAAAGGACACCACATCCCTGTCATGGGGGGAATTGTAGTGCCATCAGTGGCTAACCTATAACACTGCAAATATCACAAGAACAACAAAGTGTGAAGTGAACACCTCACAAATTCCAGTAAAAAAAATCATAATCTGTTTGACTTTGTAAAGCCCTTCACAGCTTTCTGAACATGTTGGCTTTTGACACCTCTTCAAATCTCCCAGGAGGACAGCCTTGTGCTGGCGTTAAACAACAGATGGAAATGAATATGTCAAGTGTTTCGTAAACGGTACCACTGTAGCCTGTAAAAAATGTACCACTGTAGCCTGAGCAAGCGTTCTTTCACCAGTGTTGGGATTCATATTGTTCGTTATACACTTCACCGAAAGTATGTGGACACCTGCTCATTGAACATCTAATTCCAAAATCATTACATTTACATTTTAGTCATTTAGCAGACACTCTTATCCAGAGCGACTTACAGTTAGTGAGTGCATACATTTTTCATACTGGCCCATACAGGAGGACTGTAGCTCAGGACATGGGCAATAATATGGAGTTGGTCCCCCCTTTGCTGCTATAACAGCCTCCACTCTTCTGGGAAGGCTTTCCACTAGATGTTGGAACATTGCTTCGGGGACTTGCTTCCATTCAGCCAAAAGAGCATTAGTGAGGTCGGGCACTGATGTTCGGCGATTAGGCCTGGCTCGCAGTCAGTGTTCCAATTCATCCCAAAGGTGTCGGATGGGGTTGAGGTCAGGGCTCTGTTCAGGCCAGTCAAGTTCTTCCACACCGATCTCAACAAACCATTTCTGTATGGACCTCACTTTGTTCACAGAGGCATTACATTTTACATTTTAGATCAGCATTGTCATGCTGAAACAGGAAAGGGCCTTCCCCAAACTGTTGCCACAAAGTTGGAAGCACAGAATTGTGTAGAATGTCATTGTATGCTGTAGCGTTAAGATTCCTTTCACTGGACCTAAGGGCCCTAGACAGAACCATGAAACAGCCCCAGACCATTATTCCTCCTCCACCAAACTTTACAGTTGGTAATATGCATTGTGGCAGGTAGCGTTCTCCTGGCATCAGCCAAACCCAGATTTGTCCGTCGGACTGCCAGATGGTGAAGCGTGATACTTTACTTCAGAGACCGCGTTTCCACTGCTCCGGAGTCCAATGGCTGCGAGCTTTACACCACTCCAGCTGACGCTTGGATTTGCACATGGTGATCTTAGGCTGATTGGCCATGGAAACCCATTTCATGAAGCTCCCGACAAACAGTTATTGTGCTGACGTTGCTTCCAGAGGCAGTTTGGAATTCAGTAGTGAGTGTTGGGTCCTCAACTGGCAGCCTCATTAAATAGTACCCGCAAAACACCAGTCTTAACGTCAACAGTGAAGAGGCGACTCCGGGATGCTGACCTTCTAGGCAGAGTTGCAAAGAAAAAGCCATATCTCAGACTGCCCATCTTAATATGTTCTTTTTATTGGCCAGTCTGAGATATGGCTTTTTCTTTGCAACTCTGCCTAGAAGGTCAGCATCCCGGAGTCGCATCTTCACTGTTGACGTTGAGACTGGTGTTTCGCGGGTACTATTTAATGAAGCTGCCAGTTGAGGACCTGTGAGATGCCTGTTTCTCAAACTAGACACTCCAATGTATTTGTCCTCTTGCTCAGTTGTGCACCGTGGTCTCCCACTCCTCTTTCTATTCTGGTTAGAGCCAGTTTACGCTGTTCTGTGAAGGGAGTAGTACACAGCGTTGTACGAGATCTTCAGTTTCTTGTCAATTTCTTGCATGAATAGACGTAATTTTTCAGAACAAGAATAGACTGACGAGTTTCAGAAGAAAGTTATTTGTTTCTGGCCATTTTGAGTCTGTAATCGAACCCACAATTGCTGATGCTCCAGATACTCAACTAGTCTCAAGAAGGCCAGTTTTATTGCTTCTTTAATCAGCACAACAGTTTTCAGCTGTGCTATCATAATTGCAAAAGGGTTTTCTAATGATCAATTAGCCTTTTAAAATGATAAACTTGGATTAGCAAACACAACGTGCCATTGGAATACAGGACTGATGGTTGCTGATAATGGGCCTCTGTAAGCCTATGTAGATATTCCATTAAAAATCAGCCATTTCCCGCTACAATAGCCATTTACAAAATTAACAATGTCTACACTGTATTTCTGATCAATTTGATGTTATTTTAATGGACAAAAAAATGGGCTTTTCTTTCGAAAACAAGGACATTTCTAAGTGACCCCAAAATTTTGAACGGTAGTGTATATATATATATATATATATATATATATATATATATATATATATATATATATATATATATATAATTATTTTTAATCAAACCTCCCACAGGCCGGATTGAATGGGCTTGTGGAAACCAAAACCTCGTAGCGTATTTGTTTCCCCTTAATCATATCCCAATCAACTTGGATGAAGTCAGACTAAATATTTTAGTTTGATTTTGTTAAGACACTCCAGGACTGGACTTGTCCAGAGCAGATTGTGGTTAAATACTATTTTAATCTTTCTATCTTTAATATACTAAAGACATGTACCTACAGTAAAATGCATTTTTGGCGCATTTATTTAAAGAAAGTGTACAACGTATCAACAATTCTCTCTGGGCATGTCGATAATATACAGTTCGGTCGGGAATTATTGACACCCTTGATAAAGATGAGCAATATTGACTGTATAAAATAAATACTGAGCTATATTGTATGCTCTTTTATACTAATACAATTGCTTGTTGGATGCATTTGTAGTTGTGTTTCAGATTATGTTGTAACCAATAGAAATTAATGGTATGCATGGTATGCATTTTGGAGTCATTTTTATTGTAAATAAGAATATAATATATTTCTAAACACTTCTAGATTAATGTGGATGCTACCATGATGACGGACAATCCTGAATGAATCATGAATAATGATGAGTGAGAAAGTTACAGCGTGTCAAAGATCATACCCACAAGCAATATCTCCAGAGTGGCGCAGTGGTCTAAGGTACTACATTGCAGTGCTAGCTGTGCCACTAGAGATCCTGGTTCGAATCCAGGCTCTGTCGCAGCCGGCTGCGACCGGGAGACCCATGGGCGGTGCACAATTGGTCCAGTGTCATCCAAGGTAGGGGAAGGGTTTGGCCGGCAGGGATGTGGGTTCGTTTCCCACGGGGGGGCAGTATAAAAAAGAAACATGTATGCATTCACTAACTGTAAGTTGCTCTGGATAAGAGTGTCTGCTAAATGACTAAAATGTAAATGAAATGCAAACCTCCCCTGTTAATGGTGAGAGGTTAGCATGTCTTGGGGGGCTTTGATATATGATTGTTTTTTTTTTACTAAGTCGTTCAGACGAGATACTAAGTCGTTTGAACAAGATACTAAGCTGTTCGGACTAGATCATTCAAGAGTCAAATAATTATTTGGGAACCATTTGTGTGGCGTAAGTAGGCATATGTCGCACGTCACTACTTCACAGGAGCGGCATTTGAACATTAATTTTTTATCCAAGTGCGTTTTTTGGCAGAAATGCCTTCTGGAACATGTGAACTTTCATGAGCCTTAATAACAAACTTGTATTCCATCCATGAATACAAATAAAATTGTTAAATTACGAGCCTAGTTGGTTTAGCCACGGAAAAAGACAGGAACCTTCCCACTAGCCATGAGATAATGGGTGGGCTGGACATGCTGGTAGATGAGTTTGGATTGGTCTGCCATGTAGCATGCTTCTGTCTATAACGTTAGCTGTTCAGGATTGTGTTGACAGTCCTTTCTACCGTGCCGTTTTTGAAAGATATAACGTTAGCCACCGAGAACTACAAAAGTTGTGCTACTTTTCTCAACAAGATTGATGCCCTGAATTTAGCAGGCGCTATCGACAGATCACTTGGAAAAAGTGATGGGCTACTTTCTGCACACGCCACGGTCAGTGTGAACCGGAGTGACTTGACACAACGCTGGCCAAACAACATGTAGCTACAAACAAAACGGTGTTAAATGGTTCCAGCCTGCCGTGAAGCGTTCATCCATGGGTAAGAGTCTAGCTACATTTTCAGATAAAAGCTTCTAATTTTGTCAGAAAGTCATTTTTATTGCAAGTTAAAGCATACTTTTAGTTAGCTTGCTAACTAACATTACATGTATGATCTGTGTAGTAATATTATTTGAATCAGAAATCCATTTGCATTGTTAGTTATAGCCTAATGTTAGCTAGCTAACATTGAACCTAGTTTGTAAGCTTTAGCTACCTGCAGATTCTTAACAAAGAATGTTATAACTAAACCAAGATAGACCACAGCTTGTCATTTCCAATGGGAACAAATGAGTGGGCAGAACAAGTAAGGAGGTGGGCAGAGCCAAGCACACGCTAGCGATATTCTATTGGCGTGTTCTATTATGTATCTGCATATTTCTGTTAGGGAACACCTACTCCGTGAAGTGCGTGTGTGCAATAACTCAATTCACCTTCACACTCCTTCTAAACAGCGTCATTTAAAAAAAGTTTTGCAAAGGGTAAAGTCCACAAAACTTAGTCCACTGTTCATAACAGAAACAGAAAACTGTATTGAGATCAATTGTTTAATCGATGAGAAAATGTGCAGAATGTCGGCCAAAATCCATCTCGTTCCATCTTCTCCCACTGCCCGCCAGTGGGCTTCCTCTCACTACCATATTTGGTATTGAGTGGAAACGCCAACTGGATGCTCCACATTTATACATCCAGTGAAATACAGTGGGGAAAAAAAGTATTTAGTCAGCCACCAATTGTGCAAGTTCTCCCACTTAAAAAGATGAGAGAGGCCTGTAATTTTCATCATAAGTACACGTCAACTATGACAGACAAAATGAGAATTTTTTTCTCCAGAAAATCACATTGTAGGATTTTTAATGTATTTATTTGCAAATTATGATGGAAAATAAGTATTTGGTCAATAACAAAAGTTTCTCAATACTTTGTTATATACCCTTTGTTGGCAATGACACAGGTCAAACGTTTTCTGTAAGTCTTCACAAGGTTTTCACACACTGTTGCTGGTATTTTGGCCCATTCCTCCATGCAGATCTCCTCTAGAGCAGTGATTTTTCGGGGCTGTCGCTGGGCAACACGGACTTTCAACTCCCTCCAAAGATTTTCTATGGGGTTGAGATCTGGAGACTGGCTAGGCCACTCCAGGACCTTGAAATGCTTCTTACGAAGCCACTCCTTCGTTGCCCGGGCGGTGTGTTTGGGATCATTGTCATGCTGAAAGACCCAGCCACGTTTCATCTTCAATGCCCTTGCTGATGGAAGGAGGTTTTCACTCAAAATCTCACAATACATGGCCCCATTCATTCTTTCCTTTACACGGATCAGTCGTCCTGGTCCCTTTGCAGAAAAACAGCCCCAAAGAATGATGTTTCCACCCCCATGCTTCACAGTAGGTATGGTGTTCTTTGAATGCAACTCAGCATTCTTTGTCCTCCAAACACGACGACTTGAGTTTTTACCAAAATGTTCTATTTTGGTTTCATCTGACCATTTGACATTCTCCCAGTCCTCTTCTGGATCATCCAAATGCACTCTAGCAAACTTCAGACGGGCCTGGACATGTACTGGTTTAAGCAGGGGGACACGTCTGGCTCTGCAGGATTTGAGTCCCTGGCGGCATAGTGTGTTACTGATGGTAGGCTTTGTTACTTTGGTCCCAGCTCTCTGCAGGTCATTCACTAGGTCGCCCCGTGTGGTTCTGGGATTTTTGCTCACCGTTCTTGTGATCATTTTGACCCCACGGGGTGAGATCTTGCGTGGAGCCCCAGATCGAGGGAGATTACCAGTGGTCTTGTATGTCTTCCATTTCCTAATAATTGCTCCCACAGTTGATTTCTTCAAACCAAGCTGCTTACCTTTTGCAGATTCAGTCTTCCCAGCCTGGTGCAGGTCTACAATTTTGTTTCAGGTGTCCTTTGACAGCTCTTTGGTCTTGGCCATAGTGGAGTTTGGAGTGTGACTGTTTGAGGTTGTGGACAGGTGTCTTTTATACTGATAACAAGTTCAAACAGGTGCCATTAATACAGGTAACGAGTGGAGGACAGAGGAGCCTCTTAAAGAAGAAGTTACAGGTCTGTGAGAGGCAGAAATCTTGCTTGTTTGTAGGTGACCAAATACCTATTTTCCACCATAATTTGCAAATCAATTCATTAAAAATCCTACAATGTGATTTTCTGGATTTTTTTTCCTCATTTTGTCTGTCATAGTTGACGTGTATCTATGATGAAAATTACAGGCCTCTCTCATCTTTTTAAGTGGGAGAACTTGCACAATTGGTGGCTGACTAAATACTTTTTTCCCCACTGTATATGTCTCATTGTTCTAACTGTGTTCATACTACAGCTATGACAATGTTTGTATTGGTAGTCGTATGAGTTGGGATTATGCCAGTTCATTGTTTAGCTACCTAGCTAGCTACATCTCTAAACAAAAGACTTCACTTCGGCCGGATTATTACATGACCCATCAAATTAGCCAGGTGTGTCTGGGGGTGATTATGGCCATCTACTGTATTTAATGAACATGTGTACATGTCTAGACAATAGTGATCCATCCATTTAGGTAGATGTGGCTGGAGGCTGGTTATAGCATTTCCTTCACATGACCAATCAATTTAGACAAGTGTGTCGGGTATGTGTCATCTAATAATGATAACATATTTATAAAATATTTTTTTCTGGTCACTTTCTGTTTTTGATATTACTACTATGAAAGTAACCACTTCACTGTACCGTTTACACCTTCTGTATCCTGTGCATGTGACAAATAAACATACATTTTATTTGATATAGCGTTTGTTTACCACATGGCCTCACATGTGAATCCTTAAAGAGATGAGTGGGGCTAAGGCTTAAGAAGATGGGAACGATGTTGAATGGGTGTAGACAAAAAAGAGCTCTCCAGTAGGTGTACCAAAACATTCAAGGGCCATTTTCTCAAAAGTGGGGTTACAAGTTTATCAACTTTCAAAGCAGAATCACTTTCCCATTGTTCCTTAACTGCAGTGTATGATATACAATTTTCTAGCTCTAAGTCTCTACTTTTATCAAATGTAAAAAATGCAATAAAAAATGTTGCTACATAAGACCGAATCGAGGCGGTCAGTCATATTTTTTGACAGGGGGTGCAGGACTGTTTTTAGCCTAATTTAGATATGTTTCTGCTATAATTTCTGACATTTTTGGTAGGCTATTTGATAGTCAACTTGTCTATAATTAGATACATGCACCTTCTCTTCTGTCATTATACTGTATGTTGCCGTAGAATACTAAATAAACCTTTGCTCACCAGAGTAATGTCATCAATGATAGAAGGAATGCTTCAATCTAGTTGACATCGGTAAAGTTTTCTCTGTCATCTCTACTTCTTTCGCAGAGCAAAGACGTTTAGGAACTGGGGAGAAAATACAATAATACTTTTTTGTGCACAATGTCCAAATGATATTAGTTTGAACCATTGCAAGGAAATAGGAAGCTGTGAACTGACATGTTTCTGATAACATTTCAGTTTGGCTTGGATACATGCTTTATGTGGTTAAAATACTATGCTGTGATGTTGACAAAGATAGCACCTCTACAGACCGTGCATTCACATTCTCTCAAAATGCTGAAATAAATAAATCACATGTCTCCACTCCTGTTCCCTAGTCAAAATGTACATTTGGTGTATCATTTTACTGCAAAATATACTTACTTCTGCAGGAGTTAATATTAAGACTATGTGAGAGGTTATAGACCTACAGTCAGTGTCCAGATTTCAGTTTCCATTTAAAGCTGCAATATGTAACTTTTTGGGCGACCCGACCAAAGTCATATAGAAATGAGTGTTTATAGATCTGTCATTCTCATTGAAAGCAAGTCTAAGAAGCGGTAGATCAAATCAAATCAAATCAAATCAAATCAAATCAAATTTTATTGGTCACATGCGCCGAATACAACAGGTGCAGACATTACAGTGAAATGCTTACTTACAGCCCTTAACCAACAGTGCATTTATTTTAAACAAAAAAGTAAGAATAAAACAACAACAAAAAAGTGTTGAGAAAAAAAGAGCAGAAGTAAAAATAAAGTGACAGTAGGGAGGCTATATATACAATAGAATAAAGTGACAGTAGGGAGGCTATATATACAGGGGGGTACCGTTGCATAGTCAATGTGCGGGGGCACCGGCTAGTTGAGGTAGTTGAGGTAATATGTACATGTGGGTAGAGTTAAAGTGACTATGCATAAATACTTAACAGAGTAGCAGCAGCGTAAAAAGTATGGGGTGGGGGGCAGTGCAAATAGTCCGGGTAGCCATGATTAGCTGTTCAGGAGTCTTATGGCTTGGGGGTAGAAGCTGTTGAGAAGTCTTTTGGACCTAGACTTGGCACTCCGGTACCGCTTGCCGTGCGGTAGCAGAGAGAACAGTCTATGACTAGGGTGACTGGAGTCTTTGACAATTTTGAGGGCCTTCCTCTGACACCGCCTGGTATAGAGGTCCTGGATGGCAGGGAGCTTTGCCCCTGTGATGTACTGGGCCGTACGCACTACCCTCTGTAGTGCCTTGCGGTCAGAGGCCAAGCAGTTGCCATACCAGGCGGTGATGCAACCAGTCAGGATGCTCTCGATGGTGCAGCTGTAGAATTTTTTGAGGATCTGAGGACCCATGCCAAATCTTTTTAGTCTCCTGAGGGGGAATAGGCTTTGTCGTGCCCTCTTCACGACTGTCTTGGTGTGTTTGGACCATGATAGTTCGTTGGTGATGTGGACACCAAGGAACTTGAAGCTCTCAACCTGTTCCACTACAGCCCCGTCGATGAGAATGGGGGCGTGCTCAGTCCTCTTTTTTTCCTGTAGTCCACAATCATCTCCTTTGTCTTGGTCACGTTGAGGGAGAGGTTGTTGTCCTGGCACCACACGGCCAGATCTCTGACCTCCTCCCTATAGGCTGTCTCATCGTTGTCGGTGATCAGGCCTACCACTGTTGTGTCGTCGGCAAACTTAATGATGGTGTTGGAGTCGTGCCTGGCCATGCAGTCATGGGTGAACAGAGAGTACAGGAGGGGACTGAGCACGCACCCCTGAGGGGCCCCCGTGTTGAGGATCAGTGTGGCAGATGTGTTGTTACCTACCCTTACCACCTGGGGGCGGCCCGTCAGGAAGTCCAGGATCCAGTTGCAGAGGGAGGTGTTTAGTCCCAGGATCCTTAGCTTAGTGATGAGCTTTGAGGGCACTATGGTGTTGAATGCTGAGCTGTAGTCAATGAATAGCATTCTCACGTAGGTGTTCCTCTATGATCGGTTCTATGTGCGCTATTTCTATGCTTCCCGTTCTTAAATTTCAGTTTTGTACACCAGCTTCAAACAGCTGAAAATACAATATCGTTGGATATGGAAAATATATTTCACAGCTATTTAGATGGTACAATGGTACTCTAAACTACACTTGCTTGTTTTGTCACATAAACTGAAATTCGGCGAACTATTAGAATTTAAGCAACCAGGAAATGGCGGAGCAATTTCTGCATAGTGCATCTTTAACCCATCTGAACAGTATGCTACAGTTCCCTTGACATTCCATAGGCCTATTTGAAGTCCCCGTCTTGTGACTGTCGAATATAGCGTGATGATTGTGTATAGCGCCTCACAATCATCACACATAACATAGGCACTGCTATTATCATCTTTTACCACTTCAAACCTTTCCCAAACATTACATTTCTGGTCCACCCTTCTCTTTATTTTCAACTCTCCATTTCACAGCTTTTCTCTTATTGAATTAAACTCCGATATTATCCTTTTTGCCACAGTGGATCGAAATTAACTTTTTCTGCCCGTTCCCAAAAGCGATTGGTGTGTAGGCTATTTGGCGCGCGTAAAGTTAGGCCTTGAAGCTTAGGCTTATGCACTAATGCCAAAACAATAATGAAAGAAAAACCTAATGTATATAATTTGCACCAGAGTTATACATTTACAGTGCATTCAGAAAGTATTTAGACCCTTTCCATTTTTCCACATTTTGTTATGTTACAGACTTATTCTAAAATTGATTAAATAAAAAATGTCCTCATCAATCTACACACACTACCCCATAATGACGAAGTGAAAACATGTTTTTAGAATTTTTAGCAAATTTATTACAAAAAACAACAACAGAAATACCTTTTTTACGTAAGTATTCAGACCCTTTGATATGAGACTCGAAATTGAGCTCAGGTGCATCCTGTTTCCATTGATCATCCTTGAGATGTTTCTACGATTTGATTGAAGTCCATCTGTGGTAAATTCAACTGTTTGGACATGATTTGGAAAGGCACACATTTAGTCATTTAGCAGACGCTCTTATCCAGAGCGTGGGAAACGAACCCACAACCCTGACATTGCAAGCGCCATGCTCTACCAACTGAGCTACACACCTGTCTATACAAGGTCCAACAGTTGACAGTGCATGTCAGAGCAAAAACCAAGCCATGAGGTCAAAGGAATTGTCCGTAGAGCTCCGAGACAGGATTGTGTCGAGGCACAGATCTGGGGAAGGGTAACAAAAAAATTCTGCAGCATTGAAGGTCCCCAAAAACACAGTGGCCTCCATCATTCTTAAATGGAAGAACTTTGGAACCATCAAGACTCTACCTAGAGCTGGCTGCCCGGCCAAACTGAGCAATCGGGGGAGAAGGGCCTTGGTCAGGGAGGTGACCAAGAACCCAATGGTCACTCTGACAGAGCTCCATAGTTCCTCTGTGGAGATTAGAGAACCTTTCAGAAGGACACCCATCTCTGCAGCACTCCACCAATCAGGCATTTATGGTAGAGTGGCCAGATGGAAGCCACTCCTCAGTAAAAGGCACATGACAGCCCGCTTGGAGTTTGCCAAAAGGCACCTAAAGGACTCTCAGACCATGAGAAACAAGATTCTCTGGTCTGATAAAACCAACATTGAACTCTTTGGCCTGAATGCCAAGCGTCACGTCTGGAGGAAACCTGGCACCTTCCTTACGGTGAAGCGTGGTGGTGGCAGCATCATGTTTTTCAGCGGCAGGGACTGGGAGACTAGTCAGAATGGAGGGAAGAATGAACGGAGCAAAGTACAGAGAGGTCCTTGATGAAAACCTGCTCTAGAGCGCTCAGGACCTCAGACTGGGGCGAAGGTTCACCTTCCAACAGGACAACGACCCTAAGCACACAGTCAAGACAACGCAGGAGTGGCTTCGGGACAAGTCTCTGAATGTCCTTAAGTGGCCCAGCCAGAGCCTGGACTTGAACCCGATCGAACATCTCTGGAGCGGCCTGAAAGTAGCTGTGCAGCGACACTCCCCATCCAACCTGACAGAGCTTGAGAGGATCTGTAGAGAAGAATGGGAGAAACTCCCCAATTACAGGTGTGCCAAGCTTGTAGTGTCATTCCCAAGAAGAATTGAGGCTGTAATCGCTGCCAAAGGTGCTTCAACAAAGTATTGAGTAAAGGGTCTGAATACTTATATAAATGTGATATTTCATTTTTTTTTTTTTTTATACATTTGCTAACATTTATAAAAACCCATTTTTGTATTGTTTGTAGTGTCCAAGGACTGAGTTTGGGAAACCCTGTTTTAATGTATTGCTTTCTCTTTATTCATGACCTTAAACCTGCCCGCCACTCGGATATAACCGTGGGGACTGCGAGTTATGAGTCATCCCACGCATCACTAATTTGTGCAATGATGTGCCCAATCTGTGATTTAGTGCATTATTATTGGGTAAGCATAATAAGTCGCCTCAATAGCCTATTTGCAGCCATAGGTTGTAATATCTCTCTAGGAGCTGATCCGTCGTCAGTATTGTGGTATAATTATAATGTTAAGGTAGCATTAGAGATATGCGATGTATAGCGGCCATTTTACGGGCTCCTGACTAATTATGCTACTTTGTGTGTTTTTTTGTGCTGCTCTTAATTTGTTTTGTACAGAATTTAGCACTCACGTCTGTAGCCATGAAATGCTTTGAAAAGCTGGTCATGGCTCACATCAACACCATCATCCCAGACACCCTGGACCCACTCCAATTCGCATACCGCTCCATCAGATCCACAGATGATGCAATCTCTATTGCACTCCACACTGCCCTTTCCTACTTGGACAAAAGGAACACCTACGTGAGAATGCTGTTCATTGACTACAGCTTAGCGTTCAACATCATAGTGCACTCAAAGCTTATCAGTAAGCTAAGGTCCCTGGGACTGAACACGTCCCTCTGCATCTGGATCCTGGACTTCATGACGGGCCGCCCCCAGGTGGTGAGTGTATACAACAACACATCCGCCACGCTGACCCTCAACACAGGGGCCCCTCATGGGTGCGTGCTTAGTCCCCTCCTGTAATCCCTGTTCACTCACGACTGCGTGGCTGCGCATGACTCCAACACCATCATTAAGCTTTCCTGATCACCAACGACAATGAGACAGCCTATAGGGAGGAGGTCAGAGACCTGGCAGTGTGGTTCCAGACAACAACCTCTCCCTCAGCGTCAGTAAGACAAAGGAGCTGATTGTGGACTACAGGAAACGGAGGGTCGAGCATGCCCCCATTCACATTGACAGGGCTGCAGTGGAATGGGTCGAGAGCTTCAAGTTCCTCGGTGTCCACATCACTATGGCTCTATCATGGTCCAAACACACCCGCACAGTCTTGAAGAAGGCACGACAACGCATCTTCCCCAGGAGGCTGAAAAGATTTGTCATGGGCCCTCAGATCCTCAAAAAGTTATACAGCTGCACATTCGAGAGCATCTTGACTGGCTGCATCATCGCTTGGTATGGCAACTACTTGGCATCCGACTGCAAGGCGCTACAGAGGGTAGTGCATACGACCCAGTACATCACTGGGGCCGAGCTCCCTGCCATCCAGGGCCTCTTTATCAGGCGGTGTCAGAGGGAGGCCCAAAAAATAGTCCAAGACTCCATCCACTCAAGCCACAGACTTTTCTATCTGCTACCGTCTGTCAAGCGGTACCAATGCACCTAGTCTGGAACCAGCAGAACCCTGAACAGCTTCTACCCCCAAGACATAAGACTTTTAAATAAGTCTGCTAAATAGCAAATCAAATGGCCACCCGGACTACCGGCATTTACCCTTTTCTTCACTAACTCTCTTGCACTCTCTATGCACATACACTGGACTCTACCCACACACTCACACATACACTGTATCTACACTGACACCCCAACACACGCACACATATGCACACACACATAACATGCACACACATGCATACTGACGCGACACACACACTTTCACAACACATACGCTGCTGCTACTATTAGCTATCCTGTTTTTTTGTCACTTTACCCCTACCTTACCTCGTACCACTGCACATCGACTCTGTACTGGTACTCCCTGTATATAGCCATGTTCTTTCCTACTCCCTATATACACTGAGTGTACAAAACATGCTCTTTCCATGACATAGACTGACCAGATGAATCCAGGTGATCCCTTATTGATGTCATCTGTTAAGTCCACTTCAATCAATGTAGAGGAAAGGGAGAGATAGGTTAAATAAATATGTTTAAGCCTTGAGACATGGATTGTGTACAGATGTAGGATCTTAATTTGACCCAGTTTGCTACAGCAGGATAAAAAGACTGCAGCAACAGGAAATGATAATTATTAAGTGGATTATAATGAATGGACATTTTTTGTAAAGCTTGATAAAAATGTTGTTATGGGAAATCAAGTCTGAAATGTTTAAGTGGAAATTACAAACTTTAGATGCATTTTTAAAACTTGAATATACTACAAGTTTACATTTCCTGCTGTGCTGGAAAATTCTCAGCAACATAAGAGTAATCAAATTAAAATCCTACATTTGTATGTGTGCCATTCAAAGGGTGAATGTGCAAGACATAAGATTTAAGATACCGTTGAATGGGATATGGTAGTAGGTGCCAGGTGCACCGGTTTGAGTGTGTCATGAACTGCAATGCTGCTGGGTTTTCACACTCATTTTTACAATTGTATTCATTTTGCAGACGCTCTTATCCAGAGCGACTTATAGTTAGTGAGTGCATACATTTTCATACTGGCCCCCCGTGGGAATCGAACCCACAACCCTGGCGTTGCAAGCGCCATGCCCTACCAACTAAGCTACACGGGACTACTCAACAGTTTCCTGTGTGTATCAAGAATGGTCCACCACCCAAAGGACATCCAGCCAACTTGACACAACCGTGGGAAGCATTGGAGTCAACATGGGCCAGCATCCCTGTGTAATGCTTCCGACACCATGTAGAGTCCATGACTCGATGAATTGAGGCTGTTCTGAGGGCAAAAGGGGATGTTCCTAATGTTTTGTACACTCAGTGTAGAGCCATATAATTTTTACTCTTTGTTTTTATTTGCTATTCACTGTGTATTTATTCCTCGTGGTACTATTTCAATTGTTTTATTTTATTTGTTTTCTTATCTTTAACTCTGCATTGTTGGAAAATGACCTGTAAGTAACCATTTCACTCTTAGTCTACACCTGCTTTTCTTTAATGACACACTTAGCGAATGTTCTCTCTACGTGCTTGTTAGGGAAACACTCATAAAAAAGTTGGCTCGTAAATAATGATGCATCTGGTACGATCATCGTAATGCTTAAATTATATTGCAACTGGGAAACGAGGCCCAGATCCATTGTCAGTATTGTGGAATAATTATAATGTTAAGGTACGATTTAAATTGAGAAAGCTGATCCAAAAGCAGCGCTGCTTTTCTTTCGATCTTATCAGTATCGACACATGGTCTAACAACGCACTCGTAAATACGTTGGCTCGTAAATAATGATGCATCTGGTACGATCATCGTAATGCTTAAGTTACATTGCAGGTGAGAAACAAGGCCCTGGTTGTTAGCTAGTTAGCTAATGAAGTTACATAACTGAACAAGGTGTAAACAAATGCCTGTGAGTGGTTTTGGGACAGCCCGCAAAATGGTATAGCCAATTCACAATCGGAAGAAAAAAACATTGCAGAGGTTAGGGCTTTTATGTCTAAGGCACCCGAAAACAACGGTACAGCGATACCTAATCATTACAACAATTATTTTCTGGATGATAATTTTTCTAGGTGCACGGTGCTCCTAAAATAAAAATTCAGGTCGCACAGCAAAATATTTAGCAGCATATGTGACCAAAATGGTTGCACTTTAGAGCCCTGGCCACAACAGAACGGAACAGTGACATGCCACGTTGACACCAGCCCCCTTGTCATCAATCCCCTTACTAACCAAACTCTTGTTCCACTTACATTACCCCCCCAACATCCTGTCTGTCTTTTAAACACAGCCACGACAAACCATTAGCCTTGTATAAAACCACCCGGGCAACCAGTAACAGTTTGTCTTCTTAACTTCCCTCAGTCTCAGCACTAAGAGGAAGTTAAAAATAAATCACTAGCTCAACACTTTCTCTCACAACACCATCTGTTGAACTTTGTCCAGTCGGCCTGTGAAACGGGTTAATGGGTAATTCTGTCTCTTCCATGAGAACACGCAGCTTCCTGGATACTTAAAGCAGCTAGGAGCCGAGACGCTAGTGATGCAGAGGCAGTCAATCAGCCCCGGTGGCATCGGTGTCTGCGGGAGACATTTAGGGGCACCGGTTTCTCTCTGCAAATGGGGCATTTAGTCGAGGTGATTGAGACTGCGATGCGTCTTGCACCCCCTGGATAGGTTCTCACCTCCAGGAACATGACGAGCGCTGAGTCACAGGAGTGGGAAAATAGCACCTGAATATTAACTGCAAATTAGTCACCCAGACAGATTATTATTTATTTATTTGAATGACGTAAACTAGAGAAACGACCAACTTTGGTTTAAAGGCTTTTTGTTTTATGAGGACGGAATGAAGCAAGCAATAGACTGACAATTTACTACCTATTGAAAGGGAACACAGAAAAACTGATTTGCGACTGATTATATAAAAGCACCATAAATGCACACTGTCCAGAACACTTCAGCATTCTCCCTGTATTGTGTGTGCGTTTCTGAGTGCATGTGTAATGACTCACTCAGTCATTAAGACTACGAGTCAACTTCAACAGTCTGAGGGTCCACAGGTCACAGAAGTTAATGGGTTAATGAGACCACCCTACTGAACATGACATTTACAGGGGTCAATTATCTGACTCACAAGGAAACAGACACAAGACAGAGGGGGGCAAGCATCACACTGTAACAACATGCAGGGTAAATACAGCACCTGAGGTTTGTCTTGACAACATATTTTCTATTAATGGTTTCTGAAGCATTATGCAGTGCCCCTTATGAAGACTTCATGAATGTTGTATGAAGCCTTTATAAGTTGTTGTTTGTTTAAAGTGGCCCCAAAAGCAAGACCATAATTGTAATAGACAAAGAGCATAACATCAACCTATTTAAAAATATATGAAGTTTTCTAAAATAGCCTGGGTATTGTTTTATTGACTTGTATGTGTATATGAGCCAGCAGGAGACAGGAAGCAAGGGAGAGGAGAGTAAAATAAGTGGGTGAGAGAAACAGGAATGATAGAAGAAAGTCAATGAGAGAAAATAAAAGAGAATGAAAGTGGCAGAGGGAGAGAATAGAGAGAGGCAGAGAGAGCGAGAGGTAGAGAAAGAGGGTCAGTGAGAAGGCAGTAGTCTATGGGGAAACTGTACTTTACAGTACATTACAGTAGCTGGCCCCGTTTACCAGTGACAATGAGGCCTGCTCTGGTGCTGATATGAGCCTTCATCTACAAACACTGTGCAGCAACAATGCTCCTTTACTCCTCTCCATCCTACTGCCCTTTCTCTTCTTTCCTTCCTTTCTTCTATCATTCCATCTCTACTTCTCTCTGCTTAACATTGCCTACTTCTGTCTGAACAGACTTATTTTGAAATACGAAGTTTATAACGAACTAATATAGTACCACTGTCAGTATGCATCTTATTTTCTTTAATACTCAAAAAGTTTTTGTTTAATACGAAAAATACTGCAAAATGAATGTGTGAGATGCGCACGCCTCCTATTCCCAAATAATGTCTTGTTTTCCCCTGTTCATTGCTGAAACAAGCTTGTCTCACCTCAATGGAATTCCATTGTACAACAGCTATGAATAAGTCAATGTGTATGTATGACAAGCGCAGCTTTCCCTGTCCAGTCACTTCTTGTTAGGAAGAGAGAGTAACACACATACCACTTGTGACATAATTAGAAGACAGATACTTCAATATTAATTTGGGGGAAATAAATGTAGGACAAGTTTCATTGGGAGAAAGCTAGGTAAGAAAGAAAAGAGAAAAAAAATCACTCACACGCAGCCCTAATAGTTAGAATGTAGGTTGGGTTTACTGATCCTAGATCTACATTGGAGGCGCCTTCAATTAACACAAGTTTCATCCGCCATCTTGACTCAAGGTCGGGCGGGTCAGACTACGTGTTTCTGAAACCCCCAGCTGTGGGAGAATGGGCTCCTTGTCACCGCCTGGGAAGAGGGAGCCGGGTGAGGAGCAAAGGAACAATAATCCACATCAGAGCAGAAAGATTGTCCAAACTCCAATAGGTGGACGGACTTAGCTTAGAATCGTATTGTCACATGCGCCAAATACAACAGGTGTAGACCTTACAGAGAAATGCTTACTTACAAGCCCTTAACCAACAATGCAGTTAAGAAAAATAAAAAAAATAAGAAAATAGAAAAATAACAAATAATTAAAGAGCAACAATAAAATAACAGTAACGAGGCTATATACAGGGGGTACCGGTACAGAGTCAATGTGCGGGGGCACAGGTTAGTCGAGGTAATTGTACATGTAGGTAGAGGTAAAGTGACTATGCATAGATAATAAACAGAGAGTTGCAGCAGTGTAAAAATGGGGGGGGTCAATGCAAATAGTCTGGGTAGCCATTTGGTTAGCTGTTCAGGAGTCTTACGGCTTGGGGTTAGAAGCTGTTTAGAAGCTTTTTGGACCTAGACTTGGCGTTCCGGTACCGCTTGCCGTGCGGTAGCAGAGAGAACAGTCTATGACTAGGGTGGCTGGAGTCTTTGGCAATTTGTAGGGAATTCCTCTGACAACGCCTGGTATAGAGGTCCTGGATGGCAGGAAGCTTGGCCCAAGTGATATACTGGGCCGTACGCACTACCCTCTGTAGTGCCTTGCGGTCGGAGGCCGAGCAGTTGCCATACCAGGTGGTGATGCAACCAGTCAGGATGCTCTCGATGGTGCAGCTGTATAACTTTTTGAGGATCTGAGGACCCATGCCAAATCTTTTCAGTCTCCTGAGGGGGAATAGGCATTGTTGTGCCCTCTTTACGACTGTCTTGATGTGTTTGGACCATGACAGTTTGTTGGTGATGTGGACACCAAGGAACATGAAGCTCTCAACCTACTTCACTACAGCCCCGTCGATGAGAATGGGGGCATGCTTGGCCCTCCTTTTCCTGTAGTCCACAATCATCTCCTTTGTCTTGATCACATTGAGGGAGAGGTTGTTATCCTGGCACCACACGGCCAGGTCTCTGATCTCCTCCCTATAGGCTGTCTCATCATTGTCAGTGATCAGGCCTACCACTGTTGTGTCGTCGGCAAACTTAATGATGGTGTTGGAGTCGTGCTTGGCCATGCAGTCATGGGTGAACAGGGAGTATAGGAGGGGACTGAGCACGCACCCCTGAGGGGCCCCAATGTTGAGGAACAGAGTGGCAGATGTGTTGTTACCTACACTTACCACCTGGGGGCGGCCTGTCAGGAAGTCCAGGATCTAGTTGCAGAGGGAGGTGTTTAGTCCCAGGGACCTTAGCTTAGTGATGAGCTTTGAGGGCACTATGGTGTTAAACGCTGAGCTGTAGTCAATGAATAGCATTCTCATGTAGGTGTTCCTTTTGTCCAGGTGGGAAAGGGCAGTGTGGAGTGCAATAGAGATTGTGTCATCTGTGGATCTGATGGGGCGGTATGCAAATTGGACTGGGTCTAGGGTTTCTGGGATAATGGTGTTGATGTGAGCCATGACCAGCCTTTCAAAGCACTTCATGGCTACAGACGTGAGTGCTACGGGTCGGTAGTAATTTAGGCAGGTTAACTTGGTGTTCTTGGGCACAGGCACTATGGTGGTCTGCTTAAAACATGTTGGTATTACAGTCTCGGTCAGGGAGAGGTTGAAAATGTCAGTGAAGACACTTGCCAACTGGTCAACTTCAGTGTTGCTTGCCTCGAAGTGCGCATAGAAGTAATTTAGCTCATCTGGTAGGCGCGTGTCACTGGGCAACTCGCTGCTGTGCTTCCCTTTGTAGTCCGTAATAGTTTGCAAGCTCTGCCACATCCGACGAGCGTCAGACCCGGTGTAGTAGGATTCAATCTTAGTCCTGTATTGACGCTTTGCCTGTTTGATGGTTAGTCGGAGGGCATAGCGGGATTTCTTATAAGCGTCCGGGTTAGAGTCCCGCTCCTTGAAAGCTCAGTGCGGATGTTGCCTGTAATCCATGACTTCTGGTTGGGGTATGTATGTACGGTCATTGTGGGGACGACATCATCAATGAACTTATTGATGAAGGCAGTGACTGATGTGGTGTACTCCTCAATGCCATCGAAAGAATCCCGGAACATATTCCAGTCTGTGCTAGCAAAACAGTCCTGTAGCTTAGCATCTGTGTCATCTGACCACTTCCGTATTGAGCAAATCACTGGTACTTCCTGCTTTAGTTTTTGCTCGTAAGCAGGAATGGTCAGATTTGCCAAATGGAGGGTGAGGGAGAGCTTTGTATGCGTCTCTGTGTATGGAGTAAAGGTGGTCTAGAGTATTTTTTTCCCTCTGGTTGCACATGTAACATGCTGGTAAAATGGATTTAAGTCCACTAGGAGCACCGCTTCTGGATGAGCATTTTCTTGTTTGCTTATGGCCTTATACCACTCGTTGAGTGTGGTCTTAGTGCCAGCATTGGTTTGTGGTGGATATAGACAGCTACGAAAAATATAGATGAAAACTCTCTTGGTAAATAGTGTGGTCTACAGCTTACCATGAGATACTCTACCTCAGGCGAGCAAAACCTCGAGACTTAATTAATATTAGATTTTGTGCACCAGCTGTTATTAACAAATAGACAGACTGCCACCCCTTGTCTTACCGGAGGCAGCTGTTCTATCTTGCCGACGCATGGAAAACCCAGCCAGCTGTATGTTATCCATGTCGTCGTTCAGCCACGACTTGGTGAAACATAAGATATTACAGTTTTTAATGTCCCGTTGGTAGGATAGTCTCGACCGTAGATCATCAAGTTTGTTTTCCAGTGATTACACGTTGGCCAATAGAACCAATGGTAAGGGCAATTTACGCACTCGCCTACGAATCCTAACAAGGCTCCCCGACTTTCTCCCTCTGTATCTCCGCCTTTTCTTCACGCAAATGACGGGGATTTGGGCCAGGTCTCTGGAGAGCAATATATCCTTCGCGTCGGACTCATTAAAGAAAAAATCTTCAGCCAGTTCGAGGTGAGTAATCACTGTTCTGATGTCCAGAAGCTCTTTCGGTCATAAGAGACGGTAGCAGCAACTTTATGTATAAAATAAGTTACAAACAATGCGAAAAAACTAACAGAATAGTACAGTTGGTTAGGAGCCTGTAAAACGGCAGCCATCCCCTCCGGTGACATTGTATCACATAATATACAATGACTACGCTTATGACTAAGTAGTGTGATAATACAATGACTATAGCTGTGTTCGAATACTAATACTAATCGCACTGACCGTACTATTTGTGACTTAAATTGAGTATGTAGTATGCTTATTGGTCATATTATGTGTCACGTTCGTTCATGAACGGGTCAGACCAAGGCGCAGCGTGATATGCATACATGTTTATTTGACTATTAAACACAACGACAAAACAAGAAACGAAACGTCCAAGGTACAAAAACAACATACCTAACACGGAACAAGATGCCACAACTACACAGTGCCAATAGGCTGCCCAAGTATGGTCCCCAATCAGAGACAACGAGTGACAGCTGCCTCTGATTGGGAACCACACTGGCCAACATAGATCTACAAATAATAGAACACCAACATAGAAATACACAACATAGAACATACACACCCTGACTCAACATATACGAGTCCCCAGAGTCAGGGCGTGACAGTACCCCCCCACCAAAGGGGCGGGCTCCGACCGCACAACCTTTACTTAACAGGGTAGGGGCCGGGTGGGCATTCCGCATCGGAGGCGGATCCGGCTCCGGGCGTGACCACCACCTATTCTCCGCCTCCCTGTTGCGCCCCTGGTCTGGTCTGGACCTCGGTGCGCTGCTTCCCCTCTCCTTCCTCCCACTATACTCCAAGCCCTGTCTGGACCCTGGTGTGGGAGACCCCGAACCTGGAGAGGGGCTGACGTCTGGGTCTGGACTGGAGCCGCTGACCGGAGCTGGACCGGGCACCGGTGGAGCGAACTGCTCAGGCTCCGGACTGGAGCCGCTGACCGGAGCTGGATCAGGCACCGGTGGAGCGGACTGCTCTGGCTCCGGAGTGGAGCCGCTGACCGGAGCTGGATCAGGCACTGGTGGAGCGGACTGCTCTGGCTCTGGACTGGAGCTGCTGACTGGTGCCGGACCAGGCACCGGTGGAACGGGCACGGGCCGTGCCGGACTGGACACACTCACCACTGGTCTGGTGCGAGGAGCAGGCACGGGCCGAACCGGACTAGGAACATGCACCACCGGCTTGGTGCGAGGAGCAGGAAGAGGCCGGGCCGGACTGGTGACACGCACCACTGGCTTGGTGCGAGAAGCAGGAACAGGCCGGGCCGGGCTGGCGACACGCACCACTGGCTTGGCGCGAGGGACAGGAACAGGCCGGGCCGGGCTCGCACCGCGCACCACTGGCTTGGTGCGAGGGGCAGGAACAGGCCGGACCGGGCTGGCGACGCGCACCACTGGCTTGGTGCGAGGGGCAGGAACGGGCCGGACCGGACTGCGAAGGCGGACTGGAGGTCTGGAGCGGAGAGCTGGCACAACCCGTCCTGGCTGGCTACCCACTTTCGCACTACACGTGCGGGGCGCTGGCACAGGACGCACTGGGCAGTGCACGCGTACTGGCGATACAGTACGTAGACCCAGCGCAGGATATGCGGGACCGAGGAGGCGTACTGGAGACCAGGAGCGTTGAGCCGGCACACCCCGTCCTGGCTGGATGCCCATCTTGGCACGGCACGTGCGTGGTGCTAGCACAGGACGTACAGGGCTGTGCCGGCACACTGGCGACACAGTACGTAGCTCCGCATAACATGGAGCCTGCCCAGTCACACGCCTCCTCGCGTGAGTACGGGGAGTTGGCTCTGCTCTAACGCTAGGCTCCGCCAACCACCTTTTTAGCCCCCCCAAAAAAAAAATATTGGGGCTGTCTCTCGGGCTTCCTCCTCGACCGGCGTCCTCTGTGTTGCCGTTGCTCCTCTCCTGCTTGGGCATCTACCTTCGCCCATGGCCCTTTCCCCGCAAATATCTCCTCCCATGACCACCATTTGCCCACCTGTGACATGGCAATTCGCTCTTTCTGGGCACGCTGCTTGGTCCTCGTTTGGTGGGATCTTCTGTCACGTTCGTTCATGAACGGGTCAGACCAAGGCGCAGCGTGATATGCATACATGTTTATTTGACTATTAAACACAACGACAAAACAAGAAACGAAACGTGAAGTCCAAGGTACACCAACAACATACCTAACACGGAACAAGATCCCACAACTACACAGTGCCAATAGGCTGCCTAAGTATGGTCCCCAATCAGAGACAACGAGCGACAGCTGCCTCTGATTGGGAACCACACCAGCCAACATAGATCTACACATAATAGAACACCAACATAGAAATACACAACATAGAACATACACACCCTGACTCAACATATACGAGTCCCCAGAGTCAGGGCGTGACATTATGGATATAGTTAGTACGCCAAAAGTGCCCGGATGTCGTACTACATTCGCCAAAAGTATACAAGCAGTGGACATTATTTCCGTACTTTTAGGGTCCATAATGCAATTCTTCAGAAAATGGGTGTGGCTTCACAAAGTTTTCAGATTTGAAGAAAATGGCGGAAAATATGCAGCCAAAGTCCGACAAGAGCTGATACATTGCTTTAACTAATTATGACAAATGTTAAGAAAATGTTGAGCAATGTAATAAAGTAATTAATTTTCTAAGAAGTTACCTTACACGTTATGTTGGCTGACAATTTGTTAGCCAAGCTAAGCTTACGAACCGCATATCATTACAGCAGTTTGTACCGGAATGTTAGCTAGCTACCTAATGTTACTTGGCTACTAATACATCGAACTTGCCAGTATATTAACCATATGCTATCTAACTAACTACCCAACATTTATTGACTTGATTATTCACGTCAATCTTACCTTAGCTAAGTGATATAGTCGTTGTGCGTTCTCAATGGACATTCGGGTGCTTTTGTAAATGTTCTCTGGCTATCTACTCTGATTTCACTGCACTCTCATCTTAGTGTGCCAGAGAGCAGAATAACTGTTGAATTTACGAAAGCTCAACACCAGTTGAATATGGCCGGTGTCAGTAAACGTCGGCAAAAAAGCTTCATTAAATAGTTGCCAGCAGCACAGTTACAGTCACCAACGCTCTGGATAACATGAAAACAGCCTAACCAGCTCTGCCAGGGCGAGTAAAATGGTCAGAACAAGGTGTTATCTCATTTGTATATGGAAGTAGCTAGCAAGTTAGCCAGTTAGCTTTGGTGCTTGACTGCTGTTGTGAAGTCAGAACACTCGGATCAACTCTACTCCTCGGCCAGAGCATCCAGTGTGCGCTCTGAACGCTCCGAGAATTTACGAACACACCCGTAAAATGTCTAGCTAGTAATTTGTTATGCTAACAAGCTAGCAAGAGGTTGCATAGCAACTGCATCAACTTCTGGTAGGCAGGTGAAGCACTACTATGCTCAACTGAAAGGATACCGTTCGTTACAGTATACTAAGATGAACTAATAGTATATAGCATGTAGTATATACTCATTAAGTATGTAGTATACAGTATGTTAGTATGGGTATTCGAACACAGCTTATGTGTTAGGACGGTAAGGTCATGGTTCGGCTTCGGTTATGGTACAGCGGAAAAATTAAATTCCAACAGTTACTGTACAGTCGTGGTCAAAAGTTTTGAGAATGACACAAGTATTGGTCTTCACAAAGTTAGCTGCTTCAGTGTTATGAGATATTTTTGTCAGATGTTACTATGGTATACTGAAGTATAATTACAAGCATTCCATAAGTGTCAAAGGCTTTTATTAACAATTACATTAAGTTTATGCAAAGAGACAATATTTGCAGTGTTGACCCTTCTTTTTCAAGACCTCTGCAATCCACCCTGGCATGCTGTCAATTAACTTTAACATCCTGACTGATGGCAGCCCAATTCTTGCATAATCAATGCTTGGAGTTTGTCAGAATGTGTGGGTTTTTGTTTGTCCACCCGCCTCTTGAGGATTGACCACAAGTTCTCAATGGGATAAAGGTCTGGGAAGTTTCCTGGCCATGGACCCAAAATGTCGATGTTTTGTTCCCCGAGCCACTTAGTTATCACTTTTGCCTTATGGCAAGGTGCTCCATCATACTGGAATAGGCATTGGTCATCACCAAACTGTTCTTGGATGGTTGGGAGAAGTTGCTCTCGGATGATGTGTTGGTACCATTCTTTATTCATGGCTGTGTTCCTAGGCAAAATTGTGAGTGAGCCCACTCCCTTGGCTGAGAAGCAACCCCACACATGAATGGTCTCAGAATGCTTTACTGTTGGCATGACACGTGACTGATGGTAGCACTCACCTTGTCCGGACAAGGTGTTTTCCTGATGCCCCAAACAATTGGAAAGGGGATTCATCAGAGAAAATGACTTTACCCCAGTCCTCAGCAGTCCAATCCCTGTACCTTTTGCAGAATATCAGTCTGCCCCTGATGTTTTTCCTGGAGAGAATGGCTTCTTTGCTGCCCTTCTTGACACCAGGCCATCCTCCAAAAGTCTTCGCCTCACTGTGCGTGCAGATGCACTCACACCTGCCTGCTGCCATTCCTCAGCAAGCTCTTCACTGGTGGTGCCCCGATCCCGCAGATGAATCAACTTTAGGAGACGGTCCTGGCGCTTGCTGGACTTTCTTGGGTGCCCTGACGCCTTCTTCACAACAATTGAACCTCTCTCCTTGAAGTCCTTAATTATCCGATAAATGGTTGATTTAGGTGCAATCTTACTAGCAGCAATATCCTTGCCTGTGAATCCCTTTTTGTGCAAATAAATGATGACGGCACGTGTTTCCTTGCAGGTAACCATGGTTAACAGAGGAAGAACAATGATTTCAAGCTCCACCCTCCTTTGAATGCTTCCAGTCTGTTATTCTAACTCAATCAGCATGACAGAGTGATCTCCAGCCTTGTCCTCGTCAACACTCTCACCTGTGTTAACGAGAGAATCACTGACATGATGGCAGCTGGTCCTTTTGTGGCAGGGCTGAAATGCAGTGGAAATGTTTTTGGGGATTAAGTTCATTTTCATGGCAAAGAGGGACTTTGCAATTAATTGCAATTCATCTGATCACTCTTCATGACATTCTGGAGATTATGCAAATTGCCATCATCAAAACTGAGGCAGCAGACTTTGTGAAAATTAGTATTTGTGTCATTCTCAAAACTTTTGACCACGACTGTAGTACATTTTTATTTATTTGGCAAAATAGGTTAAATTAAAAAGCACCCTATTTGTGGCCCAAGTCCAGTTTCTGTGACATCATTCACAATGTTCCTGGCATTGTCTGTTGTGACAGGGATTGTTATGTTGGGCCGGAAAAAGTTGGACCCGATCCGAAATGGACCTGGTGCTTTCCCACCCGTACAAATATGCATGAATACATTTTTCAATATAGAGACCCATTCCGAACCGACCCAAGAATGACCAGTTCCGTATATATGTGGTCGGATCCGAGTGAGGGAAGCAGCAGAAAAGTCAATTTGTAAGCTACTTTATGAACCAGAGCTGATACAGCATGAGGGAAAGCAGGCGGAGGAGGGGCCTTGCGGTTTGTGTACTATGAGTGAGTGAAATGGGAGCAAGGAGCATGGAGGGAAAGGCAGCAACCAACTGAGCCGACATGCGCTAATAGACTAACTTCTAGCTTGTCATAGCTAGGTTATTTATCATTCAATTTGATTGTGTAGCACCTGTCATGACTGCATCAAACCGAGATAAGCTAGTTGGCTAAAATAGCTAGCTAATTTAGCAAGCCAGCTAGCTAGGCTAATTCAGTCTGTATGCACTTTCTTCCGGTCTTACAGTTACAAATAACAACCTCCATTCAGATTATTAAATAGCAGCCTACCCGTTGGTTCTTGTTCGTTGTAGCATGTACTTCTCATTTAACTTTTAATTCCATCATTTTAATTCCATTGATTAGATAATCTCCTAACTTGCTTTGCCACACACGGAGGCTCTATGACTGTAGTGGCGCTTTGATGGCTTGTGATTGGCCGACAACAACAACAAGCTACACGCGCCACTCTGCATAGGCTATTCTCGTTGAGCAGTGGAGAACATACTATTAACTTTTTAGCCACATCTCTCTGTCCATCGCTGTTGTAATCGACTGTGAAACCAAAATGTTCCCAAACTGGAGATCTAAACGATGATGGAGGATCCCCCAATTCTGGTTTATCGATCCCACCACTCGCCATCTACAGAGTTCCCGGCTGCGCCAGTTAAGATAGAATTTTGATTACAACGTGCGCATAGGGTGAAGTTGTTTTAACGGAATAGCCTATAATGTTTTTCCAGCTCAGATTTACGAGGCAGTGGCATACAACGCAGTTAAGGCATAGCCTATAGGTCTAGTGTTTTTATTTCTTTTTATATTTGTTTTATATATTCATTCGGGTTCACAGTGCGGACCGAACCGACGTCCCCATACCGAAAGGTTCGGTACGAATACATGTACTGTCACGTCTCCTCCCGTTGCTCCCCTCCGGCGCTTTGATTCACCAGTCTACTGAGCGCACCACCTCGGCAACACCGGAATGGAAACCCAACACACCCTAATCGCCTCCAGCGCACCTGAACCTCATCATCTCATCACCACCCCTATTTAGCCCTGGACTGTTCCTTATTATGTTGTGTGTGATTGTTAAGCTTCGTGTTGTTTACTCTATCTTTGTTATTTCTCTTGCTCATTGTTAAGTAAACCTTGACCTTGTTTATTCCTATGTCTGCGTCCTGCCGCGTCACATGTACCTTTACAGCCCTACTACGTGTGTGTATATGAGTCAATCACTATCAATACAAAACAGAAATTAAAACAGTTACAAACATTCAGACAATGTTCCTTTCTAACTCACAACAACATCACAATATGGGCTTGTATTGTGCAATTATATGGATGTGTATAGAGTTTATAGTGTACATGCTGAGGTGAAAGCAAGGTTACCTAGCACTGTGTTTTGTTTTATCAATGTGCTTTTCTTTTCTTACTTTACCTTTCAGAGATGGCCTTGTACTTGTATGGGCATGTAAAGTAGGCCTATAGGGCCGGTTTCCCAGACACAGATTAAGCGTAGTCCTGGACTAAAAAGTGTTCTCAATGGATATTCTCAATTGAAAGTGCCTTTTAGTCCAGAACTAGACAATCTTTGTCTGGGAAACCGGCCCTATAGAGTTTCTATGCTGAGGTACTGTAAGGTGAGTGACGAGTGACTGAGAGATTAAAGGAGTTCAGGTCAAATTGCTCTCTCCCTGCCCCAAAAAGCTCTGGATTAACTATGAGCCATGCTGCTCAGAGAAATTTGTGGTCAGATTAACAATAAATATATGACCCATCTCGCTCCCACTCTCTTTCTCTGGTACAGAAATGGACAGCATGGAACAGTGTTTCGTTTTATACTGGATGGGTCTGTGTCATCACAAAAAAACGGGGGGGGTGGAAATGTACTGGGGTGTTCCACATTGGTAAAGCATTATGAGATGAGACAGTGAGTGGTATGGAGCATAGACACATAATCAGACGCCCTTTGTCACACCTGTCCATTGTCTCCCTCGCCTGTCTCGGTAGCTAAACCCTATACCCTGCCCCCTGTCCTTCTAGCTGGACTCAGTAGCTAACCCCTGTCGCTCTAGCTGGACTCAGTACCTAAACCCTGTCCCCTGTCCTTCTCGCTGGTCTCAGTAGCTAAACCCTTTCCCCTGTCCCTCTAGACCCTTTTCCCCTGTCCCTGGTCTCAGTAGCTGAACACTGTCCCTTTTGTGGCTATCCTTTATGTGGAACAGGATTCTGGGTGTCAACAGCACACTGATTATCTGTTTCTCACCACCACAAAAATAAACACACACACTAGTTCAGCAGCACACAGTGCAGCACAGGGCAGCATAGGGCAGGCATCAATAGAGCATTATCAACCCATCAGGTGACACTGCTATTCTTAGAGTTTCCATACGCAGCGGAGAGGGAGAGAGCAGAGTGTGTGTGTGTGATTTGCCTTTTTATTTTATTATTTGTTATTGTGTTGCATTACAGAGAGGGAATCTCCAAGTAAGCATTTTGTTGGATGGTGTATACCATGTATATCCTGTACAAACGACAAATACAATTTGAAACTTGAGTATGTGTGTGTATGTGAGAGAGAAAGAGTGTGTGTGTGTGTGTGTGTGGATGTGTGTGAGTATGTGCGTGTTTGTGCGTGTGTGTAGCAGCTGGCTGTGTATAGGGTTGTGACCTCCACTCTGTGCAGTGTCAGTAGCACTGACTTCAATTGCTTGTCTTTCACTTTCTGCTATCCCTCTTTGTCCCACTGTCTCTCTCACTCTCTCTTTCTTTTTCTATCTGATCTAGTTAGAGCTTCTCTTTCTCTCTCTCTCCAACTCTTTCCCTCTATCTCAGTCTTGACTTAGGCAGCGTTTATTGTATTTACTGTACACAATGGAGCTAATGTACAAACACACACACACACACACACACACACACACACACACACAGATCACACAACTGTTGTGACACAAAATGCAGTAACCTGAAACCTTAAAACCTTTTACTGCAGTGGGCTAAATCAGCGTCACACAGAGTGTTTCTTGGTAATCTTAAACAAATCTACTTTGAAACAAAAGTAAACACCTCACAGACATGGTTATGGGCTTAAAAAAGAAGACACATGTACCATGTCAGAGTTGAAATGTATTCAGTTTTGAGTTTGCATCTCAATATTACACTGAAATATAACAAAACCATAACGACATAGAAACTACAGATTTTCGGCGGCTTAAAAAAAATAATATGTTGATTAATATATTAATAACCTTCCACCCATGAGGCCACTAGGTAATTTGACTGCAGGAAAGGGTTGCATACTGGGCATCCAACTCCTATCACAGCAGCCTCCATACTGTACGCCAGGGATCATCAAATCAAAATAAGGAGCTGATTTGAGTAGCTTTTGATTGCACCTATCTCTCCCGTTGACTTTTAGCTACAGGTGACCAAAGTTAACTGAAGTTGGTAGTGGCTGTTTAAAGAAAACCAAACCATGGATTACAGTTTCTCCTGGCCCATAGACTACTTTCACGGCGAGGAACCATCTAACATTAAGTTGTACAATTCTTGATATTCCTTCTCCTTAAAGGCCTGTTAAGCATAGCTGTTTGATTCCAAAACATGATATATGCAAATTTTTCAAATTTGCATTTTTTCAACTGAAATGAAAGCTCATGGGTCCCTTTCTATGTGTATGAATTATGTCTGTTCTCATATTTTTGAAACATTTACTTTAGATGTGCTTTAAAATGAGTTTTCTTGCACACTTGTTTCATACCAAAACACGCTATAGCCTATTCAGAGCCATGTATTTAGACAGTTGGAAGTAGGGGTGTGAACATTTAAAAGTTAAAATATTTAAACAAAAAGTAATCCTTAACGTTAAGAAAAAATCCCTAACTGAAAAACGATGTGTTTTTTTGCCTCCACATAATTAAAATCACAGTGCAGTTAACACAAAACTACCACTAACAGGTCCCGATCATCATCATAAAGGGAAACATTTAAAAACAATGCTGTAACATTAGCAAGAGGGGATATGCATCTTTCAAATGATTTGCCAGGGATATAAAGTGCTTCGCACACCATCATCGTTAACAGGTGGAGAAAAAAAGGGCTCATTACAGAAATGATTGCAGTTGATATGCAGCCATTGTCAATGGCCTACTTGAGTTGCGAGGTAATTTGCTAAATGAAGGACCGCAAGTGCCACTTGAGCCGTGATTCGCGCTACTGAAACAGGTGCGCTTTCTCATCAAATATCAAACAAGCTCTCACAGGCTCATTGCAGAACAAGATGTTTTTGCACTTTTCGCCAAATGTCAAAAATCGAAGTTGCTCTAAACATCACATTTCGAGGTTAAGTGTTTAGGTTAAGGTTTAAAACATTATGTTTAGGCATTCATTCCGAATGGTTAAGTTAAGGGTTAGGGTTTGGGATAGGAAAAAATATATAAAAAAACGTGCCATTGGGATTGAACACGCAACCTACTGATCCGGAGTCATGGGGGTTTACGTCTATCCATCACCCCCGTCCACAACACCCTAGCAAAACCCAAGTTTACTTAATGGTAATAGCTCTCACAGTTGCCCATAGTGGCTGGTTTTGAAGACATTTCCCGAAGTCCTCAGTACATGGACAAATGTCCAATTTCGAAGTCAATCTTGAACAATCTGTCTGCAATATCACTGTTCACCGTTTACTCACGTTTCAACAGGGTGTTATTTCCTTTATAATGGGAGTTGAGACATACAGTTAACAGCATTGGAAAGCAAAAACGTGTCCCTTTTTAACCAGTAGATACCCACATTTGGCATGTTTTTTCTTTTGCCGTGTGTTTGATTTGTGAGCTTAAACATTGTGGGCAGGCTTTTGTTAAACATGAAACAAAGTAGGCCCAGAGACTAATTAATACTTAGTCTGGAACCTGCCTAGGTTAAAGGGGGGTTGTAACCAATTCTAAATTGCACACTATAGCAGTTCGCAAAAAAGCCTAAAATAAACGAGACGTGGTTGGAACACATATTTCTCTACTTTAATCAACCAGTCCATATTGAATTTGTGATAAAGCTATCGTGATTTGGCAAGGAATGTATCTTGTTTACAGTTTTGTTTGTGTATCCCATCAGCTAGATACATTTTTATAGGCATTCATTTTTGTAGGAGTGTGGGTGCGCAGCACACGTGTGTAGAGCAGTGGAGGCTGCTGAGGGGAGGACGGCTTATAATAATAGCTGGAACGGAACAAATCATGGAAACCATGGAAACCATGTATTTGATATATTTGATACCATTCCACCTATTCTACTCCAGCCATTACCACGAGCCCGTTCTCCCCAATTAAGGTGCAACCAACCTCCTGTGGTGTAGAGGGAGCAGTTGGATTGAAATGGAGTGAGAGACACATAACGGAGGGAAAATGTAGGGAACAGAACTGTGATCACTTGGCTAGGTTTCTTTTTTGTTGTGAGTCGCTATGCACATAACAAATGGAAGGAACCTAGAGTCAAAGTGAATTAACGGTTGTCTTTGGGACTAAGCCTACTGCATGACTGTGGTAGAACTTCCTTGCCCCATGGCAGTCATACCAGACAATAGGAATTTATGTGGAATTTTATGACATTTTCTTAAGAACATTTTTCCATTTGTCACATCCCTACTTGTGAGGTTTCTGCATTATGATATTTTTTTAATGTAACCTTTATTTTGACAGGGAGTCATGCTGAGACCAAGATCTCTTCCACAGATGAGCCCTGTATACTCATCAATACACATCAATACACACTACACACATCCATATGCACATCAATAATCACATCAATACACAAAAAGCAAAACACAATCATAGAAAACAAACACATTATTCAGTAAAATGGTCCTCAATCTGCCTTTTCAATTGCCATAGAGGCACCAATTCATCAAATTTTAGAGATCCTTGGAGATTATTCCACAAGTAAGGTGCAAAAAAACTAAACGCAGATTTACCTAACTCAGTGGAGATCGAAGGGCTCTCCAGAGTTAGCCATCCCTGAGACCGGGTCTGGTATCTCGTACATCTGTAAGTTAACAATGAAGTAAGGTACGGCAGAAGTTTATGCAGGAGGGCTTTATAAACAAGAGTACAATGCATCGATCTACAAGACTTCAAAGAGGGCCAGCCTACTTTTTGATATAGAATGCAATGATGTGTACTGAACCTATCTCCCGTAATAAAGCGTAGTGCGCTATGATAAACTGCATCCAATGGCTTCAATACCGTGGCAGCTACATTCATATAGACAATATGACCATAGTCTATTTTTTGGTATGAATGTCGACTGAATGATTTGTTTTCTGCTATTTAATGAAAGGCATGACCTATTCCTATAAAATAAGACCATTTTAATTCTTAATTTCTTAACTAACTCATCAACATGCTTTTTAAAAGATAGCTTTTCGTCCTACCAGATACCCAGGTATTTATAAGCGGGGACACGATCAATGAGGGCACCATCCAATGTACATTATGCATAAATCATCAGATACATACGTGATTTGGATAATAACATATACTTGGTTTTACCTGCATTAATTACAAATGTTGGTACAACAAAGGCTTCTGCAAAACAATAAAGGCAGATTGGAGCTCCGAAAGGGCCTGGTCAACCGTGGGGGGCAATAGCATACACAACAGTGTCATCTGCATACAGGTGTACGTATGTTACAATTATTTGCAGATAGACCAAAATTGTTTATATAGAGAGTAAAAAGTACAGGACCTAAAATCAATCCCTGTGGGACACCTTTTGTAATATCAAGGAAACCTGACTTAACCACATCCTGTCTGTCAAGTAATTTTCGAACCAATTACATGACGCCTGATCCATACCAATTGCAGACAATCTTTGAATCAATTAAGAGTGGTCAACAGTATCGAAAGCCTTCGATAAGTCAATAAAGAGGGCAGCACAGTGCTTCCTCCTATCCATACCATTTACCACGTAATTTAACACCAAGGTTACAGCAGAGGTGGTGCTATGACCCGGCCTGAAGCCAGATTGGTGAACACTTAGAATACATCTCATAGCTAAGAAGCATCTAACCTGACAGTTGATTCATGTTTATTATTATTTTTTGCTAGGCAAAACAATTTCGAGATTTGATTATGTACACCTGGGGCAATGAACATTTAGTAAATGTCCATTCTCCTGAATGTCCATTGCCCCAGGTGTACATAATCAAGTCAAACCAATTAACCAATGATATATTGTACAGAAAAGTAAATATTAGTTGTGACACTCAACTACTGTATGACTCTTTCAACATGCCACTGAAAAGGTTGAAAGCTGCAATTAATTTCATGATACCTGAAAATACTGCAGAGTAATTCAAGGCCATTTGCAAATATTGCAAACAGCAAGTTGGATGCTGATGACTCTCAGATAGATTGGAATAGTGTTTTGGAAACTTCAACATGCAGCTCCAGATACAGCCCTGCCATTAGTTGAAGGCAGCCAATCCAATAGTTTCAGCAAAGTAGTCACTTTCTGAGATCTGTATTGAAATAGTTTTGAAAGTAGCAATCTTTTAAAATCTCTATTCAAATAGTTTAGTCACCTCCAATGTAATTATTTGTTCACCTGTAAAAAAAAGTACACTATATATACAAAAGTATGTGGATTCCCTTCAAATTAGTGGATTCGGCTATTTCTTCCACACCTGTTGCTGACATGTATATAAAATTGAGCACACCGCCATGCAATCACCATAGACAAACATCGGCAGTAGAATGGCCTTACTGAAGAGCTCAGTGACTTTAAATGTGGCACCGTCATAAAAAAGTAAGTTTGTCAAATTTCTGCCCTGCTTGAGCTGCCCCGGTCAACTGTAAGTGCTGTTATTGTGAAGTGGAAACGTCTAAGAGCAACAATGGCTCAGCCGCGAAGTTGTAGGCCACACAAGCTCACAGAAAGAGAACACAGAGTGCTGAAGCGTGTAGCTGTCCTCGGTTGCAACACTCACTATGAGTTCCAAACTGCCTCTGGAAGCAACGTCAGCACAATAACTCTTCGTCGGGAGCTTCATGAAATGGGTTTCAATGGCCAAGCAGCTGCACACAAGCCTAAGGTCACCATGCGCAATGCCAAGCGTTGGCTGGAGTGGTGTAAAGCTTGCCGCCATTGGACTCTGGAGCAGTGGAAACGCATTCTCTGGAGTGATTAATCACACTTCACCATCTGGCAGTCCGACGGACGAATCTGGGTTTGGCGGATGCCAGGAGAACGCTACCTGCCCCAATGCATAGTGCCAACTGTAAAGTTTGGTGGAGGAGGAATAACGGTCTGGGGCTCTTTTTTATAGTTTGGGCTTGGCTGCTTAGTTCCAGTAAAGGTAAATCTTAATGTGACAGCATACAATGACATTCCAGACGATTCTGTGCTTCCAACTTTGTGGCAACAGTTCAGCATGACAATGCCCCCGTGCACAAAGCGAGGTCCATACAGTTTGTCGAGATCGGTGTGGAAGAACTTGACTGGTCTGCACGGAGCCCTGACCCATCGAACACCTTTGGGATGAATTGGAAAGCCGACTGCGAGCCAGGCCTACTTGCCCAACATCAGTGCCTGACCTCGCTAATGCTCTTGTGGCTGAATGGAAGCAAGTCCCCGCAGCAATGTTCCAACATCTAGTGGAAAGCCTTCCCAGAAGAGTGGAGTCTGTTATAGAAGCAATGGGGGGACCAACTCCATATTAATGCCCATGATTTTGGAATGAGATGTCCACATACTTCTGGTCATGTAGTGTACTTTCCAAATAAAATAAAATAAAATTGTCTTGGTCACATGCGCCGACTACAACAGGTGTAGACTTTACTTTGAAATGCTTATTTACGAGCCCATTCCCAACAATGCAGAGTTAAAAAAGTATTTACAGTATGTACAGTAGGTAGGGGTAAAAGTGATAGGCAATCAGGATAGATAATAAACAGAGTAGCAGAAGTGTATGTGAAGAGTGTGAAAGTGTATCTATGTGTGAGTGTGTGTGTGTGGCATCAACATGCATGTGTGCGTGGGTTTTGTGTATGTGAGCATATGTGGTTTGTGTATGTGTGTCTGTGTTGGAGTGTCAGTGTAGTATGTGTGAGTGTGTGGGTAGATTCTAGTGAGTGTGCATAGAACCTGTGCAAGAGAGTCAGTGCAAAAAATATATAAATAACAAATAAATAATAAAGGGGGTCAATGTAAATAGTCAGGGTAGCCATTTGTTTAACTGTTCAGCATTCTTATTGTTTGTGGGTGTCACGACTTCCCCCGAGGCTGCCTCCCCTCCTTGTTCGGGCAGGCTTTGGCGTTCGTCGTCACCGGAGTACTAACCACTGCCGCCCCAATCATCATCACAATTGTCTTGTCAATCACACACACCTGGTTCTATTCCCCTAATTAGTCTGTGTATAAGTTTTCCCTCTGCCCCCTTGTCCTTGTGGGTCATTGTTTATTTGTGGAGGTTAGTGAAGCTCGATGGAGCTCGTGTATTGTGTATCGACGGGAGTATTTTTCCCGTATGCCTTGTATTTTCCAGTGTGCCTGTTTTGTGCCCTGGTGTGTGTTTGACGCATTTCTGCGTAAACCTGTATTTTGCGGATTAAAGCCTGTTATTCTGTGATTTACCCTCCTGCGCCTGACTCCTTCATTACCACCTCATCACAGGGGGTAGAAGCTGTTCGGGAGCCTTTTGGTCCCAGACTTGGCGCTCCGGTACTGCTTGCCATGGTAAACATAGTTTTCCACAAAGCAAAAGGAGAGAGCCAAGATCCAGCGCCACTCAGGTGAAGGGAAACAACCTGGCCTCGGCTGCAGACATACGAGGCTGCACAGCGGGCTGTGTCACTCCAACAGACTTTCAATGTCCTTATTAGTCCTTAAATCCTTCCCTAAAGTGTATATCATCGAACAAAACTTTTTTTATATACAAAAGTTGCTTAAATGTCCAAAAAGAAAACACATTTTATATGCTGCTCACTCTCTGCATACAATCAGTGGTGGAAAAAGTACCCAAATGTCATACTTGAGTAAAAGTAAAGATACCTTTAAAGAAAATGACTCAAGTAAAAGTGAAATTCACCCAGTAAAATCATACTTGAGTAAATGTCTAAAAGTATTTGGTTTTAAATATACTTAAGTATCAAAAGTAAATGTAATTGCTAAAATATACTTAAGTATCAAAAGTAAAAGTATAAATCATTTCAAATTCCTTATATTAAGCAACATAATTTACAAATGAAGCATCAGAGGCAGTAGGGATGACCAGGGATGTTCTCTTGGTAAGTGTGTGAATTAGACCATTTTCCTGTCCTGCTAAGCATTCAAAATGTAACGAGTACTTTTGGGTGACAGGGGAAATGTATGGAGTAAAAAGTATATAATTTTCTTTAGGAATGTAGTTAAGTAAAAGTAAAAGTTGTCAAAAATATGAATAGTTATTTTTTACTTTACACCACTGCATACATTACCTCGGCTATGTGATATTTGTACAATATTGTTGACACAAATTGATTATTTTTAACATGTATTTATTTATGTATTAATACCTTATTACATCTTACTGTTTAAAACCCAATTGGGATACTTTTCTATTGGATAAAACATTATTATTTGTCTCTCTAAAATAAAATTACCTTGCAATATATTTAAAACTAAATCATTTCTGTCTTTTCTCTAGCCCATGTCTTCGTAAGATGAAAAAATAATAGCTCTATCTCTTTCACAATATGTTTTTTAAATTAATATACATTTACCAACATTTCAAAAAATTTATATACTGCGTTTTCGAATAAAACTCTTCAATTGTTTAGTGAGGCACCGCCTTGATTGCGCATTGTGGGTGTTTCTTCCGAACATCATTCACAACAGTAGGTTGGGGGGTAGTAGCCTATCGAGGATAGTGTCAAACCTTGCTCACAGCGACATCGCCAATGATTTGCTTGTTAAACGTCGCTGAACTCTGATCACATCACTCAAAGTCTTGCTAAAATAATGACTAACAATAAGATACTATACTGACTTTTTGTGTTGAGCTTTTCCATGCTCATACCTCTATCAGAGACAGACAGCTCTGTAGCCAAATACATTGTCAGCATTCTAAAGCCACTGCATCATATTGCTAGGTTTGTCATCCACTGAGATTGTAGCGTTTTCGAGCTGATTTACACAGACACGCACTTACATCATTTAGCAGACGCTCTTATCCAGAGTGACTTACAGTTAATGAATGCATATATATATATTTTTTTTGTGTGTGTTCTTTTCATACTGCCCCCCGTTGGAAACGAACCCACATCCCTGCCGGCCAAACCCTCCCCTACCTTGGACCAATTGTGCGCCGCCCATGGGTCTCCCGGTCGCGACAGAGCCTGGACTTGAACCAGGATCTCTAGTGGCACAGCTAGCACTGCGATGCAGTGCCTTAGACCACTGCGCCACACGGGACTCAACCTCAACTCAAGCCACACACACACATCCATGCATTCATACACAAAACATACACTCACACAAACAACACAACCACAGATACACACATAGACATGGCCACCCCCTTACACACACATAGATACACATGCACGCACGCGCACACACACACACACACACACACACACACAGCCTTTCCCGCTGTGAGCTGAAGTCATCTGACAGCAGACCAGGTTCAGGTGGATGGTAGCACGGTGCAACACAACCTTGCCATCACTTCCTGTTTAACAACGGTCCTGTCACTTCTTAACCCCCCAGTGTTATATAACAAACACAACCCCAGGGCAGCGTCCCAAATGGCATCCTATTCCCTACTACTTTTGGGCCCTGGTCAATAGTAGTGTACTAAATTGAGAATATGGTGCCATTTGGGACAGTACTCATCCTGTTCCCTCCACAGAGCCTACCCAAGGCAGGGGAGGGAAAGTGCTTCCAGGCTGCTCCATGATCCGAAGAGGGGTTTAAAAGCATTATAAATTTAACAGAGACAGAGAGTGCATGCATGCAACAACTACTGTACTGTATCGCTCTGTAAGAGCCCAGCCACCCCGGCCCCTACCCTCCCCCTGTTCCCCTCCCTTCCCCTACCCTCCCAACAAACATATTTTTACTTGCCGTGAGTGCTGTATTCTAATAGCCTCACAAAAATGTCTTATCCTGCGTGCTAACATTAATGTTGCTGCACGGATATCAGTCTGGTAGGGCTGTGAAGGCGTGAGCTTGGAGCCCTCATTGTTTCGTTGGACCAATCAGCGTCCTTTGATGACCTACATCAACATCAATGGCTGCTCTTGAGGAGGTTAGCGTTGATGCTGCTATAGCATCAGTTATATCAGAACTGAATGGCATTACTATTTTGAAAGAACAGCAAGTACCCATATTGAAGGCTTTTCTCGGGGAACAAGATGTTTTCGCTCTTCTCCCAACCGGGATCGGCAAGAGCTTGATTTACCAGCTGGCTCCGCTGGCAGTCAAGAAAATGGGACGGATCGACAACCCATTACTGATAGTCGTGTTGCCGTTAGTCGCCCTCATAGAGGACCAAATCAGAGAGGCTGCGAAGCTGGGGATCACTGCTATGCAGCTCGGTGTAAATAATGACACAGACATCCTCCATGGACGTTGCCCGATGGATTACGGTGACCCAGAAAGTATTGGTCGCTGAACAACAAGTGGCGGAATATGCTGGCATCAACAGTGTATCAAGAAAACCTCATGGGGATTGTTGTTGATGAGGTTCGGGTCACATTGTGTGGGATAAAAGTATTTGATCCCCTGCTGATTTTGTACTTTTGCCCACTGACAAAGAAATGATCAGTCTATAATTTTAATGGTAGGTTTATTTGAACAGTGAGAGACTTTTTGATTTGCATTTTAATGCGGGAAATAAGTATTTGACCCCCTCTCAATCAGAAAGATTTCTGGCTCCCAGGTGTCTTTTATACAGGCAATGAGCTGAGATTAGGAGCACACTCTTAAAGGGAGTGCTCCTAATCTCAGTTTGTTACCTGTATAAAAGACACCTGTCCACAGAAGCAATCAACCAATCAGATTCCAAACTCTCCACCATGGCCAAGACCAAAGAGCTCTCCAAGGATGTCAGGGACAAGATTGTAGACCTACACAAGGCTGGAATGGGCTACAAGACCATTGCCAAGCAGCTTCGTGAGAAGGTGACAACAGTTGGTTCGCAAATGGAAGAAACACAAAAGAACTGTCAATCTCCCTCGGCCTGGGGCTCCATGCAAGATCTCACCTCGTGGAGTTGCAATGATCATGAGAACGGTGAGGAATTAGCCCAGAACTACACGGGAGGATCTTGTCAATGATCTCAAGGCAGCTGGGACCATAGTCACCAAGAAAACAATTGGTAACACACTATGCCATGAAGGACTGAAATCCTGCAGCGCCTGCAAGGTCCCCCTGCTCAAGAAAGCACATATACATGCCCGTCTGCAGTTTGCCAATGAACATCTGAATGATTCAGAGGAGAACTGGGTGAAACTGTTGTGGTCAGATGAGACCAAAATTGAGCTCTTTGGCATCAACTCAACTCTCCGAGTTTGGAGGAGGAGGAATGCTGCCTATGACCCCAAGAACACCATCCCCACCGTCAAACATGGAGGTGGAAACATTATGCTTTGGGGGTGTTTTTCTGCTAAGGGGACAGGACAACTTCACCGCATCAAAGGGACCATGGACGGGGCCATGTACCATCAAATCTTGGGAGAGAACCTCCTTCCCTCAGCCAGGGCATTGGAAATGGGTCGTGGATGGGTATTCCAGCATGACAATGACCCAAAACACACGGCCAAGGCAACAAAGGAGTGGCTCAAGAAGCAGCACATTAAGGTCCTGGAGTGGCCTAGCCAGTCTCCAGACCTTAATCCCATAGAAAATCTGTGGAGGGAGCTGAAGGGTCGAGTTGCCAAACGTCAGCCTCGAAACCTTAATGACTTGGAGAAGATCTGCAAAGAGGAGTGGAACAAAATCCCTCCTGAGATGTGTGCAAACCAGGTGGCCAACTACAAGAAACATCTGACCTCTGAGATTGCCAACAAGGGTTTTGCCACCAAGTACTAAGTCATGTTTTGCAGAGGGGTCAAATACTTATTTCCCTCATTAAAATGCAAATCAATTAATAAAAAATTTTACATGCATTTTTCTGGATTTTTTTGTTGTTATTACGTCTCTCACTGTTCAAATAAACCTACCATTACAATTATAGACTGATCATGTTTTTGTCAGTGGGCAAACGTACAAAATCAGAAGGGGATCAAATACTTTTTTCCCTCACTGTACAAATGAAATGGTAAATATAGCTAGCTAGCTATATCATTTTATATCAAACGAGTGTGCGCTATGTTGAAGCTAGCAGCTAACGTTAGCTAGCTAGCTATTAGTGCATAGTAAACAACTTTCTCAAACACAATTAGCTAGCTAACTAGCTATATGCCATGCCCTTGTGCTACATTTTAAAGTTAGCAAGTAATAGACAGGTGACTTACCATATGTTTGCAAGTCCGTAACTATGTATGTTATTATTAAACTTTCTGATCAAGACTCTTATTGTTGGATATTATTTTATTTCAACCAGCGGAGAGGGTGCAAAAGGAGGAGCCAGCCTTCAGAGAGAGCTTTGCAAAGATGGGAAAACTCAGATCCATTGCCAAAGAGGGTGAGTAAACCTTGTCACCGAATACCACCAGTGCCACTTCATGTCCTGGGCCCATATTCATGAAGTGCTGATCAAGGATCAGGTTCCACCTTTTTGTAAATTGCTAAATATGGGCCCTGGTAATTTTCACAACCTTCTCAACACTATCCTAAAGCACTCGAATTCAAGAGGAAGCCCAAAACCTTCTGATTGCCCATTATTTAACAGGACAATATCTCTATGTCATGCTGGGTGGAGAGCCTCTAGGTCTGTGTGAGTGACATGCAAGAACACAGTTGTGCACTTTTTATAGTTTTATGTTTTGAGCCCAACCTGTTTAGCATGGGGCAGTTTTGCATGTTATTTTGGCATTAATAAGTGTCACATATCAGTTTGAAAACAATGTAAAAAATAATAATAATTTGAGTTAATAAAGCCGCATAAGGCAGCTCCAAAATGTAGGTGTTTCAGCTTAGCTCAGTGCTTTCTGTAGTAGTGGGGCAGCCAGCGGAAAATACAGAGCGTAGGGGTTGGTAATGTTCTCTAGTTGCGCCTCGATTGGCTCAGTGTTCTGTCACTCATGGGGACACTACGTCACCGCAAAATCTACAGGGAGAGCTCAAAAAATTCATGCCCCTTGGGTGCTGCCATAGATTTACATTAGAAGTGCCCATCCAAGATGGCTCAAGGTCATAAAATGATGTCAAATCACGTTATATCTACCGTAGCTTTGATTGGACTGATTATGTCAACATCATACTTTCAAAATCTTAGCTAGCAAGCTAGACAAGCAGTCATCATCATGAATCCAGCCGACAATCTAATGGCAAATCCTTTTCAATCCATGTCATATGAAGAAAAATTATAGATAAAATGTATCGGTGCTCATTGGACATAAACCTTACACAACTAGTTGGAAATCGCAAATTCAACAATGGAAGGAATCAGTGGCTAACTGCAAGTGTTGCAAAACAATTACTAGCCTGCTATTCAGTGGAGAGGGTGTGTGGTCCAAGTCTGGGATTAAGGGTCTCTTTTCCAAGCTTAAAAGGATAAATATTCACATGCAACACCATGGGTCAGAAAATGTTGAATACATTGGCCATACTGTCATTGCAGCAAGACTTCTGCCGCGTTAAATACAACTAGAAACTCGTAACTGGGAAATCCCAGACTTCAGTGAGTCCAAGACAACTGGGAAGTCGGAAAAAAACGAGCTCCGACTGGGAAATTACGTTTTGAACAGGCATCCAACTCAGAATTCCACGTCGGGAACTCGGGCCTCTTTCAATAGCTCTGACCTGAAGATCACTGACGTCATGATTCAACCTTGTTTTTTCAGAGTTCCCAGTTGTTTTGAAAGCACCATAAATCCAGAGAAGGCCAGACTTTGATGACAAAGTTTGATGACAAGATCTGCCCACAAGAAGGACCGCTGCGCCACCTTCCTTATCAAGTGAGCACAGCACAACAAGGTGAGTCTAAAAATGTATTGTTTTCTGCTGCATAAATGATGTAATATGCCAGGGAGATATGTATACTGTAGCTAAGAAAGTAATACTAATTGTAGGTTGTGTACTGAGCTGTTAGTAGCCCATGTGCCTCACCCTAATAATTTGGTCCCTTTCCCCCTCATAACTTAGCCTACTGTTCTGACTTGGTGGTGCACATGTAGCCTATAGCTTGTCTTAGAGAAATGTCATCATCGAATATTGTAAGAGCTTTCATTATCTGCTTATCCTACGGTTCTGACTTGGTATACAGGGAGAAGACTGAAAGAATGACCCATGTTCTGAATTCTGTCGCTGTACATTTAAAAAGTGTTGAACAAATAGTTATATTGACTACGTCCGTCTTAGCTCGCTCATTAATATCTTAATCGAAATTACGGATTGCCTCTTATCCGTTCATTGTCCCCTTATGCCATAGTTTGTACATCTCAATTGTCAGTAGAAACCACATTTGTTTAAGCAAGTCAGCCATATCAACTTTGTTTTTTAAAAAGGCAGTAAATGAGGCTGAATGAACTGTTTCGCTGCCAGACAAGGCTCCGCTGATAGCCAGGTGAAGTGGTGGTAAGGATTCACTCCATGGAGCTGAAAAGAAAGCTGTGCTGTTGGGACAGCTTTATGTAGGCCCTAACAGTTTGTGGGCACCATTTGTCACCGTTACAGTGCAATTAATGTATTGTTTAATCTTGTGTTGTGTAGGCTTTGCTGGAATGCATCTAAAAAAAAACTGTTGAGTTTGCCCCAACAAGATTTACATGCTAAAATTGCCACTGTGTCCAAATGCAACAGAATTAATCTTTCATAACTTTTGTTCTAATCCTATTAGGATTCAAATGTTTATCTGACGTAATTTCTCAATCAACGATGGATATTACATATTCATACGAAATGAAAAGCATGCAGCAACAATAGATTTGTACTTTCTTACAGTAGACAACAAGACAACGATGCATGTAAAGTCATACGAGGTATGGCTAAATAAAAAGCATGATATGACAGTTCGATCTTTCTGCAAAATAAATCTTCAGCTGCATTTTACAACAAACGTTTATTCTCCTTACCTCCCTGCTCCCTACAAACAAGGTGAACATAGCATAGAAATTGAGAGAAGGTTCAATAGTATTGGAGGTTACTGTATCAAGACAAGGAACACACTCTGGCTGCATTGAATTCGATGCAGTAGCCTAAATGCTATAGCGCTACGTTTAGCGAAAGCACATGTGCAAATTATTTTGATGGCTTTATTTCTATTAGGCTCACATTGACATTTGTATATGTAGCTGCCTTTGTTGGTTCAAATATTGTCCTGATGTTCAATACGCTTTCAAATTAGTTTTCTTCAACGCCCCTCGGGCAAAACAACTTCAATGGAAGCCGTTCCAGACTGATAGCGCAGCGTGATTCAGTCTGGTATTTACAAGGCTAGTATTCTAAAGCCTGCTTCATATTTTACTTAAGTTTTGAACGCTGTGAAATTGGTTATTTTTAAGCGCTTGCAGTGAATAGGGCTTCCTTCTGGAATACGATGTGGTATGTGATACGTGGTAGAGGACTGAAGACTACACTAACACAACACTTACAGGCAGGAAACACGACAGAAACACCGCAATCACATCCACAGGCAATAACGACAGAGAGAAAGGGGAAGGTTGGTTAGAGGGAGACGGGGTCAGAGAACATGAGCAGACACATAGAGTGAAAAAGAGAGAGCAGGCATAGGTAAGGAGAAAGAGAGTGGGGGGGAAAGAAAGAGAAAAACAAGACAGAGACAGGGAAACAGAAAGAAGAACAGAGATCAGAAAGATAGCCAGAGCTAGATAACAGAGAGATGAAGATAGTGAGTGAGTGAGTGAGTGAGTGAGTGAGTGAGTGAGTGAGTGAGTGAGTGAGTGAGTGAAAGAAGAACAGAGCGAGATGAGAGAGAATAGTAGGAGGCAGCCAGCCCTGCACTGTCATACCTGATACAACATACACAGAGTGAAATACTTCAATCAATCAGAGCATCTGTATGGCCCCGACTATTCTCTTGTGTGTGTGTGTGTGTGTGTGTGTGTGTGTAGTATACACATGAGTCTCTGTATACTGCGATCAGCAGCCAGATACAATATGTTCCTAACCGTCTTCCTGACATGCAAGGCGAACCTGGCACCCTCTGCACAGTAGCACATTGTCTATCAAAGTCAACTGTGCTAATTGATGTACCAATCGGACAGCCAGTCATTCCAGGAGTGGCAATTGACTTTAAATCTCAAGGAGGGTGACGTCACCTCACTGCATGATGGCTGCTATTAGCGCACAACTAACTAAGTAACGATTTCATATTGCTACACATGCACACAAGTTAAGTACTACTGCACTTTTATCATGGCGCCACACAACACAACACAACATTAATAATTGTTTAATGTATAATTTCCTTGGATAAACATCAGATTTTGTCAAAACACTGCTGAGGACCGGCTGCAAAATAATGTCCTGATCACCAGATATTGAATGTCCAGTAAAATGGAAAAAGAGCTTTGGCCATAATTACGATACAAGCAACTACAAAACCTAGGCGGTATTCTACGAAGTAAGCAAGATCTACTCAGGGTTTTCTAAAGCTAACCAGCTTCAGTTAATTTCACATTCCAGTGCAGGCTTAATCCATACTACAACGGTGGATATTGCTCGTCCGCCTGCCACTAACTCTAGCAGGCTTGTAACTGCGCGTGCATGTCACACATGGCTAGTCGAACGCCAAACTCTTCATTGAGACAATGCTGAAAAATCTATCCATGGGCGAGTCAGTGCCACATTTTCATTTGTACCGAAATCAAAATGAAATAAAAGTTATTGTGCAAATTCTATGATGTGAAATATGTTTTTAGAAGTGCCGTCCTTATTTTATTACTTGTCGTTAATTCCGACTTTGGTGTGCTTGTCATGAGCACTCTCTCTCCCTGGTAGCAACATTAATTGCATTCAATTATCTTCCACTCTGCTCACCTCCCTCTCTCTACTCAGCCTAACTAGCTCCACCTGCCCTGCTCTGCTCTTGTTACCTGGCCAGCTGCACTGCATTTCCCACTCACCATCCTCACCTTGCCTCACTCTGTTCTAATTACTCTGCCAGCTGAACTGCATTTCCCCACTACCTCTCCCAGTATATCAAGCCCTGGTTTTCAGCCAAGCCCTGTCAGATCGTCTTCAAACCCGGACCAGTAACCTGCCTGTCTGCGCTCTGACTCCTGTTTGTGATACCGATCCGTTCTTGACTGCCTCCTTGTTCTACTGCCCCGTCTATCCCAACCTGCCTTCTGGACCTCGACTACTCTCCGATCTTCAGCCCCTCCGGTAACTCGTTTCTGCCTTCTGTCTCTCACCACGATATTTGCCCAGCCCTGATCTGTACTTCTGCCTGCCATTCATATTGCTGTTGTGTGTGTGTGTTCCCCCAGGTCTCCGACCACCAGATGAGCGTGCCCAGACGTTTCACCACCCTCAGCCCGATACGCCGCTCCATCACTGGGGAACACACACACTAAGCACTTGGACTGGACACCCCCGGACATTTGGTGACCCCCGAGCACAGGTACCCACAGGAGGACCCTGAAAGACCCCTGACACCCCTGGGACTCCTCTTCCCGCCTGTAACCTTGAATAAGAACTCTGAATTTGAACTTGCGCTCTTGGGTCCTCTTCTGTTCGTGACAGAACGATCTGACCATCATGGACCCAGCGCACTCCCTGACCACGATGGAGGAAGAGCCAGAGAGGACTGCCCTACAGCGACTGGAACGCTCTGAGGGAGACATAAATCGGATGGCTGGCGACATCGCTTCCCTTCTCCAGCTATTCAACCAGCAGCAACAACAGTTCCAACTGCAGCAACAACAGCTAGCCCAAGCCCTGCAACTACTCTCAAGCCCGGCTACTCCACCTGCACCCCCTGGTCCTTTTGTTCCTGTACCACCGATACTCCTTCATCCCTCCGCTGGAGGTCCCAATGCTGCAGGCCCGGCAGTGCTGCCACCAGATCCCCACGCTCCTGAACCAAGGATTGGGAACCCGGAACGTTTTGATGGCAACCAGAAGCAAGTAAGACCATTCTTGAGCAGCTGCCGAATCCAGTTTGCACTACAGCCCAGGACTTTCTCAACAGAGGGAGCCAAGGTGGGGTATGTCATCACACATCTCACCGGTCGAGCTCGGTTGTGGGGAACGGCGGAATTCGACCGGCAAACCCCAGCCTGTGCCTCCTTCAGTGCCTTTGAGGAGGAGATGTTAAAGGTCTTTGACCTAGGCTCGCCAACAGCCGAGCGTCACAAGCTCTGCTCACCATCCGTCAGGGCAATCGGACAGTGGCAGACTTCTCCATTGACTTTCGTACCCTGGCCAGTCAAAGTTCGTTTAACCCAGAGGCACTGGTGCAAGCCTTCCTCCATAGCCTGGCGGACTATATCAAGGACGAGCTTGTTTCCCATGACCCGCCCTCAACGCTTGATGCCGCCATTGACCTTGCCGTTCGCATTGACCGCCGTATACAGACCCGGAGGAGGGAGAAGGGCCGTCTCAGTCAACCTGCCATCCGTACTCGGGTCGATACCGCTTCTGTCCAGCCCCTGCCTGTCAAGTCCCATAGCCAACTCAATCAGCCTGAGCCCATGGAGATTGGCCGTGCCTCTCTGACTCCCGAGGAGCGTCGGGCGCCGTCTAAGCTCCAACCTTTGCCTCTACTGTGGTGGCGAGAATCACCGTGTCGCTACTTGTCCGGCAAAAGCCGCAGCTCACCAGGTGTAGGGGAGATCCGGGTGAGCTCAACAAGCCTTCAGTCTCCCTCCATCCGAAAGACCCTGCTTCATCTCCGCCTTCAGCTTTCTGACAAGACTCATACATTGGCCGCCCTTGTGGATTCCGGAGCCAAGCAAACATCATGGACCCTGAGCTTGCACAGCAACTGGGCGTGAACCATCATCAACTGACACAACCCATTCCTGCACGAGCCCTGGATGGGCATCATCTTGGCACTGTCACTCAGATCTCCGCCCCTGTGACAATCCTGCTGTCAGGAAACCACCAGGAGTCCATCCAGTTTCACCTCCTACACTCACCTGGCCAACCACTCATTCTTGGATACCCGTGGCTCCGTCAGCACAACCCCCCACATCGACTGGGAGACAGGAACAGTCCGTGAGTGGGGAAGGAGTTGTCACCAGACCTGTTTAAGGGGGGCCACCCTGCCCGTTCACCGGGAAGGATCTAGCGCTACCTCCGACATATCCAATGTTCCGGCCTGTTACCACAGCCTGAAAGAGGTGTTCAACAAATCCAAGGCGACATCTCTACCCCCACACAGACCCTATGACTGCGCGATTGATCTCCTGCCTGGCACAGCACCTCCCAAGGGTCGTCTGTATTCACTGTCAGCCCCGGAAAGAAAGGCCATGGAGGACTACATTAATGACTCTCTTGCCTCCGGGATAATTAGACCGTCGTCTTCCCCGCAGGAGCGGGATTCTTCTTTGTCGGCAAGAAGGACGGTTCTCTTCGTCCATGCATAGATTACCGGGGTCTGAACGACATCACGGTTAAGAATCGCTACCCACTGCCCTTACTTTCGTCTGCCTTCGAACTGCTGCAGGGAGCCACTGTATTCACTAAGCTGGACCTTCGCAATGCCTACCATCTGGTGCGGATGAGGGAGGGAGACGAATGGAAGACAGCGTTCAACACACCAACCGGCCACTATGAATATCTCGTCATGCCCTTCGGCCTCACCAATGCCCCAGCAGTTTTTCAAGCCCTAGTGAATGATATCCTCAGGGACATGCTAAATACGTTCGTATTTGTGTACCTTGACGATATTTTAATATTCTCAAAGACTCTGTCAGAACACACGCACCACGTCCGGTTGGTCCTGCGCCGCCTGCTGGAGAACTCTCTTTTCGTGAAGGCAGAGAAGTGCGAGTTCCATGCCAAGACCGTTTCATTCCTGGGGTATGTGGTGACCGAGGGCAGCATTCAGATGGATCTCACGAAGGTGTCGGCTGTCACTTCCTGGCCAGTTCCTGAGTCTCGGAAGAAGTTGCAACAGTTCCTGGGCTTTGCCAACTTTTATAGGAGATTCATCAGAAACTATAGCACAGTGGCTGCACCCCTCACGGCGCTAACCAGCACTAAACAACCGTACCAATGGACATCAGCTGCTGATAAGGCCTTCAATATCCTCAAGACATGTTTCACTTCTGCTCCCATCCTCCAGATGCCAGATGCAGCAAGGCAGTTTGTGGTGGAGGTAGATGCTTCGGACGTGGGAGTGGGTGCAGTGCTTTCTCAAAGAGCAGCTGAGGATGGCAAGATGCACCCCTGTGCCTTCTACTCCCGTCGGCTAACCCCTGCCGAATGCAACTACGACATTGGGAACCGCGAGCTGTTGGCTGTCAAGCTCGCCCTTGAAGAATGGCGGCACTGGTTAGAGGGGTCAAAGGAACCATTCGTAGTGTGGACAGACCACAAGAACCTGGAGTATATCCAAACAGCCAGGAGGCTGAACTCCCGTCAACAGCGGTGGTCTCTGTTCTTTACGCGCTTCAATTTCACGCTCTCCTACCGCCCGGGATCTCGCAACATCAAACCTGATGCTCTTTCCCGGATGTTTCAGAAGGACGAGACCACCGCCATGACAGCTCCCATTCTTCCCAGCCACTTGGTCGTAGCGGCCCTCACCTGGGAGATCGAGAAGCAGGTCATGGAGGCTCTTCGGGACCAGCCAGGTCCAAGCACCAGCGCCCCCAACCGTCTGTTTGTTCCAGCAAATCTCAGGTCACCTGTGATTCAGTGGGGGCACGAATCCCGGTCTGGCCTGTCATCCCGGCATCACTCGCACCCTTCATCTGGTCCGCCAGCGGTTCTGGTGGCGGGGGATGAGACGGGATGTCCGAGAATTCATCCGAGCTTGTCCCACTTGTAACCGAAACAAGACTCCCAACCAGCCTCCTGCTGGGTTGCTGCAACCCCTACTCATACCCAAGAGGCCCTGGTCCCACGTTTCACTGGACTTTGTTACGGGCCTTCCGCCCTCTGACGGACACACAGTCATCCTTACCATTGTTGACCGCTTTAGTAAGATGACCCACTTCGTGCCCCTTCCCAAACTACCCTCTGCTAAAGAGACCTCCCAGGTGGTCCTGGAACATGTGTTTCGTATCCATGGCCTACCCCAGGATATAGTGTCAGACCGGGGCCCGCAATTCTCAGCAACCTTTTGGAAGGAGTTCTGTCATCTCCTTGGGGCCACCGCCAGCCTATCGTCTGGATTCCACCCGCAGTCAAACGGCCAGACTGAACGCATGAACCAGGAGCTGGAGAAGGCACTGAGGTGTGTGGCTTCCCAAAATCCCCGGGCCTGGGCTCAACACCTGCTCTGGGTGGAATATGCCCATAATTCACTCACCAGTTCCTCCACCGGGCTCTCCCCCTTTCAGTGTGTCTACGGGTATCAACCTCCACTGTTTGCCAGCCAGGAGGCGGATGCCACCTGTCCGTCTGCTCTTGCGTATGCCCGCCGCTGCCGCCGCACTTGGGCCCAGGCTCGCACTGTGCTCCTGAAGTCTGGAACCAGCTACGCCGTCGGTGCCAACCGACGGAGGACCCCAGCACCTACTTACCGGGTTGGTCAGAAGGTCTGGCTGTCTGCCCGGGATCTGCCGCTGCGGGTTGTATCACGAAAGCTGGCCCCTCGCTTCATTGGTCCTTTTCCTGTGCAGAAAGTCATCAGTCCAACGGCGGTCCGACTTCAGTTGCCCGCTTCCATGCGGGTCCACCCCCACCTTCCACGTCTCCAAGGTCAAGCCGGTCCATGAAAGTCCCCTGGTCCCTGCAGCTCCGGCGCCACCTCCTCCGCGCCTCGTAGATGGCGGTCCTGTCTTCACCGTCCGCGGCTGCTCCGCTCTAGGCGAAGGGGTAGGGGTCTCCAGTACCTCGTTGATTGGGAGGGATATGGTCCAGAGGAGAGGACCTGGATCCCGGCCAGGAGGATAGTGGACCGGACCCTTATCACTGACTTCCACCGACTACATCCTGATCAGCCTGCAATCCGTAGGGGCCGTCCCAAGAGGGGTTCCTAGCCGTCCGGCCCGCCCCTGCTCCTGTCTCAGTGCCTGTCCTGTCTCCCGACCGTGACCCTCCAGCTCCTTCTGAGGATGAGGAGATTCACTCGGACCGCTCGGAGGAGTTCTGACCCGCCGCCTGCTCCCCTCCACCCTCCCGGCATGATGTTGTTCTTGGGACTTCTGGGGCCGTCCCTTGGAGGGGGGGTCCTGTCATGAGCACTCTCTCTCCCTGGTAGCAACATTAATTGCATTCAATTATCTTCCACTCTGCTCACCTCCCTCTCTCTACTCAGCCTAACTAGCTCCACCTGCCCTGCTCTGCTCTTGTTACCTGGCCAGCTGCACTGCATTTCCCACTCACCATCCTCACCTTGCCTCACTCTGTTCTAATTACTCTGCCAGCTGAACTGCATTTCCCCACTACCTCTCCCAGTATATCAAGCCCTGGTTTTCAGCCAAGCCCTGTCAGATCGTCTTCAAACCCGGACCAGTAACCTGCCTGTCTGCGCTCTGACTCCTGTTTGTGATACCGATCCGTTCTTGACTGCCTCCTTGTTCTACTGCCCCGTCTATCCCAACCTGCCTTCTGGACCTCGACTACTCTCCGATCTTCAGCCCCTCCGGTAACTCGTTTCTGCCTTCTGTCTCTCACCACGATATTTGCCCAGCCCTGATCTGTACTTCTGCCTGCCATTCATATTGCTGTTGTGTGTGTGTGTTCCCCCCAGGTCTCCGACCACCAGATGAGCGTGCCCAGACGTTTCACCACCCTCAGCCCGATACGCCGCTCCATCACTGGGGAACACACACACTAAGCACTTGGACTGGACACCCCCGGACATTTGGTGACCCCCGGAGCACAGGTACCCACAGGAGGACCCTGAAAGACCCCTGACACCCCTGGGACTCCTCTTCCCGCCTGTAACCTTGAATAAGAACTCTGAATTTGAACTTGCGCTCTTGGGTCCTCTTCTGTTCGTGACAGTGCTATGGTGTGCTTATCAATGCGCAACCACAAGCACCTTTGTTCCCACTCCTATTTAATACATTTTATTAAATCATACAAAAGTGTTACTGTGCGTTAAGTTTTAAATGATTTCTGTCATTACTAAATGTGACTCATTTCAGGAAACTAGGCTTATGTCGTGTGTCACTACTTCACAGGAGAGCCATTTGAACGTAAACTTTTTTAAAAAATCAAAATGCGTTTTTGGGCAGAAATTCCTTCTGGAACATGTGAACTTTCATGTGCCTTAATAACAAACTTGTATGCCATCTGTAACTAAGAATACAATTGTTAAATTACGAGCCTAGTTGGTTTAGCCACGGAAAAAGACAGCAACCTTCCCGCTAGCCATGATTGGCAGAGATAAGGAATGGGCTGGACATGCCGAGAGATGAGTTCTGGATTGGTCTGCCATGTAGCCCGCTTCTGTCTATAACATGAGCTGGTCAGTATGTGTAGGTAATCCTTTCTAACGCGGCTTTTTTGAACGATATCACGTAGTAGACCTGCATAAGTGTTGCTCTCCACTTTCTGGAGGACTGAGTTTTGAAATCAGTGGAATTAGAGTATGATAGCTACATTCTGCCGTTTGATTGCAAATAAGCTGACAGAGTCGAAAAGAGAACACACCTGTCTCCGGATTACGTCTTCAACTAAGGGCAACCATGGCATTATTACTGAAACAGGATACAAGTGGAAAATATAAAGATCCAGTCCATTTACAAAATTGGAGGCCCCTTACACTTCAGTGTTGTGATGCAAAAATCCTAGCAAAATGTATAGCACATAGAATTAAAAAGGTATTGTCGGATATTATTCATTCTAATCAGACAGGTTTTTTTACATGGAAGATACATTGGAGATAATATAAGGCAAGTATTGGAAACAATAGAACACTGGAAAATATGGGAAACCAGGCCTGCTATTCATAGCAGACTTCGAAAAGGCATTTGATAAAGTTAGACTGGGGTTTATATACAGTGGGGAAAAAAGTATTTAGTCAGCCACCAATTGTGCAAGTTCTCCCACTTAAAAAGATGAGAGAGGCCTGTCATTTTCATCATAGTTACACGTCAACTATGACAGACAAATTGAGAAAAAAAAATCCAGAAAATCACATTGTAGGATTTTTAATGAATTTATTTGCAAATTATGGTGGAAAATAAGTATTTGGTCACCTACAAACAAGCAAGATTTCTGGCTCTCACAGACCTGTACCTTCTTCTTTAAGAGGCTCCTCTGTCCTCCACTCGTTACCTGTATTAATGGCACCTGTTTGAACTTGTTATCAGTATAAAAGACACCTGTCCACAACCTCAAACAGTCACACTCCAAACTCCACTATGGCCAAGACCAAAGAGCTGTCAAAGTACACCAGAAACAAAATTGTAGACCTGCACCAGGCTGGGAAGACTGAATCTGCAATAGGTAAGCAGCTTGGTTTGAAGAAATCAACTGTGGGAGCAATTATTAGGAAATGGAAGACATACAAGACCACTGATAATCTCCCTCGATCTGGGGCTCCACGCAAGATCTCACCCCGTGGGGTCAAAATGATCACAAGAACGGTGAGCAAAAATCCCAGAACCACACGGGGCGACCTAGTGAATGACCTGCAGAGAGCTGGGACCAAAGTAACAAAGCCTACCATCAGTAACACACTACGCCGCCAGGGACTCAAATCCTGCAGTGCCAGACGTGTCCCCCTGCTTAAGCCAGTACATGTCCAGGCCCGTCTGAAGTTTGCTAGAGTGCATTTGGATGATCCAGAAGAGGATTGGGAGAATGTCATATGGTCAGATGAAACCAAAATAGAACTTTTTGGTAAAAACTCAACTCGTCGTGTTTGGAGGACAGAGAATGCTGAGTTGCATCCAAAGAACACCATACCTACTGTGAAGCATGTGGGTGGAAACATCATGCTTTGGGGCTGTTTTTCTGCAAAGGGACCAGGACGACTGATCCGTGTAAAGGAAAGAATTAATGGGGCCATGTATCGTGAGATTTTGAGTGAAAACCTCCTTCCATCAGCAAGGGCATTGAAGATGAAACGTGGCTGGGTCTTTCAGCATGACAATGATCCCAAACACACTGCCCGGGCAACGAAGGAGTGGCTTCGTAAGAAGCATTTCAAGGTCCTGGAGTGGCCTAGCCAGTCTCCAGATCTCAACCCCATAGAAAATCTTTGGAGGGAGTTGAAAGTCCGTGTTGCCCAGCGACAGCCCCAAAACATCACTGCTCTAGAGGAGATCTGCATGGAGGAATGGGCCAAAATACCAGCAACAGTGTGTGAAAACCTTGTGAAGACTTACAGAAAACGTTTGACCTGTGTCATTGCCAACAAAGGGTATATTACAAAGTATTGAGAAACTTTTGTTATTGACCAAATACTTATTTTCCACCATAATTTGCTAATAAATTCATTAAAAATCCTACAATGTGATTTTCTGGATTTCTTTTTCTCATTTTGTCTGTCATAGTTGACGTGTACCTATGATGAAAATTACAGGCCTCTCTCATCTTTTTAAGTAGGAGAACTTGCACAATTGGTGGCTGACTAAATATTTTTTTCCCCCACTGTAAGTGACCGCTAAGGGCGCCGTGGCTGCTAGGGGGCCACTACCCCAAAAAATTTAATATAGGATTATATATACACTGGGGTGTACAAAACATTAAGAACACCTGCTCTTTCCGTGACATAGACTGACCAGGTGAATCCAGCTGAAAGCTATGATCCCTTATTGATGTCAACTCAATATTAGAAAGGGGGGGTCCAACTCAAGCTGTCATAAAAAATGCATCCCCCTCCCTAAGTTTAAAATATTTTCACATGACCCTCCTCTTGAATGTAAAATAAATTGAACACCCTCCCCCCTCGCAGAATTAAATGTCTACGACCACAAATAACAATACCTGTGTTTATAAACGTAGATATCGACTTCAGCATGCTTTTGTGACACAGACGATGCCACGCAGCGCTACAGGCCAGAAGGTTGAGGGTTCGTCGACCAACACAGACAAGCTCACTCTCCCTGCCTGTTTCATTACACTACAATCAGAGCCGGCTGCAGACAATGATCAGCTAGGGGGAAATCTTATTTTCAACATTTTGATGCCATTTATAATTATATAAATTATATGCAACAAATGTTACACCAACAGGTTTCTGTGCCAATGCGCCACACAACCAATAAACAAAGCATACTGACTTAGGGCACTTCAATATCATGGTTTGCGTTTTCAGCACCACAATAAACAGAAAATACATCCCTCCCTACCTTGTAGGCTTACCCAGTATCGAAGGCTTTGCTTGACAATCTCCAAATGTCATTAAACTTTTTGGTGTTTTGTAATAGATGTCTCTTTCCATTCATCAATTGGCCGCTGCACAGTTGGGATTGATTACTTTTATTTGGCAGTTTAAAAAATACATATATACACTAATATTTTTTTAAGTGACCAGGATTGCACAATAAAGTCGGGGACTTATTTCCATTGTGGTACCTATTTTTTACATAAATACATATACAATTACATAGATACAGACACATTACATAGATAGAGACTAAGAAATGCTCAACCTCCAGATTACTATGAGGGGGGAGTATAAGTACAATTCTTACAAGTTTGTTTGGCGGGTAGCTTATTCTTTAAATGTTTGGGACTGCTGGTGAACCATGATGTGCAGGCATAATCAAAGTGACACTGTACTAGCGCACTTGCCAGAGTCTTTAGGGTGTATAGGTTTCCATCCAATTGGTGACAGATTTTCATGAGAATATTCTAAAATCTTCATAAAAACAATATGCCATTTCAGAGATTCCTTTAGGAAAATTTGGCGGCGGACAACATGACCGGGAATATTTTAATTTATCGGACATTTGATTTAATTGACATCCATATGCATTTAGATCCAAATTGGCACAGCCAGTGCAATCAATAATCGAGGGATGTTGGCCAAATGAGCCACATTTACGTGTCCTTAAAATCACCTATAACAAATTACAAAAACACTATTTCTTGTGTTTTGATGTGTAGCATATGCAAAATTTTATAGGCAATTTTTGAGGGGGGTTAAGCTACTTTCCTAAAACAATAATTGTCCACCTCACGGTTCAGATGTCAGTGATTTGAGCTTTAAATGTATCAGGGCATTGCATGCAAAGGCTTAGGTGTCCATTGATGCAGCACTCCATCACTCTCCTTCTTGGTCAAATAGCCCTTACACAGCCTGGAGGTGTGTTGGGTCATTGTCCTGTTGAAAAACCAATGATAGTCCCACTAAGCGCAAAACAGATGGGATGGCTTATGCCTGCCTTGAATATAAAATAAATCACTGACAGTGTCACCAGCAAAGCATTCCCACACCATCACACCTCTTCCTCCATGCTTTACGGTGGGAAATACACATGCGGAGATCATCCGTTCACCCACACCGCGTCTCACAAAGACACAGCGGTTGGAACCAAAAATGTACAATTTGGACTGCAGACCAAAAAACAAATTTCCACCGGTCTAATGTCCATTGCTCGTGTTTCTTGGCCCAAGCAAGTCTCTTCTTCAATATGGTGTCATTTAGTAGTGGTTTCTTTGCAGAAATTCAACCATGAATGCCTGATTCACACAGTAGCCTCTGAACAGTTGATGCTGAGATGTGTCTGTTACTTGAACTCTGTGAAGCATTTATTTGGGCTGCAATTTCTGAGGCTGGTATTTCTAATGAACTTATCCTCTGCAGCAGAGGCAACTCTGGGTCTTCCTTTCCTGTGGCGGTCCTTATGAGAGACAGTTTCATTTTTTAGCGCTTGATGGTTTTTGCGACTGCACTTGAAGAAACGTAATGTCTTAAAGTATTGAAGAACTGTCGTTTCTCTTTGCTTATTGGTATTTTACCAAATAGGGCTATCTTCTGTATACCACCCCTATCTTGTCACAACACATCTGATTGGCTCAAACGCATTAAGAAGGAAATTAATTCCACAAATCAAGGCACACCTGTTAATTGAAATGTCAGGTGACTACCTCATGAAGCTGGTTGAGAGAATGCCAAGAGTGTGCAAAGCTGTCATGATCAAGGCAAAAGGTGGCTACTTTGAAGAATCTCAAATATAAAATATATTTTTTTATTTGTTTAACACTTTTTTGGTTACTACATGATTCCAAGTTAATTTGTGGAATTTCTTTCTTTCTTAATGCGTTTGGTAAAAGACCAAGTCCATATTATGGCAAGAACAGCTCAATTTTGCAAAGAGAAACGACAGTCCATCACTACTTTAAGACATGAAGGTCAGTCAATATGGAAAATGTCAAGAACTTTGAAGGTTTCTTAAAGTGCAGTTGCAAAAACCATCAAGCGCTATGATGAAACTGGCTCTCATGAAGACCGCCACAGGAAAGGAAGACCCAGAGTTACTTCTGCTGCAGAGGATAAGTTAGAGTTACCAGCCTCAGAAATTGCAGCCCAAATAAATGATTCACAGAGTTGATTCACATCAACTGTTCAGAGGAGACTGTGTGAATCAGGCCTTCATGGTCGAATTTCTGCAAAGAAACCAATACTAAAGGACACCAATAATAAGAAGAGACTTGCTTGGGCCAAGAAACACAACCAATGGACATTAGACCGGTAAAAGTCTGTCCTTTGGTCTGATGAGTCCAAATTGGAGAGTAGGTGAACGGATGATCTCCGCATATGTGGTTCCCACCGTGAAGCATGGAGGAGGAGGTGTGATGGTGAGGGTTTGCTTTGCTGGTGACACTGTCAGTGATTTATTTAGAATTCAAGGCACACTTACAAAGCCATATCTCAGACTGCCCATCTTAATATTTTCTTTATATTGGCCAGTCTGAGATATGGATTTTTCTTTGCAACTCTGCCTAGAAGGTCAGCATCCTGTAGTCCCCTCTTCACTGTTGACGTTGAGACTGGTGTTTTGCGGGTAGTATTTAATGAAGCTGCCAGTTGAGGACCTGTGAGGTGCCTGTTTCTCAAACTAGACACTCTAATGTATTTGTCCTCTTGCTCAGTTGTGCACCGTTTGCGCTGTTCTGTGAAGATAGTAGTACACAGCGTTGTACGAGATCTTCAGTTTCTTGGCAATTTCTCGCATGGAATAGCCTTAATTTCTCAGAACAAGAATAGACTGACAAGTTTCAGAAGAAAGTTATTTGTTTCTGGCCATTTTGAGCCTGTAATTGAACCCACAATTGCTGATGCTCTAGATTTATTTTATTTTATTTTATTTCACCTTTATTTAACCAGGTAAGCCAGTTGAGAACAAGTTCTCATTTAAAACTGCGACCTGGCCAAGATAAAGCAAAGCAGTGTGATAAAAACAACAACACAGAGTTACATATGGGGTAAAACAAAACATAAATTCAAAAATACAACAGTAAATATTATACAGTGTGTTCAAATGTAGCAAGTTATGGAGGTAAGGCAATAAATAGGCCATAGTGCAAAATAATTACAATTAGTATTAACATTGGAATGATAGATGTGCAAGAGATGATGTGCAAATAGAGATACTGGGGTGCAAATAAGCAAAATAAATAACAATATGGGGATGAGGAAGTTGGGTGGGCTAATTTCAGATGGGCTGTGTACAGGTGCAGTGATTGGTAAGGTGCTCTGACAACTGATGCTTAAAGTTAGTGAGGGAGATAAGAGTCTCCAGCTTCAGAGATTTTTGCAATTCGTTCCAGTCATTGGCAGCAGAGAACTGGAAGGAATGGCGGCTAAAGGAGGTGTTGGCTTTGGGGATGACCAGTGAGATATACCTGCTGGAGCGCATACTACGGGTGGGTGTTGCTATGGTGACCAATGAGCTAAGATAAGGCAGGGATTTGCCTAGCAGTGATTTATAGATGGCCTGGAGCCAGTGGGTTTGGCGACAAATATGTAGTGAGGACCAGCCAACAAGAGCGTACAGGTCACAGTGGTGGGTAGTATATGGGGCTTGGTGACAAAACGGATGGCACTGTGATAGACCACATCCAATTTGCTGAGTAGAGTGTTGGAGGCTATTTTGTAAATGACATCGCCGAAGTCAAGGATCGGTAGGATAGTCAGTTTTACGAAGGCATGTTTGGCAGCATGAGTGAAGGAGGCTTTGTTTGCGAAATAGGAAGCCGATTCTAGATTGAACTTTGGATTGGAGATGCTTAATGTGAGTCTGGAAGGAGAGTTTACAGTCTAACCAGACACCTAGGTATTTGTAGTTGTCCACATACTCTAGGTCAGACCCGTCGAGAGTAGTGATTCTAGTCGGGTGGGCGGGTGCCAGCAGCGTTCGATTGAAGAGCATGCATTTAGTTTTACTAGTGTTTAAGAGCAGTTGAAGGCTACTGAAGGAGTGTTGTATGGCATTGAAGCTCGTTTGGAGGTTTGTTAACACAGTGTCCAATGAAGGGCCAGATGTATACAAAATGGTGTCGTCTGCGTAGAGGTGGATCTGAGAGTCACCAGCAACAAGTGCGACATCATTGATATACACAGAGAAAAAAGTCGGCCCAAGAATTGAACCCTGTGGCACCCCCATAGAGACTGCCATAGGTCCAGACAACAGGCCCTCCGATTTGACACATTGAACTCTATCTGATAAGTAGTTGGTGAACCAGGCGAGGCAGTCATTTGAGAAACCAAGGCTATTTAGTCTGCCAATAAGAATGCGGTGGTTTACAGAGTCGAAAGCCTTGGCCAGGTCGATGAAGACTGCTGCACAGTACTGTCTATTATCGATCGCGGTTATAATATCGTTTAGCACCTTGAGCGTGGCTGAGGTGCACCCATGACCGGATTGCATAGCGGAGAAGGTACGGTGGGATTCGAAATGGTCGGTGATCTGTTTGTTAACTTGGCTTTCAAAAACTTTCGAAAGGCAGTGCAGGATGGATATAGGTCTGTAACAGTTTGGATCTAGAGTGTCACCCCCTTTGAAGAGGGGGATGACCGCGGCAGCTTTCAAATCTCTGGGGATCTCAGACGTTACGAAAGAGAGGTTAAACATGCTAGTAATAGTGGTTGCGACAATTTCGGCAGCTAGTTTTAGAAAGAAAGGGTCCAGATTGTCTAGCACAGATGATTTGTAGGGGTCCAGATTTTGCAGCTCTTTCAGAACATCAGCTGTCTGAATTTGTGTGAAGGCGAAGCGGAGGGGGCATGGGCAAGTTGCAGCGGAGGGTGCAGAGCTGGTGGCCGGGGTAGTGTTAGCCAGGTGGAAAGCATGGACAGCCGTAGCAAAATGCTTGTTGAAATTCTCGATTATTGTAGATTTATCGGTGGTGATAGTGTTTCCTAGCCTCAGTGCAGTGGGCAGCTGGGAGGAGGTGCTCTTATTCTCCATGGACTTTACAGTGTCCCAAAATATTTTGGAGTTAGTGCTACAGGATGCAAATTTCTGTTTGAAAAAGCTAGCCTTTGCCAGGTCAATTAGGAAGGCCTGCTCGCTAAAGTCTTTTAGGGAGCGTTTGACAGTGATGAGGGGTGGTCGTTTGACCGCGGACCTGTTACGGACGCAGGCAATAAGGCAGTGATCGCTGAGATCCTGGTTGAAGACAGCGGAGGTGTATTTAGAGGGTACGTTAGTCAGGATGATATCTATGAGGATGCCCATGTTTACGGATTTAGGGTTGTACCTGGTAGGTTTGTTGATAATTTGTGTGAGATTGTGGGTATCTAGTTTGGATTGAAGGATGGCCGGGGTGTTAAGCATATCCCAATTTAGGTCACCAAGCAGTACGAACTAATCACTAAGCTAAGGATCCTGGGACTAAACACCTCCCTCTGCAACTGGATCCTGGACTTCCTGACGGGCCGCCCCCAGGTGGTAAGGGTAGGTAACAACACATCTGCCACACTGATCCTCAACACGGGGGCCCCTCAGGGGTGCGTGCTCAGTCCCCTCCTGTACTCTCTGTTCACCCATGACTGCATGGCCAGGCACGACTCCAACACCATCATTAAGTTTGCCGACGACACAACAGTGGTAGGCCTGATCACCGACAACGATGAGACAGCCTATAGCGAGGAGGTCAGAGATCTGGCCGTGTGGTGCCAGGACAACAACCTCTCCCTCAACGTGACCAAGACAAAGGAGATGATTGTGGACTACAGGAAAAAAAAAGAGGACTGAGCACGCCCCCATTCTCATCGACGGGGCTGTAGTGGAACAGGTTGAGAGCTTCAAGTTCCTTGGTGTCCACATCACCAACGAACTATCATGGTCCAAACACACCAAGACAGTCGTGAAGAGGGCACGACAAAGCCTATTCCCCCTCAGGAGACTAAAAAGATTTGGCATGGGTCCTCAGATCCTCAAAAAATTCTACAGCTGCACCATCGAGGTCATCCTGACTGGTTGCATCACCGCCTGGTATGGCAACTGCTTGGCCTCCGACCGCAAGGCACTACAGAGGGTAGTGCGTACGGCCCAGTACATCACTGGGGCAAAGCTTCCTGCCATCCAGGACCTCTATACCAGGCGGTGTCAGAGGAAGGCCCTCAAAATTGTCAAAGACTCTAGCCACCCTAGTCATAGACTGTTCTCTCTGCTACCGCACGGCAAGCGGTACCGGAGTGCCAAGTCTAGGTCCAAAAGACTTCTCAACAGCTTCTACCCCCAAGCCATAAGACTCCTGAACAGCTAATCATGGCTACCCGGACTATTTGCACTGCCCCCCCACCCCATCCTTTTTACGCTGCTGCTACTCTGTAGTATTTATGCATAGTCACTTTAACTCTACCCACATGTACATATTACCTCAACTACCTCAACTAGCCAGTGCCCCCGCACATTGACTCTGCAACGGTACCCCCCTGTATATATAGCCTCCCTACTGTCACTTTATTTTACTTCTGCTCTTTTTTTTCTCAACACTTTTTTTGTTGTTGTTTTATTCTTACTTTTTTTGTTTAAAATAAATGCACTGTTGGTTAAGGTCTGTAAGTAAGCATTTCACTGTATTGTCTGCACCTGTTGTATTCGGCGCATGTGACCAATAAAATTTGATTTGATTTGATTTGATTTGAACTCTGAGGATAAATGGGGGGCAATCAATTCACATATGGTGTCCAGGGCACAGCTGGGGGCTGAGTGGGGTCTGTAGCAAGTGGCAACAGAGACTTATTTCTGGAAAGGTGGAATTTTAGAAGTAGAAGCTCAAACTGTTTGGGCACAGACCTGGATAGTATGATAGAGCTCTGCAGGCTATCTCTACAGTAGATTGCAACTCCAACCCCTTTGGTAGTTCTATCTAGACGGAAAATGTTGTAGTTGGGGATGGACATTTCAGAATTTGTGGTGGCCTTCCTAAGCCAGGATTCAGACACTGCTAGAACATCAGGGTTGGCGGAGTGTGCTAACGCAGTGAATAACTCAAACTTAGGAAGGAGGCTTCTGATTCCAGCTACAATAGTCATTTACAACATGAACAATGTCTACACTGTATTTATGATCAATTTGATGTTATTTTAATGGCAAAAAAAACTTTTGAACAGTAGTGTGTGTATATATATAGATAGATAGGTCTGTGTGTGTGTGTTTATAAATATGTGTTGTTAATTTGATGTATTGATGCAGGGGCTCATTCGTAAAAGTATTGATGCAGGGCTCACCCCCTGCTAAAATAAAGGTTCAATAAAATAAGTAATAGTAAACTTGAGTTCTTACTGAATTTTTTAAATCTTCTATAGTGCTACAGACTCTGACTCAGATGACCTCTTGGAGCCAACGCCAAAGAGACCACATTCAAGTCCTCCAGTAGAATCTGGTTCATTCAGTCGGACCCCTGTTGCTGTCTCTGGCTCCCCACCCACCCTGCATCTAGATGTGTGAAGGTTAGTGTCTTATGTAGGGAAACTAATGATCCATCATGTATGACAGTCTTGGGAGTGTGTAAACTTGTATTTTTATTACCATAGCATTTTTGTATGTTTTCTATAGTTATGTACTTTAAAATGTATCAATTTACCAATTTGGCCACTTGGAGGCCTCTTGGGTACATTTGGGCAAACTCGTGAGGGACACCTGGGTGAGTTCATTCTAAATGTTATGTCGCTCGCTCATTCTTGAAGGTATCAGTCTGAAACTTTGCACATACACTGTTGACCTCTTCTGGACAACATCTAAATTACCTCCAGCTTCCTATTGGAATATATTACTTTTATTTTTCATGTCAAAGATAATTCAACAAAAATAAAAATAGAAAACATATGTTTTTTTGTTTGTTTTATCTTTTACCAGATCCATTATGTTATGTTCTCCTACATTCATTTCCACAAACTTCAAAGTGTTTCCTTTCAAATAGTATCAAGAATATGCATATCATTGCTTCAGGTCCTGAGTTAGATTTGGGTATGTCATTTTAGGCGGAAATTGAAAAGAAGGGTGCGATCCTTAAGAGGTTAACCAGCATGGCTACCACAGCATTCTGCAGCGATATGCCATCCCATCTGGTTTGCGCTTAGTGGGACTATCATTTGTTTTTCAACAGGACAATGACTCAACACACCTCCAGGCTATGTAAGGGCTATTTGACCAAGAAGGAGAGTGATGGAGTGCTGCATCAGATGACCTGGCCTCCACAATCACCCGACCTCAATCCAATTGAGATGGTTTTGGATGAGTTGGACCGCAGAGTGAAGTAAAAGCAGCCAACAAGTGCTCAGCATATGTGGGAACTCCTTCAAGACTGTTGGAAAAACATTCCAGGTGAAGCTGGTTGAGAGAATGCCACGAGTGTGCAAAGTTGTCATCAAGGCAAAGGGTGGCTACTATGAAGAATCTAAAATATAAAATATATTTTGATTTGTTGAACACTTTTTTGGTTACTACATGATTCCATATGTGTTATTTCATAGTTTTGATGTCTTCGTTATTATTCTACAATGTAGAAAATAGTACAAATAAAGAAAAACCCTTGAATGAGTAGGTGTGTCCAAACTTTTGACTGGTACTGTATAAACGTACAGAATTCATTAATGTTCTATCCAAATACTTTGTGTAAAGATAAGCATTATATTGTTAGATTATAGGAGTAACTCTGGTAGGCCTGAAACAGTCTTCGTCACCTGAAGATCAAATGTCAGAGTCAGTTGGAGTGCCAGGGCGTACTGCCTTTATATCATAGGCCTGCTGTAGCTAAAGCTTAATATTAGCCACACCATACCAAACCTTCACTAAACTTTATTAGGGTAATATCAAAAGTAAGTCAAGCCATTGCTTATAGGGAAAATATGAGCAGAAGAGTGAATGTAAACCAGGGACTACCCTCCCCTGTGCCCCCCAAAAAATCACACAAACCTCTCAAAGGCAAAAAATTAGTTTGACAAACTTCCCCTATTTTGGACCACCCCTCCCCCAGTAAATTTCGATTTGTCCCTTAATGTTTTGTACGCTCAGTGTATAGACATATATATATATATATATATATATATATATATATATATATATATATATATATATATATATTATTAGTAGTATGTTTTTAGGAACTCAGTTGAAGTCTAAACTTACTGTCAGTCACTGATATTCACTCAATTAATACATTTTTTACATTGGTAGGTTAGTCTAGCCAGCTATCTAAACTTGTAGTAATCATGGTCGAATTACCTACCGGGCAAGGCGAGCACGTGCCCAGGGGCCCTGACTTCCAGGCGGCGCCAATTGATTTTATTTGTCACTCTCACTCAGATATCATATTGACATGGCATAGGTCATGGCGAAATGTGTAGAATTGCAAGAAATTAGCTACAAGAAGAAAAAAAAAGACAGTTAAGAGGGGGCCACTCAAATGTTTTGCCCGTGAGTGTGTGTGTATGTGTGTCTGTCAGAAAGACAGAGAGAGACAGACAGAGAGTGAGAGAGAGAGAGAGATAATATAATTGTGTTAGGTCACACAGGGTAATGTTGTCCTCTCAATACCAAAAAAAAGGGTGTTGAATGAGACCCAGACGAACACAAACCATACAGTTGGAAAACACAAACATAACACACTCCAAAAGGCTTGGCCACACACACTCACAGCAGGGTGAACAGGTTTCAGAAAAACATACGTCACAGTCGGAAACTTCCTGATAGTCAGCATTTCTGCACCGAACACACACACACACACACACACACACACACACAATAGACCTGTAGCTAGTATTTGCTTACAACAGCAGTAGTGAATTCATAGAGATGCCTGCAAGTTGGAGAGAGGGGGGTATGGGAAGAAGATTGGGGGGAAGAGAGTGAAAGAGTAAGTGGGAGGGAAAGGAGGAACATTTAAGAGAGAATTGAGAGAATACTCAAGACGTGCAATGCGTGAACGAGTGCTGTACTGGCGTGTGTGTGTTAATGTGTCCTCTTAGAGTTAACGTAAGTATCCATGATAACAACAGCTCTCTCGGTCTTTAGTCAGTGACCAGTGTCACACACACACAGAGAGAGGAGATGAGATTGCTAGTCATTACCTGTGAAGCAGTGGCCTGTGTGTTAAATAGCCGCTATTACTTTAACAAAACTAACACCCGAAAAACAAAGCAATGGGATGAGTCTGGTAGTGCCCGAGTCTGTTCTAGTGGTAGTGCTGCCGACTCCTGACCACCCGGGAGGTTCAAGCTCAGTCTCAGTCACCCTCCTGTATTTGCCCTGACTTGCCGCTCATGTCTCCCTCTCTACTTTCCTGCTATCCTATCAATAAACTAATACAAAATATGAAAGGGTACAACTGGTTGAATCAACTTTGTTTCATTGTAATCTGTCAACGTATTGTGACGTGGAATCTATGTGGAAAATACATTGGATTTGAAAAAAAGTCATCAACTGTTGTTTTGAGGGTGAAGTTTCAACCACAGAATAATGTAATCATTGTAACCAATTTTCAACATAGACAGACCACGTATAAAATATGTTGAATTTGTACCTTTGTAACAACGTCAGATCTTTAACGTTATATCCACTATCACAAAAAACTATAGGCTGGGAAGCACCTCCTACTGGACAGTTGATCCACCTACAGCTATTAATTTTGGTCTCTCATCCAGGGTTTTAATTAAGTCCTGCCCTGCTTCACTCACTACTGCCAATGTGCTATCATGAGAATGATTATTGAAAGATCCCGTAATAACCAAACATATTCACTGTTGCTATCAAAGTCATTCCAAAGGGTAGGTTTAACAGAGCAAATGAAATATAACCATACTTTATAAGTCACATATCATCAATGATACTATTTAGGCCTACAGTGCCTTCAGAAAGTATTCACACCCTTGATTTTTCCACATTTTGGTGTGTTACAGCCTGAATTTAAAATTTGATTATATTGAGATGTTTTGTCACTGGCCTGCACACAAAAGCACATTATTACAACATGGAATAATGTTTTTTGAAATTTTTACAAATTAATAAAAATTTCTAAGCTGAAATATCTTCAGTCAATAAGTATTCAACCCCTTTGTTATGGCAAGCCTAAAGAAGTTCAGGAGTAAACATTTGCTTAAAAAGTTACATAATAAGTTGCATGCATTCACTCTGTGTGCAATAATAGTGTTCATCATGATTTTTGAATTACTACCTCATCTCTGTACCCCACACATACAATTATCTGTAAGGCCCCTCAGTCGAGCAGTGAATTTCAAACACAGATTCAACCAAAAAGACCAGGAAGCTTTTCCAATCCCTCGCAAAGAAGGGCACTTATTGGTAAAATGTAAAAAGCAGACATTGAATATCCCTTTCAGCATGGTGAAATTATTAATTACACTTTGGATTGTCTATCAATACACCCAGTCAATACAAAGATACAGGCGTCCTTCCTAACTCAGTTGCCCGAGAGGAAGGAAACCGCTCATGGATTCCACAATGAGGCCAATTGTGACTTTAAAAAACGTACAGAGTTGAATGGCTGTGATAGGAGAAAACTGAGGATGGATCAACAACATTGTAGTTACTCCACAATACTAACCTAATTGACAGAGTGAAAAGAAGGGAAGCCTGTACAGAATAAAACTATTCCAAAAACATGCATCCTGTTTGAAACAAGGCACTAAAGTAATACTGCAAAAAATGTGGCAAAGCAGTTAACTTTTATCCTGAATACAAAGTGTTATGTTTGGGGCAAAACCAATAAAACACATTACTGAGTACCACTTTCCATATTTTCAAGCATATTGGTGGCTGCATCATGTTATGGGTATGCTTGTAATAAATAAGGACTGGGGAGTTTTTCAGGATCAAAAAAGAAAGGGAATGGAACTAAGCACAGGAAAAATCTTAGACGAAAACCGGGTTCAGTCTGCTTTCCACCAGACACTGGGAGATTAATTCACCTTTCAGCAGGACAATAACTTAAAACACAAGGCCAAATCTACAATGGAGTTGCTTACCAAGAAGACAGTGAATGCTCCTGAGTGGCCGAGTTACAGTTTTGACATAAATCTATTTGAAAATCTATGGCAAAACCTGAAAATGGTTGATCAACAACCAATTTGATAGAGCTTGAAGAATTCTGAAAATAATACTGGGCAAAAGTTGCACAATACAGGTGCTCTTAGATCAGTGTTTCCCAAACTCGGTCATCGGGACCGAAGGGTTGCATGTTTTTGTCCTAACACTACACAGCTGATCAAAGCTTGATGATTAGTTGATTATTTGAATCAGCTGTGTAGTGCTAGGGTAAAAAACTAAACGCACACCCCTTGTGGTCCTGAGGACCGAGTTTGGGAAACCCTGTCTTAGAGACTTACCCAGAAAGACTCACAGCTGTAATCGCTGCCAAGGGGGCTTCTACAAAGTATTGTCTCAGGGGTGTAAATACTTATGTAAATTAGATATTTCTATATTTCATTTTCAATAAGTTAGCTAACATATCTAAAAACATGTTTTCACTTTGTCATTATGGGGTAATGTGGAATAAGTCAAGGGCAGTGGCGGCTCCTGAAAAAATTCTCAGGGGGGGCAATTTTTCTGATGATTTAGGTGACCTACACACATTTTAAAAAAGATATGTCCAGCAACAACATGAAGACAGGGGCAGCATATAAGTCAATACCAGAAGCATTTATTGACTGATCTCAAAAGTGTTGGCTTACCAGGGTTGGTGGAGCCCTCAGTTTCATCTTTGCCTCGCAAAGCTAACTCAAACACTCCGCAAAACTTCACACACTGGATTAGCCGGCTGAGGATGTGGCGGTTCTTGCTAATGTCGTAGTAAATATATTTGTTATAGTGAATATGGAATATGATATGTTGAGTAAAATGTTGTGCTAAGATCTATTTAGGTCAGGAGCTGGTTATAAGTTATGTTCCTATCCAATAACAATGGACAAAAGGGTCCTATCTTGTCAGCCTTGTCAGTTTCAGTTCTCCAGTAAACTTGTGATTATCAACACTAACCTCATCGTTGTGGCGGCGGACAGCTAGCCTGTATCCCTCATCCAGTTGAGTGGGAATGTTCACTCTCCCCAAAGCAGACAATCTCAAACAGCTATCCATGTGGGTCTTTGACAGCTCATGTTTCTTAATCTTTCCTGAAAGATGGTGCATGTCCATTACACACCAGTCGCTGTCCAAGCGGTGCTGTCTGCCGTGCCGCCTTCAGGGTGAAAGAGTAAGCAGGGGGTAGCAGAAGACTGCATTAGCTACATCGCAGCCTGCTAGCCAGGTTTTTCGTTCGTACCAATTTTTGGAAAATCCTCGGGTGTAGGACTTCCCCCTTTAGTAGAAACCTGTTGAATTATTAAATTTGGTCTGGGAGGTCCTAATTGTTTCGTTGCCAATTTATCTTCATTTGTTCGCCGACAAAAAGGAACTTCTTTCAAAGACACAATCGAGTTGCACTGAAGCCTAGCCATTTTGATAGTAGTAGTGAATTGATTGACGCTCACGCTGCTACCCGCTCTTTTCTTAGTTACGTTCATGGTTATGTTACGTATGACGAAAGCGCGTAAGTGCAAGCCCTCAGAAACCAATAGAGATTGTATTGAAAGCTCTGATATTTGAAAAAAATAGATTTTACATGGGAGACTATGACAGACTTCTGGGCGATTTTCAACCTGACTGAAATCGCCCCAAAAGGGGGGGGGGCATTTGAAGCACGACTTTAGCCTGATTGGACATTTAGTGGCACTGTGGCAGATCAGACGTCTAGATTACAACACTGATAACTACTGTTGCCGTGATATAATTGATTAGAAAAAAAATCCCTTCCTTTTCCCGTTTGGCAGTGCGTCGCCCATATCGCCCTATTGAACACACCGCCCCTGGTCAAGGGGTATAAATACTTTCTGAAAGCATTTGCAAAGTCATCAACAGCTATTGTTTCAATTCAACCCAGGGTTAAACTAAAAATAGACAATACATATAGGCCGAGGGTTTCAAGCTTTGGTTGATTTCAAATGTAGTCCTCAAGTTAATCATTAATATGTTAGATTATCATCTTCATCTCAACCAAAAATCTAAGTTAAAGAATAGGACTAAATCAAATCAGACTTTATTTAAAGTGCATTTAAAGATTAATTAGATTAGATTCAGTCATATAGAATAACTTAGATTTTTCGTTGAGATGGAGACATGAATCTACTTGAAAGGGCGGCAGGTAGCTTAGTGGGTAAGAGCGTTGTGCCAGTAACCGGAAGGTCGCTGGTTCTAATCCCCGAGCCGACTAGGTGAAAAATCTGTCAATGTGCCCTTAAGCAAGGCACTTAACCCTAATTGCTCCTGTAAGTCGCTCTGGATAAGAGCGTCTGCTAAATGACTAAAATGTAAATGTAAATGTAATGAATCCAACATATGAATAATTTATTTTGTGGACAAAATGGATATTGAATTGTGTTTGGTTTTAAACACAACTGAATGTCAGCATTTGAAGGAGATGTATCTTCTGCTTGGATAGTTCCATCTGTGCCACTGACATAGTCTGGTTTTAATTCCAGTTTGTCTACAAATTCATAATTGATATGTTGGATTCACTTCTCCATCTCAACCGAAAATTTTAGAAAAAGAATAGGACTAAATCAAATCAAACATTAAATGCACTTTAAATTAAGTTTGATTTTATTTAGTCCTATTCTTTAAATGTTGATATTTGGTTGCGTTTTCAACCAAACACAATTCATTATCACTTTGTAATACAGTAAATAGCCAAAACTTTAAACTATTGTAACAGTATTTATTCAACTTAAAAATGTGTAACACATCTATGCCCACATTTTTAGGTTACTGTAACTATAAATGTATTCTTATGTAATCATAGAAAGCATACATGTTCAAGATAGCATGCAAAGGTCGCTGTCACGATCGTCGACTGATGAAGCGGACCAAGGCGCAGCGTGATAAACGTACATACTTTATTCAGAACTTAACACGAACAAAACAACAAACGAAACGTGAAGTCCTGGGTTAACACAAAACCTTAACGGAACAAGATCCCACAACCTAACATGCCACAATGCTGCCCAAGTATGGTCCCCAATCAGAGACAACGAGCTACAGCTGTCTCTGATTGGGAACCACCCTGGCCAACATAGAAACTAAACGATCTAGAACAAAAACCAATGAAAACTAAACATAGAAAATCCACACCCTGGCTCAACAATTAAGAGTCCCCAGAGCCAGGGCGTGACAGTACCCCCCACCCAAAGGCGCGGACTGCGACCGCGCCACACCAACACAACAGGGTAGGGGCCGGGTGGGCATTCCGCCTCGGAGGCGGATCCGGTTCCGGGCGTGACCACCACTCTCTCTCTACCCCCCCGTTGCGCCCCTGGTCTGGTCTGGCCCCGCTGGCCGGAGCTGGACTGGACACCGGTGGAGCGGATTGCTCTGGCTCCGGAGTGGAGCAGCTGACCGGTGCCGGACCAGGCACCGGTGGAACAGGCACGGACCGTGCCGGACTGACGACGCGCACCACTGCCTTGGTGCGGGGAGATCTTCACAATTGCTATAATAATATGTGCAGAATCTTGAACAGCATTGATCACTTGCATAATGTACTGTTAATGTAATCTCAACTGCAATCCAGGTCATTTTGGTTGTGCTAGTAGATGAAGTATGTTGATAACACATTACGTTCTTGTATAAATACAAAATATCTGACATTGTATTCCCATTTGAATCTTGGGCTAGATTCTATCAGATCCGCGCTAGCCGACATCCGCATAGCGGTTGTTTTGGCAGTCTGAGATGGAACTGTGTTAGAGCTGCCAAATCCACAAGCGGCTCCCAACATTATAGCTAAAGCGGACATTGCCATTGGCTACACAGAGTCGCATTAAGATAAATCCCATGCAGCCTTGTCGACAAGTTAGAACACTGGAATGTGAGATGTAATCTACACCTCGATTGTTTAATGAGTGTCATTATTTCTATGTTGCCTACACTTTCTCGTTCTGAACTTCTAACACGAGTGGGACGGGTGTGGCTTCGTGACAATGACCACATGAGCAGCCGCTCTGATTTGACAGCTGTTAAATGATCAACAACCAATTTGACAGAGCTTGAAGAATTTTGAAAAGAATAATGGGCAAATGTTGCACCATCCAGGTGTGGAAAGCTCTTACAGATTTACCCAGTAAAACTCACAGCTGTAATCACTGCCAAAGGTGCTTCTACGTAGTATTGACTCAGGGGTGTGAATACTTATGTAAATGTGATATTTCTATATTTAATTTTCAATAAATTAGCTAACATTTCTAAAAACATGTTTTCACTTTGTCATTATGGGGTAATGTGGAGTAAGTCAAGGGGTATGCATACTTTCTGAAGGCACTGTATAAAGCATTTGCAAAGTCCAACACCGCCAAAGCACCAGCTACTGTATGTGGGTGTCCGCTATCGCCGACTAACGCTTGATCCGATCTAGGCCTTTGTTGTGCTTTTAAATGTTTGAAAGCACAGTGATAACACATGTTGATGACAACTTAACCAAATATCCGGCATTGTCATTTCATTTCAATTTGGTTGTGCTTTTAGATAGTTGTCTTGCTGTCTTTTTGAGTGGGTGAATAATGGTTGAAATCTCATTGATCAATGTCTCAACTAAATATTACCCATATTTCCACAATGAAATGACATGGTGTGCCCAGTGGGGTGCTAGTGCTTCGAACGTGACCAAAGCGTGTGAGTGAATGTGGGGCAGGAGGGAGAAGAATGCCAAAACAAGGCCAAGAGAAGTTTAAAAGCTCCTAAAGAAGTTAGCTACAGCCTAAGCCCGAGGAGACAGACGCACACGGCTGTTTCATAATGCAATGTTAAGCCACATAGAAACAAGTAACCACTCCCCAATTTCCATAAAATGCATCACATCAATAAGTAACGCCATCCCCAGCTATGACAATTCCATTATCAATATTTTACTGTATTATTTTTTTTACATTACAAACTGCTGAATATTTAATGCAGCTCTAACTCCAAATGGCACTCATACGAAGGGGCCATTTAACTTTTATATATTATTATAATTTTATTAACTTTTGTGGTTTATAAACAGTAAGAAAAATACACATAAATATATCATACAAGACAACAAGCCAAAAAACAATAGCCACAGGGGAATAAAGAGCATAACTTACAGATACAAACATATACAAACAGATGCATAAAAACGTCAAACAAACAAACAGACAGACAGAAAAGACAACAATAAAAAATTATAATAATTAACAGATCATGGCCATTTAACTTTAACTTCTGTGGCACTGTAGCGAAAAGTGGGGAAGTGGCAAGTCTTTATTTGCACGTTGACATGGTTTAAATGGAGTGAATACTGTGTGGTGCAGCGGTAGTGAGGTAATCTTTATGGAAGCGTGCGGGGAGTCTTGTTTGCTCCAGGGACCCCTGGCCTTGTTTCACAAGAGAAGAGAACAACAGAGAAGTACAAAAAAACTTCTTACAGTAACAACCATTGGGAATATATTACTGCCCTCACAGTCAACAACATTTAGGGTAGCATCAGTTCAAGTCTGGTGGAAAGATAATTCTCACTGCAATAAAATAGTATACTGAACAAAAATATTAATGCAACATTTAAAGTGTTGGTCTCATGTTTCATGAGCTGAAATAAAAGATCCCAGAAAGGTTCCATACGCACAAGAAGCTTATTTCTATCAAATTTGTTGCACAAATGTGTTTACATTCTGGCTAGTGAACATTTCTCCTTTGCCAAGATAATCCATCCACCTGACAGGTGTGGCATATCAAGAAGCTGATTAAAGAGAATGATCATTACACAGGTGCACCTTGTGCTGGGGACAATAAAAGGCCACTCTAAAATGTGCAGTTTTGTCATACAACACAATGCCACAAATGTCTCAAGTTTTGAGGGAGCGTGCAATTGGCATGCTGACCTGCAGCAATGTCAATGAGACATCTGTGGCATTGTGTTGTATGACAAAACTGCACATTTTAGAGTGGCCTTTTATTGTCCCCAGCACAAGGTGCACCTGAGTAATGATCATTCTCTTTAATCAGCTTCTTGATATGCCACACCTGTCAGGTGGATGGATTATCTTGGCAAAGGAGAAATGCTGACTAACAGGAATGTAAACAAATTTGTGCACAACATTTGATAGAAATAAGCCTGGAAGACCCCTCTCCTACAGAGGAGTTTACCTCTTGGGAGATGTATCATTAACTGAGATTCACCTTGTACTGGATGTCCCGAGGGGGTGTCTCTGCACCTTCTTGGTGCGTAATCCCTTAGTTTCGGGACCTCTGAGGGTTGCTATGTTGGGACTTTCCTGGCTTCGGAGAGCATGTTTTGCGATGCGGGAGTTGGACATATCCCCACATGAGATATCTCACTCATAATATCAGAGAACTAGGGTTACGCTAGTAACCTTGTGATTCCTATCCACTGTAACATACTGTACACACACTGAAAGTGTCTGGTACAAGATCAAGATATGATACACACACACACATTGCAATAAATACACAAACACACACACACATACACACATATACGGATACACACACACGGCAATAAACACACGTAGAGTACACACAAACACACAAAAAACATAAAACAAAACAGAAACCCACTCCCATGGGTCTTTTTTATCTAATTAAACAATGAGACAGATTCTGTTTCCTGTTGGTCCGGGGCTCAGTCAATACACGTCAACCATTACTGGTTGTGACATATCTGTGAGGGAAACATGAATTATCAGGGCTTCTAAAAAACAAATTTAAAGGGCAAATTTATAAATTCACCAGGTTATCAATTTTGTATGAAGCCCATGTCATACCACACACAACTTTCATAGACGAGCAATCAATTTAATGAAGTTAGTATGGCTTCAGATGGATCCAGCCATGTATAGGAAGAGGGCCCACTATGATCAAGATATTTCCTCCAGTTGTCTAATACCTATACGGATATATTATGTGGCTACTTTTGATTCTCGAGGCTTCCGTGGTTCATATCATGTTTAACAACAGCTAAAGCCAATGAAGCAGTTTTTATTATGCTAACTTGGTGGTAAGTCATTACACATTACATATACATATTTCCTATATTTACATTTATATTATATTTTATTATATTATATTTAGGGCTGTCAAACGATTAAAACATTTAATCAAGTTAATCGCAGGATTTGCTATGATTAATTGAGATTAATTGCAAATTCTGAATTTACTGAAATTGAGCTGTAATTTAAGATTTTCGTATACAAAAAGCATTACAAGAATATTGACGTCTTGATTTTGTTCAAGGTTATGGTAAGCAAAATCTGCTAAATTGATAAAGCACACTTTCTGTAACCTCAATGTCAACTTGTTTTGACATTACCCTGTTGTTTTTAGCTGCACAGATTATGTATATATATATTTTTGCATTTAAATTACAAGGAGCTAATTGATTAACTCTGACAGCCCTAATTATATTATATTGTGATGACACAATTCAAAACGTATAATAAGACCAAGAGCCAAAGAAGGGGATTTTTCTGAGGAGCTTAGCAGTGAAACCTGGGCATGCAGTGGAATACTTTGGCAGTCCAGTGAGTGTCCTTGTCAGTTACTCTTACCTTTAACCACCATCAACTCCACTGCCAACTCTCACATCAATGGTGTAATCAAATAAGGCCCGGTGTGAATCAGTAAATCTGGATTTAGCCTGGGTTCACCCGTGTGGGTCTGGGATATCTAAACTAATAATTTAATCAATCAAATGTATTTTATAAAGCCCTTTTTATATCATAAACCATCACACCATGCAGAAAGAAAACTTGATGCATTACGTCTTGGTACCCCAAAAGGCGTAATATCTTACCGCATCTACCCAGAAACTCTCGAATGAGGGGGCATAATACATGCAGAACTGCTGTCATTAAGAAACATACCTAATCGAGGTCACTTCCAAATACTAAGACATATTCAGTTGTATTTGTTTCCATGAAACAGGGATAGATCTTACAGACTGTTGCATCTTCAACATTCATTCTTCATTAATTCCTTCCGCATCCTTATTATATACACTGCTCAAAAAAATAAAGGGAACACTTAAACAACACATCCTAGATCTGAATGAATGAAATAATCTTATTAAATACTTTTTTCTTTACATAGTTGAATGTGCTGACAACAAAATCACACAAAAATTATCAATGGAAATCAAATTTATCAACCCATGGAGGTCTGGATTTGGAGTCACCCTCAAAATTAAAGTGGAAAACCACACTACAGGCTGATCCAACTTTGATGTAATGTCCTTAAAACAAGTCAAAATGAGGCTCAGTAGTATGTGTGGCCTCCATGTGCCTGTATGACCTCCCTACAACGCCTGGGCATGCTCCTGATGAGGTGGCAGATGGTCTCCTGAGGGATCTCCTCCCAGACCTGGACTAAAGCATCCGCCAACTCCTGGACAGTCTGTGGTGCAACGTGGTGTTGGTGGATGGAGCGAGACATGATGTCCCAGATGTGCTCAATTGGATTCAGGTCTGGGGAACGGGCGGGCCAGTCCATAGCATCAATGCCTTCCTCTTGCAGGAACTGCTGACACACTCCAGCCATATGAGGTCTAGCATTGTCTTGCATTAGGAGGAACCCAGGGCCAACCGCACCAGCATATGGTCTCACAAGGGGTCTGAGGATCTCATCTCGGTACCTAATGGCAGTCAGGCTACCTCTGGCGAGCACATGGAGGGCTGTGCGGCCCCCCAAAGAAATGCCACCCCACACCATGACTGACCCACCGCCAAACCGGTCATGCTGGAGGATGTTGCAGGCAGCAGAACGTTCTCCACGGCGTCTCCAGACTCTGTCACGTCTGTCACATGTGCTCAGTGTGAACCTGCTTTCATCTGTGAAGAGCACAGGGCGCCAGTGGCGAATTTGCCAATCTTGGTGTTCTCTGGCAAATGCCAAACGTCCTGCACGGTGTTGGGCTGTAAGCACAACCCCCACCTGTGGACGTTGGGCCCTCATGCCACCCTCATGGAGTCTGTTTCTGACCGTTTGAGCAGACACATGCACATTTGTGGCCTGCTGGAGGTCATTTTCCATGGCTCTGGCAGTGCTCCTCCTGCTCCTCCTTGCACAAAGGCGGAGGTAGCGGTCCTGCTGCTGGGTTGTTGCCCTCCTACGGCCTCCTCCACGTCTCCTGATGTACTGGCCTGTCTCCTGGTAGCGCCTCCATGCTCTGGACACTACGCTGACAGACACAGCAAACCTTCTTGCCACAGCTCGCATTGATGTGCCATCCTGGATGAGCTGCACTACCTGAGCCACTTGTGTGGGTTGTAGACTCCGTCTCATGCTACCACTAGAGTGAAAGCACCGCCAGCATTCAAAAGTGACCAAAACATCAGCCAGGAACTGAGAAGTGGTCTGTGGTCACCACCTGCAGAACCACTTCTTTATTGGGGGTGTCTTGCTAATTGCCTATAATTTCCACCTGTTGTCTATTCCATTTGCACAACAGCATGTGACATTTATTGTCCATCAGTGTTGCTTCCTAAGTGGACAGTTTGATTTCACAGAAGTGTGATTGACTCGGAGTTACATTGTGTTGTTTAAGTGTTCCCTTTATTTTTTTGAGTAGTGTACATCTCCAGCGGTCAACCTAGTTTAATTTAATCTGTGATATTAGTGTGAAAACAATTCTCCCAAGTTCCAGGGAACAGGAAAAACAAAGCAACGCATGAAATATTTGTCTTGTGTCGTCTGTCTCCCCCTCTATTCAAGGTGTCGTCTGTCTCGGTTGTAAAGTGATGATTTTCAATTTTTCCTGATCCGGCAGAGTTTCATCAGTAGACTATGCCAACCAGAGAGAGGCCCTCCCTCCCTGTCGATGCTCATTCTATTAGAACGCCTCAGATCAGAAAATATTCTGGTCTGAGATGACATTTATTCACACAACTCACAATGCTGCCTTTGACAAGGACTCATGTCAGTCCATCATTTACACACATTCCAACTCTATTCACACCGCTCAAAAAAAGAGAGCTGATTTGGTTAGCTGGAAAATTCATGAACTCTCACACCCCCAACTCTCTCTCTCTTGCACTTTTTTTCTCACTGTCATCAGAATATATAGTTACTGTTGGAGAATAGAAGATAGTTTTTTCTCCTGTTGCGGTGAGGTTAGGGGGCACAGAGAGGTCATTTGGACCCGATCAACAGGGCTTTGGCACAGAAAAGGTCCATCCTGTCAGTCTAAGAGATCAGGTTCTACTGACAGCCTTGTTTTAAGCAGGTTTGAGGGTGTGAATGTTGCATTGGCTGTGAAAGGTGATACACCACAGGGGGATGAAAAGGAAGTAAAGTGCAGATAAGGGGAGAAGGTGCAACCCTACCTTGGGGCTTGTGGAGGTTTTGGCTTGTTGGCAAATTGGGAGGTTGACAGTGACTGCCACTTAGGACAGCACATCAGCGTCTCACAATCCTAATTTGAAATGTTCTAAGCAAAGGTATCTTGAAATTAGAGTAATTTCCATATGTCGCTGGTTAGGCCAGGTTCCTGTATGTCAGATGTATTGCATACATGAGGCTGATTAGGAGGGAAATGGCTGGTTAAGGTATAGTGACAGAAGGACACAGGCCTGCTTACTGTTTCCCTGGTCTCTGATTACAGGTAGAGTGACAGGTAGAGTAGAGTGACAGGGAGTACAGTGAAAGGTAGAGTGACAGGTAGACTGACAGGTAGAGTGGCAGATAGTACAGTGTCGGATATAGCAGTGTCAGGTAGTAGAGTGACAGATATAGTAGAGTGTCAGGTAGTAGAGTGACAGATATAGTAGAGTGTCAGGTAGTAGAGTGACAGATATAGTAGAGTGTCAGGTAGTAGAGTGACAGATATAGTAGAGTGTCAGGTAGTAGAGTGACAGATATAGTAGAGTGTCAGGTAGTAGAGTGACAGATACAATGGGGAGAACAAGTATTTGATACACTGCCGATTTTGCAGGTTTTCCTACGTACAAAGCATGTAGAGGTCTGTAAATTTTACCATAGGTACACTTCAACTGTGAGAGACAGAATCTAAAACAAAAATCCAGAAAATCACATTGTATGATTTTTAAGTAATGAATTTGCATTTTATTGCATGACATAAGTATTTGATACATCAGAAAAGCAGAACTTAATATTTGGTACAGAAACCTTTGTTTGCAATTACAGAGATCATACGTTTCCTGTAGGTCTTGAACAGGTTTGCACACACTGCAGCAGGGATTTTGGCCCACTCCTCCATACAGACCTTCTCCAGATCCTTCCGGTTTCGGGACTGTCTCTGGGCAATACGGACTTTCAACTCCCTCAAAAGATTTTCTACTGGGTTCAGGTCTGGAGAGTGGCTAGGCCACTCCAGGACCTTGAGATGCTTCTTACGGAGCCGCTCCTTAGTTGCCCTGGCTGTGTGTTTCGGGTCGTTGTCATGCTGGAAGACCCAGCCACGACCCATCTTCAATGCTCTTACTGAGGGAAGGAGGTTGTTGGCCAAGATCTCGCGATACATGGCCCCATACATCCTCCCCTCAATACGGTGCAGTCGTCCTGTCCCCTTTGCAGAAAAGTATCCCCAAAGAATGATGTTTCCACCTCCATGCTTCACGGTTGGGATGGTGTTCTTGGGGTTGTACTCATCCTTCTTCTTCCTCCAAACACGGCGAGTGGAGTTTAGACCAAAAAGCTCTATTTTTGTCTCATCAGACCACATGACCTTCTCCCATTCCTCCTCTGGATCATCCAGATGGTCATTGGCAAACTTCAGACGGGCCTGGACATGCGCTGGCTTGAGCAGGGGGACCTTGCGTGCGCTGCAGGATTTTAATCCATGATGGCGTAGTGTGTTACTAATGGTTTTCTTTGAGACTGTGGTCCCAGCTCTCTTCGGGTCATTGACCAGGTCCTGCCGTGTAGTTCTGGGCTGATCCCTCACCTTCCTCATGATCATTGATGCCCCACGAGGTGAGATCTTGCATGGAGCCCCAGACTGAGGGTGATTGACCGTCATCTTGAACTTCTTCCATTTTCTAATAATTGCGCCAACAGTTGTTGCCTGCTCACCAAGCTGCTTGCCTATTGTCCTGTAGCCCATCCCAGCCTTGTGCAGGTCTACAATTTTATCCCTGATGTCCTTACACAGCTCTCTGGTCTTGGCCATTGTGGAGAGGTTGGAGTCTGTTTGATTGAGTGTGTGGACAGGTGTCTTTTATACAGGTAACGAGTTCAAACAGGTGCAGTTAATACAGGTAATGAGTGGAGAACAGGAGGGCTTCTTAAAGAAAAACTAACAGGTCTGTGAGAGCCGGAATTCTTACTGGTTGGTAGGTGATCAAATACTTATGTCATGCAATAAAATGCAAATTAATTACTTAAAAATCATACAATGTGATTTTCTGGATTTTTGTTTTAGATTCCGTCTCTCACAGTTGAAGTGTACCTATGATAAAAATTACAGACCTCTACATGCTTTGTAAGTAGGAAAACCTGCAAAATTGGCAGTGTATCAAATACTTGTTCTCCCCACTGTATATTAGCATGTCAGGTAAAGTGGCAGATAGTAGTGATAGGGGTACAGGTAATAGAGTATCAGGTAGAGTAGAGTTACAGGTAGAGAAAAGTGATAGGTCATCACTGATTTGGTGAAAGGTAGAGTGGCAGATGTACAAATTGGAAGACCATTACCTGAGTGGACAGGTGATATTACCTGTCCGTTGGTTACACCAATCACAGGAGCCAACAAGCTACATTTCAGATCATAACAACAACTCACTTTGAAACAAATAAAACAATTCCACTTTAAATAAAGCCAAACGATACAATGCTTTCTTACTTGTTATAAGCATATAGGAGCCCATATAATGTCATATTATAAGGCTTATCATTATGTTATGTAGGTATGCGTTAGCAGCAGTACTTATTTTTGGGGCATTGGGTCTCCTCTCCACTGCAAATCTCCCCCAGGTCATTGTTATAAAGGACAACATTTTATACTTATTATGAAGGGGATATTATCAGCAGGTGATAGAGCTTTCACTGCTGCTCCACTACACTGCCTTCAGAAAGTGTTCATACCCCTTGACTTATTACACATTTTGTTGTGTTACAGCCTGAATTCCAAATGGATTAAATATATTTGTTTTCGCATCCATCTACACACAATACCGCATAATGACAAAGTAAAAATATGTATTTAGCAATTTTTGCTAATTGATTAAAAATGAAATATATAATTTTCTCATTTACATAAATAAATAAAATTGCTGCCTACCAATTGTCTGCGAGAAGAAAAAAAAATCCCATTGTGAAATAATGCTTTTTAGCCTATTCATTGATGGAAATACCAGTTAATCTAAATACATTTGACTGGTCATGCTTATCGGTCTATAGGTTAATGTATCTTATTTATCACATGCATACAGCATACAGATAGAGCCATTGAGCGGACAATCGATAAGACAGCGCAAGAGCTGCTGCTACAGCATCTCAAACAGCAAATGCATAGGCAATGGAAGGCAGGCTTCATCAGCGCGTCACACACCACTTTGCAATGAGCTCGAGGCAGTATGCATTTAGAAAACATATACTTAATTGTTTGAAACCTGAACGTTTTACTACATATGAGGCATGTCTTACCTTGCTTCAAAGTAGCCTATTCAAAATAAGACCATATCCGTGGAGGCAATTGTTTTATATCAACTTTCTTTCATTCTCCAATAGCGAAAGGCACAATCCTAGACATATTAGCAACCCATGCTAGTTGTTGCATACTAGATCTCCCCTCTTTCTAAATTTCTAACAGATATTTTCATCTCTGTCACATGAAACTGCTCACATGTGCAGTGCACATTTGACAACGGTGTTTTCCAGCTAATTGTATTATGGAACGAACATTTGCGCATAGCTTACTGCCTTGTGCGCATTACTGCGCTTATAATGTGAAGAAATAATAGTTTTTAAACATTTTAAGCTAAACGTTCGGATCTGTTGCATCTGATCAGTTGCATCAGACTTCTTTTTAACATATTTTTCTTATGTAGCCTAGGCATACTGGTAGTTTCAATTTGGGATTTATTGTCCCACAGCTGTCCCAGAATATGTTTTGAAGAGGCTATTTCTTTCTCGACAAGCTGACCAATAGAATAGGTAAACTTTTCTACTATGGGGGATAGAAGATTGACATAGGCTAGTGATGCTGCTGTTTGTTACTCGTCTTGTTGGCTGAGGAAAAGTAAATGTGGACAGTTATTCTAACATGTTCAAAGTGCACATCAGAATTCGGTAAGAATGACCGCACATCGTTGCATCCTCAACTTGCTAAATTACCATAATTTATGCAATTCTGAGCACTGTGGGTGGACGACCTAATCAGGTTACGCACCCAATGCATATTGGTCTGGAAAAATTCTCAAATGTCAGGTAAATTAAAATGCTGCCGGTCAAATGTCCGGCGCCATATTTTTCAAACAGAAACCCTGATTGTAGAGTAATTACAATGTTGTTGATCTATCCGCAGTTTTCTCCTATCACAGCCATTAAACTCTGTAACTGTTTTAAAGTCACCATTGGCCTCATGGTGAAATCCCTGAGCGGTTTCCTTCCTCTCCTGCAACTGAGTTAGGAAGGACGCCTGTATCTTTGTAGTGGCTGGGTTTATTGAAACACCGTCCAAAGTGTAATTAATAACTTCACCATCCACAAAGGGATATTCAATGTCTGCTTTTTTATTTTTTGCCATCTACCAATAGGTGCCCTTCTGTGCGAGGCATTGGAAAACCTCCCTGGTTTTTGTTGTTGAATCTGTGTTTGAAATTCATTGCTCGACTGAAGGTACAGAGATGAGGTAGTCATAAAAAAATCATGTTAAACACTATTATTGCACATGGACTGTGCCATGCAAATGATTATGTGACTTGCTAAGCACATTTTTACTCCTGAACTTACTGTATTTAGGTTTGCCATAACAAATGGGTTGAATACTTATTGACTCAAGACATTGCAGCTTTTCATTTTTAATTAATGTTTTTACATTTCGAAAACATAATTCCATTTTGACATTATGGGGTATTGTGTGTAGGTCAGTGACATTTTAAATACATTTAAAATTCAGGCTGTAACACAACAAAATGTGCAAAAGTCAAGGGGTGTGAATACTTTCTGATGGCACTGTATATCAATGGCAAAGGCTTAAACACATCTCACTCTTTCGCATATAGGGCTATGAGACTACTGAGCTGTGAATATAGTTGGGCTAAAATGTGGCTCTTTGCTTCATTGATCTGCTGCCTTTAACAAAGACTCCACTCTGTGTCAGTCCATCATGTAATTCCCAGCAGATATTAACCTTCCCTCTCCGAGCACACTGCTCCCCTCTCTTTCCTCTCTTTAAAACGGCAGTGACTCTCAGGTCTCTACTGACAAAGCTAAACAGATGCCTTCCTCTCTCCCCTCGACCTGGCGTTAAATTTAGCACACTTAAGATATACAGAGTGAAGACCATATTCACAGTTATTTCCTTCTTAAAGCAATAGTTCACCCATATTTGTCTTACCTTAAAAAATGCCTATGGGCCAGCAGGGACTGTAACATATCGTCTTTCGAATGATGCTTGCTAGGAACATAGTAGCATGATATGCGGGCCATGTGAATATAGTTCCCACAATCTCAGAAGTTTGTCCATTCATACCAATCAACATAATTGACACAATCCAGCTTTTCACACTGAACTAGAAGTACTGCCACTAATAGCTAATCGAGGGTTGTTTATGCTTTCTAGCCTCAATGTTGCTGAATGGAACTGCTAGCTAGCTACCTGCAGTTGAGGGAAAACTCAATTTACCTTATCACTCCCTCTGATATCAAGTTAAACTTATCAAGTTAAGCTTATCAGGTTCAACTTTTAAGGACACCCGAATGGTGAATGAATCCCATGCCTATTGATCGCACTACACATGGCGGGTGGTATATGACAGATAGACTAATAGCAGGGGAGGTCAGACAAACAGGACAACACTGTAATTGTATCTGTTAGTCTCTGTACACAGCGAGTGGCCTATAGAGTCGATGTTTGTACCAGACCACTAAGTGCTCATCAATTACAGCACGAAGATAAATAAATATCTTCATTTTGCCATAAACACCATGATACAAGATACACCCGTTCAAGAGTCTCGGAGTAATGGACCACAAAATGTGGTCGAATATTGTGCACCTTTATCCAGAAGAATCAGTGGTGGGTGGTCTCCTTCTCTGGAGTCTGTTTCCTTTTAAGGTTACTTTCTACGTAATTTTTTCTTGCCATTGTCAACTTTGCTTGCTCTTGCAGGGTCTGACCACAGGTTACTGTTGAGTATACTTTTGTGAAAAGCTGTGCATTGAAATGCTGCAATAATAATATACTGTAGAGTAGCCTATTGGAAAGCTGTGGGCTAACACCTTTAACCTTATCCACTGTTTTCAAACTTCAGAAGATGTTTCTACAGAAATATTCGACTCCATTATTCCTGTTCCCTCTCGTTCCCTGAGCTCCTTTATATTTCAGCCATTAATAAAACTGATCAGTCAGCAAACTGGTTATAAATCATGTAAAAGAAACTCCATCAATTAGTCATGAAACACATCAAAGCAATCCTGCTCTTTCTTGCCAGTCCCCCTCTGGGATAGAGGGAAGCCGGAATGGTGAAGCAACATGTTAAAAACAGGTCTGAAAGGTTCTCAAAGAGGCCAATTACTCAGCAGAAAAGGGATTTAACTTTGGCACAACTAAAGTCCTGGACCTTGGTTGGGTCTTGCTAGAGCTTCTCTCTCTCTCTTTTTTTATCTCCATCTCGTCCCTCTTTTGTATTTTCCTTGCATGTAGTATCCACAGATCTAGATCCAGCAAAACGTAAAACTTCTGTGCAAAAGTGTAAAAATAGCAGAGAGAGATAGAGAGATAGAGAGAGAGAGAGAGAGAGAGAGAGAGAGAGAGAGAGAGAGAGAGAGAGAGAGAGAGAGAGAGAGATTAAGTTGCCGCTAGAAGATGATCTAAGGTACATTTTACGTTTTGCTGGACCTAGATTATGTGACACAATAATATATGGCTAGTCATGTTACTGAACATTTACAGTCCATGTTTTTCCTGAAATGTTATGAGGTTTATTACGAATGTCATGAGCTTCGTAATAAATGGTATGAGTGTCATTAGAGACAGTATGAGTGTAATTTGTAATGTTACGAGAGTCATTAGAAGTGTTATTTGGTGCCAGAGTCTGGTCTAGCGGTAATGCTGCCGACTCTGGACCACACATACCCACTGGCAAAGGGGTTATGAATCACACCTCTGCTCCTCCTCTTTGTCTCCCTGTCTACTTTCTGACTGTCACTGTTCATAAAAACAATAAAATACAGAAAAATATATATTTCAAAGAAATTGTGATGATTTAGGCCAGCCTGCCCGTAAAGCTATGGGCACTGAGGACAGAGGGATTAGGTATATTCTCTCAGCTCAGGGAAGTTTACACACAAATTAGCCATTGTTACTTAGTGTTGATTTTTAAGTGCAACATTTCTAGTGTTGATTCAGGTGTTAAATTAATTCTGTAAGTGAAAATGTAACACCCATTTTTGTAAAAGAATCCCAGTGTTGGTGTTAACAACCAGAGTTGAGTGTGATTGTATCAGTTTTCCTCTGTGGAGAGTAAAACATTCCCATCAAAACCACACCAATCATTATTATATTTCCCGGCATGCTCTACTGCAGGTAGATTTTTTAGGATTGCTTTTATTATCGGTGGGTCTCCCGGTCGGCTGCCACAGAGCCTGGACTCGAACCAGGATCTCTAGAGGAACAGCTAGCACTGCGATGCAGTGCCTTAGACCACTGCACCACTCTGGAGGCCCCAAGTAGAATTTAATTTAATGTAATTCAATTGAATCAAATTGCTTATTTATTCAACACATCACCGTGGTAATGTTTATTTTGACATCATGTATGGTTACCAATACCATGTAGCATTAGGTAGATTTTGTATTTATTTTCACTCATTCCCCTAAACCAATTTGAATTATTAAAAGTGGTCTGGAAATAGTCTAAGATCATGTTGTGGGTTGTCTATAGGGCTGGCGGTATACCGTATTTTTAGTTTACCTTCTATAACAGTATTTTAAAGATTTGTTTGTTAAATGTGATACGCCATGTGTAACGTCCATTTTTATAGTTTACTCCGCTACTTGAGTCATCTTTCTCTGCTCTCTCTCCATGCCGCTTTCCACACTGACCTAGTCCCACCCCCTGTCACTCAAGGAGCACATTTGTTGTTGCTCAACTATGAGACGCTTGCGTTCAGTCTGCATGGTCAATGCAGCAATGTTGATGACAACGATGCTGTTCCCACTTTGCTTCTTATTAATATAAATCCACAAGTGTTCTATAATTACACTGTTAGTTTGTGTTTCTTACATCTGCAAACAGTTAGTTTGTCTTTTGTTAGCAAGTTGTGGCTATATCGCGTTAGCCGCTAATGCTAATCGCTAACTTTAGTTAACTGGCTAGCTAGCTAATACATTTACTAAGTCAGAGCAAACATAGCTAGCTATACAGCCTGATACCAGTAATGGTGTAGGCCTAAATCAGCATTTTGTTTGTGCAACAGTATCTTATAAATCAAAGAGGAATAGGCGAAACATGAAAATCTTATCTACATAAAATAGCTGAGAGAAAACATTTAATATAGCCAAAGATTATAAGGTTCCCCAGGAAACACTGGCCAACACTTTGGTTCCTTCCCTGTCACAATAACTCCTCCCTGGCATTTTCATTTGTTGTGATGTCAAACAACACTGTATTCAAAGTGCCCACTATTATATTCAAACTATAGAATTAGAATAATCATTCTATTTCCATGATTCCAACAGTTCACCCAAGTGTTTTAATCTAAATTGCAAGTCGTCACAATTGCAACGTTTGGTAAAAAATAAGGCCTATATATTTTGCCCATATCACGCAGTGTGGAAATGATCTCAAATGAGTGCAGGAAATGCAGAAATGTATGAAAATGCTGAACATTTTGGTTGAAGTTCAATGGAACAGTATAAAACAACCAGAATGGAGAAAGACCCATCGAAATCACTTAGAATGTATGTGTTGCCACCCTAGGGTCACGCACCACTCCAAAACATAAAATACCTTCAAATAACGTCATAGAGGTCAAACATTTAAAAAATATCATGATATGATATTTTAGCTATACCGCCCAGCCCTAGTTGTCTATAATAATTCATAATTTCCTTCATGTTTTTAAATATCACAAAAAATACATATCCCAGAATGCATTAGTTCAAACACTGCAGTATGGAAGGGAACAATCTCACATCTCATGACAAAGAAAAATGCTGTTTGACATGTTTGAGTTACAGTGAGGGAAAAAAGTATTTGATCCCCTGCTGATTTTGTATGTTTGCCCACTGACAAAGAAATGATCAATCTATAATTTTAATGGTAGGTTTATTTGAACAGTGAGAGATTCCAGAATCCAGAAAAACGCATGTCGAAAATGTTATAAATTCATTTGCATTTTAATGAGGGAAATAAGTATTTGACCCCCTCTCAATCAGAAAGATTTCTGGCTCCCAGGTGTCTTTTATACAGGTAACAAGGTGAGATTAGGAGCACACTCTTAAAGGGAGTGCTCCTAATCTCAGCTTGTTACCTGTATAAAAGACACCTGTCCACAGAAGCAATCAATCAATCAGATTCCAAACTCTCCACCATGGCCAAGACCAAAGAGCTCTACAAGGATGTCAGGGACAAGATTGTAGACATACACAAGCCTGAAATGGACTACAAGACCATCGCCAAGCAGCTTGGTGAGAAGGTGACAACAGTTGGTGCGATTATTCGCAAATGGAAGAAACACAAAAGAACTGTCAATCTCCCTCGGCCTGGGACTCCATGCAAGATCTCACCTCATGGAGTTGCAATGATCATCCGAACGGTGAGGAATCAGCCCAGAACTACACGGGGTATCTTGTCAATGATCTCAAGGCAGCTGGGACCATAGTCACCAAGAAAACAATTGGTAACACACTACGCCGTGAAGGACTGAAATCCTGCAGCGCCCGCAAGGTCCCCCTGCTCAAGAAAGCACATATACAGGCCCGTCTGAAGTTTGCCAATGAACATCTGAATGATTCAGAGGAGAACTGGGTGAAAGTGTTGTGGTCAGATGAGACCAAAATTGAGCTCTTTGGCATCAACTCAACTCTCCGAGTTTGGAGGAGGAGGAATGCTGCCTATGACCCCAAGAACACCATCCCCACCGTCAAACATGGAGGTGGAAACATTATGCTTTGGAGGTGTTTTTCTGCTAAGGGAACAGGACAACTTCACCGCATCAAAGGGACGATGGACGGGGCCATGTACCGTCAAATCTTGAGTGAGAACCTCCTTCCCTCAGCCAGGGCATTGAAAATGGGTCGTGGATGCGTATTCCAGCATGACAATGACCCAAAACACACGGCCAAGGGAACAAAGGAGTGGCTCAAGAAGAATCACATTAAGGTCCTGGAGTGGCCTAGCCAGTCTCCAGACCTTTAATCCCATAGAAAATCTGTGGAGTGAGCTGAAGGTTTGAGTTGCCAAACGTCAGCCTCGAAACCTTAATGACTTGGAGAAGATCTGCAAAGAGGAGTGGAACAAAATCCCTCCTGAGATGTGTGCAAACCTGGTGGCCAACTACAAGAAACGTCTGACCTCTGTGATTGCCAACAAGGGTTTTGCCACCAAGTACTAAGTCATGTTTTGCAGAGGGGTCAAATACTTATTTCCCTCATTTAAAATGCAAATCAATTTATAACATTTTTGACATGCATTTTTCTGGATTTTTTTGTTGTTATTCTGTCTCTCACTGTTCAAATAAACCTACCATTCAAATTGTAGACTGATCATGTCTTTGTCAGTGGGCAAACGTACAAAATCAGCAGGGGATCAAATACTTTTTTCCCTCACTGTATAATCAAACTAATATTTGTACTCTTTGGATGAATGGGTGGCATATCTTTTTGATAAAAGATTTGGCAAATGAATGAGACTTCAAATTCTGCTTCCTGTGGGTGTGGCCAATTCAAATTCAAATTAATTGTTTGAACTGAATTAAATTCAGAAATTCCGAATTGACCCCAACCCTGCTACAGACACAGGCTGACAAGGGGACAGCTTGTCAATGTAGACTTGACACACACAACAACACATGCTAACACACACACAAACACAGACAAATGCACACATGCTCACACACACAATGTAACGATCACGGCAAGGTTGTTATAATGAGGCTCTGGAACCATCATTAAAGGTGCTACATCTAGAATTTCTCAGAAATTCTCCCCTATGTGGAAGCTAGGTGAATTGCAACAGCACTAGGCTGCATTCCCAAAAACTATCCCACTCTCCCGCATCCCATTTCTCCGTAACATGGCGGAGACTCACGCTTGAGCCTTTTACTTTCGGTTTTGGTCCACCAGCTTCAAAAATTGAAAATATATTTCACAGCGATTTAGATGGTACAATGATTCCCTACACTATTCAGTGCTTGTTTTCTTACATAAACTGAAATTGAGCGCAGTGTAGAATTTTAGCAACAAGGAAAGGACAGACCGATTTTTACATTGGCCACTTTACTCAATTCCATTAGATAACACAGTCACAAAGTCAAAACAGCTTTCCCATTTTGACAACAGATGCCGCTCCGGCGGGAGAAATTAATAGGCGAAAATCACAGCCAATCACAACACTGGCGGGTGAGTAATACTGTGAAACACTACCATTCCACTATTACTGCAGATATATTATGGATATTTTCTGAAATTACAATGCAAAAATTTTAGTAAATCCTATGGGTAGCATCTTTAAGTGTCTATGTGTTTGATTAATGGTGTAGAAGGGGAGCTGCATCCATTTCACTGAGGAGTTTCACACAAAGCATTGTGTTTATCCCTATAGTACCGCCACAGTGGCCAAGCCTGCACCTCTACCCCACTTTCACAAACCCTCTTCTATTCTCTCAGCTAGCTAGCTAGCAACATCATGACTGTAGGCCAGATATACTGTGTGTGTGCGTGTGCGTGTGTGTTGAGATGAATCCAGCATCTGCTAATATGTTTTTGTGGATGGTCATTTCTAAGTTGAGTTATTGCATCCACAGAGAGAGAAATATAGTGAGTATTTAATGCAGGTGACAAACTCAAATCCACTCGGCCTTATTTTGTTGTGAACTAAATCTACTTATTTTGTTGTGAACTAAAGCTGCTTTTGTGTACTGCTTTCAAAAGACTCCTACTCTTGTTGGTGTGTACATTTAAAGCATGTTCTAGCATTGGTCCTGATCTTTTATACAACTTTGAAAATATATGTTTTAAATAAACAAGACAAGACAAAGTCGGTGTGAGTCAAGATGTTTCTATTGAAATGTTTTCAAAAGCCAGTCGCTTTTTTTCAAGTTCAGCCTTGATATTCGCTGTGCATGTATGTCTCTGTTGCTAAGCGGAGAGGTGACTATATTTAGTGGTCCCATTATTGAAAAGCCTTTCTCTCATCTCAACAAAGATTAGTTAAGGAGGTGTGGGGGAGGACTACCTCGTCCTGTCAGAGGTGTGTGCGTGTGTGTGTGTGCGTGCGTGTTTGTCTGTTTGGGCGAGGCATTATACTCTAGGTTTACAGAATGTGCAGTGGCCTCAAACAAAATTAAGTGTTTCAAGCCTTAAACGTTAATTAAAACTTCAGTCTCCCTCTTTCTTTGTCTCTCTAGCTATTTTCCTTCACTCTCTAACAAATACACAAACTCTCATACTGTAATAGAAACTTTTCTCTCACGCACAAATGCATGCAAACACACACACACATACAGTGCATTCGGAATGTATTTTTACCCCTTGACTTTTTCCACATTGTTACGTTACAGCCTTATTCAAAAATGTATGAAATTGTTTTTTTTTCCCCTCATCAATCTACACACAATGCCCCATAATGACAAAGCAAAAACAGGTTTTTAGAAAATTTAGCAAATGTATTACAAATAAAAAACGGAACTATTTAGACCAGGGGTGTCAAACTCATTTTAGCTCAGGGGCCACATGGAGGAAAATCTATTCCCAAGTGGGCCGGACCGGAAAAATCATGGTATATATAACTTAAAAACAACAACTTCAGATTGTTTTCTTTGTTTTAATACGATCAACATACAACATAAAGCTGGAGCCTGAGGACAGTGTGTCCAAAATAGTACAAGCACAACATCACTATTAATCATAAAACACGTCAAGTTTATTTGAAAATTCTAAAGAAAAAGAACACACAAACACACAATGCCTCAGTGATTAACAGAACTGTTTCACAGATCACAGAACTATATCAGGTGTCATTTCTCAGGCAGAAATGTAGATAAAAATAATGAAATCCTGTTCCCCAAACAAGTGCAAGAACCACAGAGTCAAGAATAGGTTAAATATACAAATAAAATAAAATCAATTAAAAACAATAGCACATCAACATAAAAACATATAAACATAAAGCTGGAGCCTGAGGACAGTGTCCAAAAGCACAACATCACTATTAATCATAAAACACCTCAAGTTATTTGAAAGTTCTGAGGACAAAGAACACACAAACACACAATGCCTCAGTGATTAACAGAACTGTTTCACAGATCACAGAACTATATCAGGGTGTCATTTCTCAGGCAGAAATGTAGATAAAAATAATGAAATCCTGTTCCCCAAACAAGTGCAAGAACCACAGAGTCAAGAATAGGTTAAATATACAAATAAAATAAAATCAATTAAAAACAATAGCACATCAACATAAAAACATATAAACATAAATCTGAAAGGGTTGCTCAAACTCCCGTAACAGTCCCGTTATTTTATCTTTGAACCGCTTCATGTCTGCCACATGTTGGGTCGCGCACACATTTTTCAGACAGGGGAAGTGAGCTGCATCACCACCGGCAAGTTGCGTCTCCCACAATGACAGCTTCAACTTGAAAGAACGTATGCTGTCATAATACTGCGTGACAACTTTGTTGCGCCCTTGCAGCTGTTTGTTCAAGTTATTCAGGTGCTCTGTAACATCCACCATAAATGCAAGGTCCTGCATCCATTCTGCGGAATGAAATTCTAACACTGGTTTGCCCTTTTCTTCCATGAACTGTTCAATTTCTTCTCGTAAATCAAAGAAACGCCTCAGCACAGCACCTCGGCTTAACCATCTTACCTCAGTGTGGTATGGCAGGCCATAGATGTGGTCTTTCTCTCTGAGAAGGCTGTCAAACTGACGGTGATTCAGGCTTCTGGATCGGATGAAATTAACAGTTTGGATGACCACCTTCATGACGTTATCCATCTTTAAGGACTTGCAACACAAAGCCTCCTGGTGCAAAATACAGTGAAAAGTCAAAAAATCACATCCTCCATTTGCAGATTGAACTTTCTCTCTGAACTTTGTCACAACGCCTGCTTTTTTCCCGATCATTGAGGGCGCACCATCTGTAGCCAGGCTGACAGCGCGGGACCAGTCCACTCCGACCCTGTCCAGTGCGCCGACGAGTGCGGTAAAAATATCAGCTGCTGTCGTTGTATCTGTCATCGGCACCAACTCCACGAACTCCTCGGTGACGGTCAATGTGTCATCAACTCCGCGGATGAAAATGGCCAGTTGTGCAACATCTGTAATGTCCGTGCTTTCATCAATTGCAACCAAAAACGCAATAAATGACTTTACTTTTTGCTTCAACTGGCTGTCCAAATCCACTGAAAGATCGGAAATCCTGTCTGCAACTGTGTTTCTTGTCAGGCTGATATTTGCAAAAGCCTGCCGCTTTTCAGGGCACACAATCTCCGCTGCCTTCATCATGCATGTTTTTACAAATTCACCCTCACTAAATGGTTTTGAAGCCACTGCGATTTCATTAGCAATGAGGTAGCTAGCTTTCACTGCAGCATCACTGATATCTCGGCTGTGAGTAAACACAGACTGCTGTTTCTTCAGACCCGCCAACATTTCATTCACCTTCTCTCATCTCCGCTGTCCTTGAAAGTTGTCGGCATGAAGACTCACATAGTGGCGACGAAGGTTATATTCTTTCAGCACTGCAACATGATCTGAACACACCAAACATACAGCTTTCCCATTCAATTCCGTGAATAAATAGGATGACCATTTTTCTTGGAACACTCTGCACTCTGCATCCACTTTTCTCTTTTTTGACAGAGACATATTGGGGCAATGAGGGTGCCAAAGCACATAATGTTAAAAGTAGAAGCCGTAATAAATATCGCGGGCAAAACAAAGTAGCTCATTGGCTGCACGTGCTTGACCTACTTGCTCTGCCCCGGTATAAACAGTTTGCTTGCTTAACACAATTGCTATTGCGCCATCCAGTGGACGCAATTGGAACAGCAGTTTATTTTATTGAAAAATTGCAGCGCATTTTTATACTTTACAATTTTTTTTTTTATATATATATATATTTTTTAATCATCTCGCGGGCCGGATTAAACCCGTTTGCGGGCCTGATCCGGCCCGCGGGCCGGACGTTTGACACCCCTGATTTAGACCATTTACAAACTACTTTGTTGAAGCACCTTTGGCAGCGATTACAGCCTCGAGTCTTCTTGGGTATGACGCTACAAGCTTAGCACACCTGTATTTGGGGAGTTTCTACCATTCTTCTCTGCAGATCCTCTCAAGCTCTGTCAGGTTGGATGGGAGCATCGCTGCACAGCTATTTTCAGGTCTTTCAAGAGATGTTCGATCGGGTTCAAGTCCGGGCTCTGGCTGGGCCACTCAAGGACATTCAGAGACTTGTCTCGAAGCCACTCCTGCATTGTCTTGGCGCTGTGCTTAGGGTCGTTGTCCTGTTGGAAGGTGAACCTTCGCCCCAATCTGAGGTCCTGAGCGCTCTAGAGCAGGTTTTCATCAAGGACCTCTCTGTACTTTGCTCCGTTCATCTTTGCCTCGATCCTGACTAGTCTCCCAGTCCCTGCCACCACCATGCTTCACGGTAGGGATGGTGCCAGGTTTCCTCCAGACGTGACGCTTGGTATTCAGGCCAAAGAGTTCAATCTTGGTTTCATCAGACCAGAGAATATTGTTTCTCATGGTCTGAGAGTCATTTAGGTGCCTTTTGGCAAACTCCAAGTGGGCTGTCATGTGCCTTCTACTGAGGAATGGCTTCCGTCTGGCCACTCTACCACTCGGGTTCTTGGTCACCTTCCTGACCAAGGCCCTTCTCCTCCGATTTTTCAGTTTGGCCGGGCGGCCAGCTCTAGGAAGAGTCTTGGTGGTTCCAAACTTCTTCCATTTAAGAATTATGGAGGCCACTGTGTTCTTGGGGACCTGCAATGCTGCAAAAAAAATGTGGTGCCCTTCCCCAGATCTGTTTCTCGTCACAATCCTGTCTCGGAACTCTACGGACAATTCCTTCGGCCTTATGGCTTGGTTTTTACTCTGACATGCACTGTCAACTGTGGGACCTTATATAGACAGGTGTGTGCCATTCCAAATCATGGCCAATCAATTGAATTTACCACAGGTGGACTCCAATCAAGTTGTAGAAACATCTCAAGGATGATCAATGGAAACAGGATGCACCTGAGCTCAATTTCGAGTCTCACAGCAAAAGGGTCTGAATACTTATGTCAACAAGGTATTTGTTTTATTTTTAATACATTTGCAAAAAATTCTAAAAACCTGGTTTCGCTTACTCATTATGGGGTATTGTGTGTAGATTGATGAGGAAATATGTTTTATTTAATCCAGTTTAGAATAAGGCTGTAACGTAACAAAATGTGGAAAAAGTCAAGGGGTCTGAATACTTTCTGAATGCACAATTAGGGCTTAGAAGTTGACCGTACTGTGCAGAGGTGTTAGGTTGTTCTCTAACCAGAACCAGTCTCCAGAGTGACAAGTAGGCTCTGGGTGTATCATAGACAAGTGAGTCAGTACACTGCATCTAGAGAATGTGCTGATCTGTGCAGTCCAGCACCAGTCAGTGGTGTGTGTGTGTGTGTGTGTGTTTACTGTGTGTGTGTGTGTGTGTTACTGCACTGTTGGAGCTAGAAACATAAGCATTTCGCTGCACCTGCGATAACATCTGCAAAATGTGTACATGACCAATACAATTTCATTAGAATTTGTATGTGTGTGTGTGTGTGTATGTGTGCATGTGTGTGTGTGCATGCTTGCATGTGTGTGATTCAATCAGTGGACCAATACTGTTGAACACCCTCCTTCTCTTTCCTCCTTTCCTTGTCTTACCGCAGCAGCTTTCATCCATCATCTCAAAAGAAAATACTAGCAAAGGAGCCTATTCAAGACTTTTTGGACACTGGCTCTTACTAGCGGCAGTTAGGATCTATCTAGCTTCAGGTAGAACTACTTCACTGTCCTTAACGAGGATGTTAAAAACTAACTCTGTCTCTATAGACAACTTAATCTCCATCTAGCTACAACCACAGAGGATGGGAGCTATGAAGGCCTGAAGCACCTTTACTAGACCCCATCCACCACTACGCTTCATTATAACCCTGCCACAGGTTTATATTTTATGCAGGACATATAATAATAAAAAATAATTTAAAAAATCCCTCCCTCCCCCTACCCTACCCCACCCCACCCCCACCCCCATCCATCCCCATCCCCATCCCCATCCCCATCCCCATCCCCATCCCCATCCCCATGTCTATGGACAGGACAGAGTGCAATATATACTTGGGGTTGGTTTATGTGGCCAGGGACCACTGCCGATCCACTAACTTCAGCATTTTGAAACTAAAAACCTATACACCAGATATTAGCATGTTTTCAATTGAATTCACAAATAATGTCAGAATAACTTCAAACCAAGTAATTGAGCTACACAAAATCTTTCAGAGACTTTGGGATTATTTGGGCATGAAATGCTACAGTAAGCGCATGGCGGCAGTGGCTACATAAACAAATACAAAGTGTGGATGAAAGCGAACTATCCCTTTAATCTAATGCAGGGATGGCCAACTCCAGTCCTCGGGGCCTGATTGGTGACACTATTTTGTCCCAGCTCCTGCTAACACACCTGACTCCAATAAACAACTAATCAAGGTCTTCAGTTTATAATGCAATTGGTTTAATCAGGTGTGTTAGCTATAGGGCTGGGGGGAAATCAGGCCCCCGAGGACTGGAGTTGCCCATCCCTGATCTAATGGATCCCAAAAATGTTGTATGTATCTATCTCATGTCTTTTTGCACTCACCGTGCTGCAACTGGTGTTTGATGGCGCTGCGCAAACGACGCTCCATGATCTTAACAAATGCCTCTTTTTCCATTTTCCACCAAGTTGAAGTAACCTGCTACTGTCTCACTTTATGTATAGTTTGAGACACTTTCTGTTTAGAAAAAGTGCTTGGAAAATTAAGTATATTATTGTTATTGTAAGTGTTCGCTGGCCTGATCTGTCGCCTGTGACACTCCGATGTGCCCTTTTAACCTCTCCTCTCGCCCTCTTATATACCCCTCCTCTATCACTACATACTATGCACTGCTCTCAAACACACAGATAGCACATACTAACACCACCTCGACTCCCTCATAGTGATAACCTCCAAGAAATGTCAAGTATAGTTATGTGCTATGTCACGGCTTACTACTGCTGGCAAATAGGCTTGATCAAGTTCATGGTTTTGAGACTAAAGAGAAACTGTATTATTGTTTTTAGTCTAGAAATGTACTGTAAGACTGCATTTAGTATATCGTTTGGTCTAACATGACATTGTTTGCTGCAGTGTCACGAATTCCGCCGAGACTGCTCCTCCTCCTTCTTCTTCACAAAAAAGAAACTTGAGGACGCAGGGGAAGTGGAGGGCCGTATGTATCCTTGTCTCAGGGACTCAGCTATGTATATCTCCATAGCCGCCATCTCCTCTTGAGACAGAGGATACACATGGCTCCGCAGGAGTGCCGCACCTGTCTGGAGGTTTATCGCACAATCTCCCTGTCTATGAGGTGGCAATCGCGTCACCCTCGTCTTGCTGAACACGAGTGCCAAATCCTCATACTCAGGGGGAATGTGCATTGCGGGCACTTGGTTCGGACTCTCCACCGTGGTCGCCCCAACGGAAACACCTAAACATCGCCCAACACACTGGCCAGACCATTCCTTGAGAGCCCTCTGTTGCCACGAAATGGTGGGGTCATGGGTGATTAACCAAGGAAGCCCCAGCACCACGGGATACGCAGGAGAGTCAATTAGGTACAACTGAATAATCTCCTCATGACCCCCCTGCGTCTTCATCTTTAGTGGCGCTGTGACCTCCCTAATCAACCCAGATGCAACCTGAGGAAATACCACAGGTATACACAAGTGAACAACAGAGAGCTCTGGGTGAGTGGGGCGCCTACTCACCTGAAATGACTCCCCAGTGCGCGACCTATTGCCCCGATTCCCTGGAGACCCTCCCCAGCACCTAGCCGCAGTGTGTCCTCCACGGCCACAGCTGGTGCAGGGGACGGCCCCCTGGGGTTCTCTCTCCTTCTCTCTCTAGCGGCAGCACCCCCGAGCTCCATAGGGCTCGGCTCGGAGGTGCTGGGGGATGGAATGGACGGCCCCAACTCGGGACGTCCGCGGGTGGCCAGCAGGGTATCCAGACGGATGGACATGTCCACTAGCTGGTCGAAGGACAGATTGGTGTCCCTGCAGGCCAGCTCTCGACGAACGTCCTCACGCAGGCTACACCGATAGTGGTCGATGAGGGCCCTCTCATTCCACCCCGCATCCGCCGCTAGAGTCCGGAAATCCAGGACGAACTCCTGTGCGCTCCTCTTCCCCTGTCGGAGGTGGAACAGACACTCCCCCGCCGCTTTACCCTCAGGAGGGTGATCGAAAACAGCCCTGAAGCGGCGGGAGAACTCCGCGTAGCTGATGGTGGCGGCGTCTATTCCCCTCCATTCGGCTTTGGCCCACTCCAATGCCTTGCCGGAGAGACAGGAGATGAGGGCGGAAACGCTCTCGTATCCCGAGGGCGCCAGGTGTATGGTGGCCAGGTAGAGTTCCACCTGAAGGAGGAACCCCTGACACCCGGCTGCGGTGCCATCATACGCCCTCGGGAGCGAGAGCCGAATTCCACTGGATTCCGGAGCTGGTCTGGTGGGGCTGGCCGATGGTGGTGGTAATGTAGGAGGAGGTGTGGGCACGCCTCCCCTTTCCCATCGGCACAGGGTGTTCATCACCTCCTGCATGGCGGAGCCGAGTTGCTGGATCCTGGCGTCCTGGCAGCTGACCCGATCCTCCAGCGACTCGGTCGCCGCCGCTGCTCCTGCTGACTCCATAGTATGGTGTGTTGTTCTGTCAGAAGCTGATGTGGATGCGGTGTTGGAGTCAGGCGCAGGACACAGAAGCTTAGTCGAAAACGACTTTAATTGTCACAAAGACAAATACAAAATAACGGGCCTCAAAACACAGGAGGCGAGCGATTACGCAAACAGTGCGTAAAACACTAACAACTAGAAAACAAATAACATTCACCAGCGGACAGGCGGACAACAACACACAACTGCAAACAAAACCAAAGGAAACTTATAGGTGACATAATCAATGCATAATACGAAACAGGTGTACCAACAAGACAAAACCAAACAAACATAGAGAACATCAAGCGGTAGCAGCTAGTACTCCGAGGACGACGAACGCCGAAGCCTGCCCGAACAAGGAGGAGGAGCAGTCTCGGCGGAATTCGTGACATGCAGAGGGGTTTTGACAAAATATGCTCTCCATATGAGCTGGCACCAGCTTTGCTTAACAGAGGCCTCAGCCTAAACATTACTCGATATCTCATTATATGCACTGTTGAATCACAATTTTTTTATGTTTACCTTCCTACTTCAACTACTTCAGAGGTTTTACGTAGCATGCTGGGACTTAGGCTAAAACCGTGACACATGACAGTGGAGCTGAGCTGTTTTTGTCTTCAGCAACAGGCTCCCCTACAAGACAACTGGTGAAACAGACAGTACTGTAGCTTTAATCAGTAACACTTGAACCTCCATCAAAAGGACTATAACACTGTGATAATAAAGACATTACAGATATCATAAACAGTTACAACCAGTGCTTGACTTCGGCAGGAGCTCACTGAAGCGGAGTACTGGCACCGAAAATGTTCTACTTCTTGAGGTCCACCACCTCAAATATATTGTGGAGCTCCTGCACCTAAATACACCGAACAAAAATATAAACGCAACATGTAAAGTGTAGGTCCCTTGTTTCATGAGCTGAAATAAAAGATCCCAGAATTTGTTCATATGCACAAAAACATTGTTTCTTCAAATTTTGAATGAACAGAACTTGAACTTGAATGCAGAGAAATACCGCTACGAGATCCTGAGGCCCATTGTGAGGCCCATTTCTTTTAAGGTATCTGTGACCAACAGATGCATATCTGTATTCCCAGTCATGTGAAATCCATAGATTATGGCCTAATGAATGTATTTCAATTGATTGATTTCCTCATGTGAACTGTAACTCAGTAAAATCTTAGAAATTGTTGCATGTTGCGTTTCTATTTTTGTTCAGTATATAAACAGTGCCGGCACCCAAAATGAGCACCTATTTCAGTCCAACTGTTATGTCACCTTATTACAACTGACCTTAAGTCGTCATGACAGCAAAACATCACTCAATTGGCTAGTGCTTGCTTAGCTAAATAGTGTTCTGTGTCATCAAGACAGTGTAAAGTCAGTTGCCATAATAAGGTGACACCAGTCCAGTTGTTGACAGTTTATGACATCTGCAGTTATAACAGAGTTATGTAGTCCTCGTGACAGTGGTTTCAAGTAAAGTATAATAACCCTGATCTGAAGGAGAAAGAGGTGAAGGTAACTATTGTAGATACGACTAGCCATTCCGGCTGTTGTTGTGTGTGCACAACTTCCTGAATTACCATTTGTTCTCATTCGGTTGTCAACAATAGCAAAACATTAGCAATACAAAACTTCTTCCCGTCCCTGTAACTAATCTTTTTGGGATTATGATCAAGTAAAAAGCAGTACTAAAACATTGTATGTGTTTGTAAGCAGTGTCCTTAAAAAAATAATAACGAAGAAAACAAATGTACGGATAAAATATTACATGCAGTTCCTTTAATAACCTACCTGGTTTCTCCTCCCAGAGTGTCACCTGGTCCCAACATGCTGTAGCTATGCAGTACCCCTCATTGTCTATCTACAGCATGTACTGTTCTACTGAAACTAGAGGGCCTCTAAGTCCAGCATTCAATAGCTTTTATATTTTATTTTACCTTTACTTTACCAGGTAAGTTGACTGAGAACACATTCTCATTTACAGCAACGACCTGGGGAATAGTTACAGCCAGGGAGAGGAGGTGGGATGAATGAGCCAATTGGAAGCTGGGAATGATTAGGTGGCCATGATGGTATGAGGGCCAGATTGGGAATTTAGCCAGGCCACCGGGGTTAACACCCCTACTCTTACGATAAGTGGCATGAGATCTTCAGTGATCACAGAGAATCAGGACACCCGTTTAACGTCCCATCCGAAAGACAGCACCCTACACAGAGCAATGTTCCCAATCACTGCCCTGGGGCATTGGAATATTTTTTTTAGACCAGAGGAAAGAGTGCCTCCTACTGGCACTCCAACACTACTTCCAGCAGCATCTGGTCTCCCATCCAGGACCAACCCTGCTTAGCTTCAGAGGTAAGCTAGCAGTGGGATGCAGGGTGGTATGCTACTTTGTCTAGCTCTTTAGTCTCTCTCTCTCACCCTCTCCCACTCCCTCTCACACACACTTGTTCATAATACTGTACCACCTTCATTATATCCTTCACTTGCTCCCCTCCATGTCTCATACTCACAGACACATACCTGTGTTATGAAAGACTACATACACAGCAATCTCCCAAATCAGTGAATAACGGAACACAGACACAATTCGGAGCAGTCCCAAAAGATACAAGCAACACTTGATGTCACATATAAACATACAGTCAGGTGGAACTGATTTAGTTTAAAAACAGAACAGGCAGGGAAGAAAAGGGGGGTGGGGGTTCACAAAATAATAAGAAAAATAAGTACTTCCAAAAAGGTCATCATGCATTTTTTTGGACAAAGTTATGGAAGTGGCAAGGCCCAGGAATGGAAGGCTACAAAGCGCGGGGCTTGCCAAGTGTGATGGATGGGACGGAAGCACTGGGGCTAATGCCCTTTTTTAAAAACAAAAATGCCTGGAATTGATCCACGGCTCCCAAACAGCGGCCACAAAAAAGGAAACATACAGAGAGCGAGAGAAAGAGTGAGAGAGGCGGCGTTACAATACTGCCTGCTGCACTGCACCAAAAATCTACACAGCATACCACCTTCGCTACCGCACAACCTCACAGCACTGCACAGCACAGACCCTCGAACAGACGGAGAGAGAGAGAGACAGAGAGGAAGCAAGAGGACAGAGAGCCAGCAGAAAGATAAGGAATGTGAAAGAGAGAGAAAGTCAGAGGAAGTCACTGCTTTTGAGAACAAGATTCCACGTTCACATGTTATTCATATCGTAGACACTAGCCTCAACAATTTCCACGGATCACAGGTTGGGAGCTATATAATGACATAGCTAAGTTTTAAAAAATAACTAGTGTGTTTACACTGGTTAGGGCTGGGTGGTATACCGTATTTTACTATATGCCGGTAGTAATGCACTTTACCTTGCCTTCTACAACGGTATTTCAATGTTTGGTTTGTTCAATTTGATATGCCACTCTGCCGTGTGTAACGTCTGTTTTTATAGTTTACTCCGTTGCTATTTGAGTTGTCTTTCTCCCTTCTCCTGCATGCCGCTTCCCACACCAAGCCCTGACCCCTGTCATTCCAGTAGAGCATGTTGCTACACAATGGAGTCACGAGCACTTGCCACTCACTCTGTCTGAAAGGTCAGATGCAACAAGATGTTGGTGACAACGATACTGCTTTCCACTTTTCTTCCTAATAATATAAATCCACAAGTGTTCTATTACACTATTAGTTTGTGTATCTTACTGTCTTCAAACAGCTAGTTTGTCTTTTCTTAGCAAGTTGTGGCTGAAATAAAATGTGTTAGCCGCTAATGCTAATCGCTAGTTAGTTGGATAGCTAGCTAGCTAAATGTACTCAGAGTCAGAGCAAATGTAGCTAGCCAATACAGCCTAATACCAGTGCTGGTGTAGGCCTAGATCATCATGTTGTTTGTGCAATGGTATCTTCTAAATCAGAGAGTAATAGGCAAAGCATGAATATGTTAGCTAGCTACATGAAGTAAGAGAAAACTCTCTGGAGAAAACATGTTTTGTAACACCTAATTAGGATCCACTGGAAAACAGTAACCAACACTTTAGTTCCTACCCTGTCACAATAGCTCCTCCCTGGCTTTTTCATTCGTTGTCATGTCAAACAACAATGTATTGAAAGAGCTGCACACTATATTCCAACTATAGAATTAGAATAATCATTATATTTCCATGATTCCAACTGTTCAGCCAAGTGTTTTGATCCAAATTGCAAGTCAAATCGCAATATTTGCGCTGGTTTGTATGGGGCTATCCTGTAACGTCCAGTAATGGACACCAACACTCTTTTGTTATATCACATTATCTGGTGTACAATCTGTAGCTATTAGAATGTATGTTTTGCCACCTTGAGGTCACGCACTACTCATTAAGCATATTTCGAAATTGTATTATTCAAGAACATAAAATACCATCAAATACCGTCATACTGTAAAAATTTAAAAAATATTGTGATATATTTTGGCCATATTGCCCAACGCTAGCACTGGTGCAAAGCTCCTGTAACATGTATCACAAAATAAAACATTGAAGGTAATGAATGGGTGGCAGGTAGCTTAGTGGTTAAGCACGTTGTGCCAGTAACCGAACGGTCGCTGGTTTTAATCCCCGAGCTGACTAGGTGAAAAATCTGTCGATGTGCCCTTGAGCAAGGCACTTAACCCTAATTGCTCATGTAAGTCACTCTGGATAAGAGCGTCTGCTAAATGGCTAAAATGTAAATGTATAAATATACAGTGCCTTTGGAAAGTATTCAGACCCCTTGACTTTTTCCACATTTTGTTAGGTTACAGCCTTTTTCTAAAATTGATTAAATAGTTTTTTCCCCCCCTCATCAATCTACACACAATACCCCATAATGACAAAGCAAAAGGACCTCAGACTGGGGCGAAGGTTCACCTTCCAACAGGACGACCCTAAGCACACAGCCAAGGCAACGCAGGAGTGGCTTCGGGACAAGTCTCTGAATGTCCTTGAGTGGCCCAGCCAGAGCCCGGACTTGAACCCGATCGAACATCTCTGGAGAGACCTGAAAATAGCTGTGCAGCAACGCTCCCCATCCAACCTGACAGATCTTGAGAGGATCTGCAGAGAAGATACAGGTGTGCCAAGATTGTAGCGTCATACCCAAGAAGACTTGAGGCTGTAATCGCTGCCAAAGGTGCTTCAACAAAGTACTGTGTAAAGTGTCTGCATACCTATGTAAATGTAATATTTCAGTTGTTTATTTTTAATAAATTTGCAAATATTTCTAAAAACCTCAGTTCTCTAGAGTAGGTTTTCATCAAGGATCTCTCTGTACTTTGCTCCGTTCATCTTTGTCTCGATCCTGACTAGTCTCCCAGTCCCTCCTGCTGAAAAACATCCCCACAGCATGATGCTGCCACCACCATGCTTCACCGTAGGGATGGTGCCAGGTTTTCTCCAGACGTGACGCTTGGCATTCAGGCCAAAGAGTTCAATCTTGGTTTCATCTGACCAGAGAGTCTTGTTTCTCATGGTCTGAGAGTCTTTAGGTGCCTTTTGGCAAACTCCAAGCGGGCTGTCATGTGTCTTTTACTGAGGATTGGCTTCAGTCTGTTCACCATAAAGGCCTGATTGGTGGAGTGCTGCAGAGATGGTTGTCCTTCTGGAAGGTTCACCCATCTCCACAGAGGAACTCTAGAGCTCTATCAGAGTGACCATCGGGTTATTGGTTACCTCCCTGACCAAGGCCCTTCTCCCCTGATTGCTCAGTTTGGCCGGGCGGCCAGCTCTAGGAAGAGTCTTGATGGTTCCAAACTTCTTCCATTTAAGAATGATGGAGGCCACTGTGTTCTTGGGGACCTTCAATGGTGCAGAAATCTTTTGGTACCCCAGATCTGTGCCTTGACACAATCCTGTCTCTGAGCTTGTTTTTTTCTCTGACATGCACTGTTAACTGTGGGACCTTTTATAGACATGTGTGTGGCTTTCCAAATCATGTCCAATCAATTGAATTTACCACAGGTGGACTCCAATCAAGTTGTAGAAACATCTCAAGGATGATGAATGGAAACAGGATGCACCTGAGCTCAATTTTGAGTCTCATAGCAAAGGGTCTGAATATATATGTAAATACGTTTTTTTGTATTATAACTTTGCAAACATTTCTAAAACCCTGTTTTCGCTTTGTCATTATGGGGTATTGTGTGTAGATTGCTGAGGATATATATTTTAAAATCAATTTTAGAAGAAGTTGTAACGTAACAAAATGTGGAAAAGGTCAAGGGGTCTGAATATTATTCGAAGGCACTGTATGTATAAAGACAGATACTTTCATGATTTAGCTTCAGTTTATGATTTAAAATCAAGCTAATCCTGTATGAAAGAATGCTTTATGAACATGACAGATGTAAATGTTGCACTAGCGCAAACACTAAGTGAGTAAGTATTATCATCCCAGAGTCTATATCATAATATAATATAATTATACTATTTAGCAGAAGCTTTTATCCAAAGCGACTTATAATAGTGTGAGGATTCATTTTCACATTGGTGGCCCGAGCAGGAATCAAACCCACAATCCTGATGTTGGACCACTCTCAAACAGCTATGCTTCATAAGAAACACACAGGTAGATACACAACATTGCCCATTTATTTGAACCCTTGTAGTGAGAGGAACACAATCCAAGCATGCCCTGCACTCGGCACTGGGGTCGACATGACTTTAATGAGATTGTATCACTTCCCGCTCCTGGATGGCTAGGAAATAATATTAGTCACAACACATGGACTCTCTCGGCAGACTGCGAAACAACACTGTGTGACACAAAGATATGTCATGTCAGTGTTTTGAAAGACCAACGGCATGGGCCACTTAAACAGAATCAGAGCAACATTTCCAAGTAGACTTACGGCCAGTTTCCTAGACCAAGATTAAGTATTTTATTGGACTAAAAAAGCTCCATGGGTCATTTTTTGTTTGTTTAATCTGGGTCTGGGTAACTGACCCTTAATGTTTAGTGAGGTAATGTATAGGAAATGTAGGGTTTAGGGTTACATTAAATGCAACCTTTGTATGTGGTGATGGTAATGTATGTGTTAATGTATGTGTTTGTTTACTTATCCCTGAAGGTACCTTAATTCCTACCATCAGACAAATAGGTGTAGCCTATGCTTTGAATGCAGGAGAGGAGCATGGAGACAGAGAGAGATGTCAACGTGAAAGTGTTAGAGAGCGAGAGGAGAGAGAGAGTGAGAGAAAGAGAGGCGTGTGGCTCAGCAGCACCAGTGCCTTGGGGCATGAGCGGAGAACAGAGATGAGGCGAAAGAGAGAAAGAGAGAGAGAGAAAAGGAGAGGATATGTGGTAAATGGTTTTGACAGATGAAAGGAGGAGGCTTCAGCAGCTATTTGCTGCCAACAGGGGCGAGGCTAGTGTTACAGCGAGAGCAACAAATGTCAAACACAAACCTGTGACCCCAGGATGCACCGACAGACACACTACATGCTTTTCGCCTCTGTCCACCGTGTTTTGACATACTTTTATTTTGGGAGTGGGACGGGAGGATTGGTGTGGGACTCAATTGAAAACAAGCAGCTGCAAAGTGTCTCTGTACTGTAACGTTAAGGTGGTTGACAGTGAGATAAACATTTTAAGACGTTTCGGCTTAGCTTAGTTTTCGTTTGGGCCAATGGTATAAAAGATGAAGTGCTATTTTGGTAAAGACTGAGGTGAATTGTTTGTATTTTTTCAAGCATTATTACAAGAATTTGTGAGAAATGAAATGTGGTGATAGTGACATCAAAGGTCTACCACAATGCCTATTCACTGAAATGCAAAAGGGGGCTTTAATTGTAGAGAGGGCCCAATCTCCGGCAATCAGCCAAAGTGCCACTTCACAACAGTGGGAGTAAGCCCCAGATGCCTGAACAAACCCTGACCAAACCAGAGCCTCCTTCTAAAGTCCCTTTGACAGAATTAAACCTTGAAAGCATTCAGGGGCTTTGGTCAAAAGTAGTGCACTATATAGGGAAAGGATGCCACTTGGGACGCATTCAGGGTCCTTCCACAGAGAAGCTGGACTGTGCTGACCTGACAATAAAGAACTGAACAGCCAGATTAAGCGCTCTATACGGAGAATAGCTTCACTTTTATTTATTTTTATTCCAACCTCAGAATTCACCAGTTGACATAACCACGACCGTGTTGAAAAAGAGAGATTGGGTACTGATGAACTTTTTGACATGACATATCTTTGTGAAGCCTTTGAATATCCCTTCAATATACATAAATAGCCTGATCTATTGATCAACCTCCCTTTTTCATGAAGACAGCAAGACTTGTCAAATAGTGAAACATTAATAAAGTTATCATTTGTAGATAAAACTATACTAAATACATTCACATATTCACATAGCCTCAACAACACTCTGTAGGGTATCACCATAGTGTAGCCGGAGGACAACTATTTTCCGTCCTCCTCTGGGTACATTGACTTTAATACAAAACTTAAGAGGCTCATGGTTCTCACCCCCTTCCGGAGGATGACCTCCAACCTATCAGAGCTCTTGCAGCATGAACTGACATGTTGTCCATCCAATCAAAGGATCAGATAATTAATCTAATACTGAAAGCATAAGCTACAGTGAGGGAAAAAAGTATTTGATCCCCTGCTGATTTTGTACGTTTGCCCACTGACAAAGAAACGATCAGTCTATAATTTTAATGGTAGGTTTATTTGAACAGAGAGAGACAGAATAACAAATAAATCCAGAAAAACGCATGTCAAAAATGTTATAAATTGATTTGCATTTTAATGAGAGAAATGAGTATTTGACCCCTCTGCAAAACATGACTTAGTACTTGGTGGCAAAACCCTTGTTGGCAATCACAGAGGTCAGATGTTTCTTGTAGTTGGCCACCAGGTTTGCACACATCTCAGGAGAGATTTTGTCCCACCACTCTTTGCAGATCTTCTCCAAGTCATTAAGGTTTCGAGGCTGATGTTTGGCAACTTGAATCTTCAGCTCCCTCCACAGATTTTCTATGGGATTAAGGTCTGGAGACTGGCTAGGCCACTCCAGGAACTTAATGTGCTTCTTCTTGAGCCACTCCTTTGTTGCCTTGGCCGTGTGTTTTGGGTCATTGTCATGCTAGAATACCCATCCACAACCCATTTTCAATGCCCTGGCTGAGGGAAGGAGGTTCTCACCCAAGATTTGACGGTACATGGCCCCGTCCATCGTCCCGTTGATGCGGTGAAGTTGTCCTGTCCCCTTAGCAGAAAAACACCCCCAAAGCATTACGTTTCCACCTCCATGTTTGATGGTGGGGATGGTGTTCTTGGGGTCATAGGCAGCATTCCTCCTCCTCCAAACACGGCGAGTTGAGTTGATGCCAAAGAGCTCGATTTTGGTCTCATCTGACCACAACACTTTCACCCAGTTCTCCTCTGAATCATTCAGATGTTCATTGGCAAACTTCAGACGGGCCTGTATATGTGCTTTCTTGAGCAGGGGGACCTTGCAGGCGCTGCAGGATTTCAGTCCTTCACGGCGTAGTGTGTTACCAATTGTTTTCTTGGTGACTATGGTCCCAGCTGCCTTGAGATCATTGACAAGATCCTCCCGTGTAGTTCTGGGCTGATTCAACACCGTTCTCATGATCATTGCAACTCCACGAGGTGAGATCTTGCATGGAGCCCCATGCCGAGGGAGATTGACAGGTCTTTTGTGTTTCTTCCATTTGCGAATATGCACCAACTGTTGTCACCTTCTCACCAAGCTGCTTGCCGATGGTCTTGTAGCCCATTCCAGCCTTGTGTAGGTCTACAATCTTGTCCCTGACATCCTTGGAGAGGTCTTTGGTCTTGGCCATGGTGGAGAGTTTGGAATCTGATTGATTGATTGCTTCTGTGGACAGGTGTCTTTTATACAGGTAACAAGCTGAGATTAGGAGCACTTCCTTTAAGAGTGTGCTCCTAATCTCAACCCATTACCTGTATAAAAGACACCTGGGAGCCAGAAATATTTCTGATTGAGAGGGGGTCAAATACTAATTTCCCTCATTAAAATGCAAATCAATTTATAACATTTTTGACATACGTTTTTCTGGATTTTGTTGTTGTTATTCTGTCTCTCACTGTTCAAATAAACCTACCATTTAAATTATAGACTGATCATTTCTTTGTCAGTGGGCAAACGTACAAAATCAGCAGGGGATCAAATACTTTTTTCCCTCATTGTACATCTACCTAGCACTGCAGTGCATAAAATGCAGTGAGCAGTTGACTCAAAGAGAGAGAAAGACAATAGTTGAACAGTTTTTAACAAATTAATTTCTAAAGAAATTAAGAAGCAGCAGAGAGAGAAAGAGAGAGATATGTTGTATTTTTATTTATTTTTCTTACGCTAGCTAATTCCATCATTCAGCTCCAGCCATTAGCACGAGCCCGTCCTCCCTAATTAAGGTGCCACCAACCTCCTATGATGTACATGTAGGCCTAATCGAGGCCTAACTTAATGTATTGGCGGATACAGTTTTAGCAAAGGAATTCATTGCTTGTCAGATTTTGGGATGTAGCAGACAAACATGAAAACAACTTTATTTCTGACAGTCCAAAGTTACCTTCTGCCTGCTGTGCTATTTATAGGTTAGCTGTGCTTTGTATGTATCAAAAACACCTGCTTCCACATTTGTGATCAGGGGTGTGTGCTAATATAAAAATAAATAAATACTGAAATCCGGCTTTTTATATTTTATTAAAGCAGTCATTCCAAAGCTTTAAAAGGATTAATAATCCCATATTGAAATTGGTGAGATTTTCAACGTACACTACTTTTATGTTGAAATTACAGAGTAGGAGAGGCCATCACTGCATAAATGGTAGTTATAAAGACTGTTAAGTTGACATTATTTACAACTACCATTAATTCAGCGATGGCCACTCTTACTCGGTAATGCACATAACATGCTTTCTTCAGCGAACCCATTTTTCTTGTGATGAAATTCTCTGGGCTGATGAGGTCTATAAAAGGTTGTGTCTAATTGACTGGAGAGGCAGAATGTCTTCATGGCTTGTCATCCTAATGCAGTCTTTCTCTGTATCACAATTAGAAGATTGTGAATATACAAAATGCATTCCTACATTAATTGGTAATACCAATATGGTGTTATATCACCAAAGTCAACACTAAGATTAGCCATTTCAATGACTACTAAAGTCGACTGAGTGATCAGCACTGTCGATGAAAAGTGTTGTTAAAGCCATTAATGGCATGGTTTTCTTTGTAACATGGTTTTCTTTGTAAAACTGTGATATTGCCTGCAATTGTATAAAATTAAATAGAATTGACCTAAATAGAATAGAACGGAAGTGTAACATTTTTTAAGTTGAGTCAACTTAAAAAATCAAGGTAACCAGCTGCAATATGATTTCTAGTTTACTCAACTTTGGGGCAGGACAGTTCTGCTAACATACATTCCTGAGTCGTCTTAACACATTTGCCAAAGTTTAGTCCCACATTTGCCAAAATGTAGTCCCCTCCTTGAGATCAAGTCCTCTCAACTTAAAGATGTAAGGATATCATCAGCTGAGCTATACATTTTAAGTTGGATGAACTATAATATAGATGTCTGCTCAACTATGGAAATTATTTTGTTATTGACAGATGGCTGTTTTATTTTGGTTGAGAGAAGTATGTTAACATTGAACTTAGAGTCCCCTTTGACTCCTTACCAGTTTCAGTCATAATCCAATTAATGGTCCAGATAGTGGGTTCTAACAAATCTGCCCTGAGTTACCACAGACCAGAGGTACAAAAATCTTACTAATGGTTAAAACAAATCCACTTCTTTTTTTGTTAAATTGGGGTTAGTGCATCATATTTCAGCCTTGGAAATGTATGTACAGTGAGGGAAAAAAGTATTTGATCCCCTGCAGATTTTGTACGTTTGCCCACTGACAAAGAAATGACCAGTCTATCATTTTAATGGTAGGTTTATTTGAACAGTGAGAGACAGAATAACAACAAAAAAATCCAGAAAAATGCATGTCAAAACTGTTATAAATTGATTTGCATTTTAAAGAGGGAAATAAGTATTTGACCCCCTCTCAATCAGAAAGATTTCTGGCTCCCAGGTGTCTTTTATACAGGTAACAAACTGAGATTAGGAGCACACTCTTAAAGGAGTGCTCCTAATCTCAGTTTGTTACCTGTATAAAAGACACCTGTCCACAGAAGCAATCAATCAATCAGATTCCAAACTCTCCACCATGGCCAAGACCAAAGAGCTTTTCAAGGATGTCAGGGACAAGATTGTAGACCCTACACAAGGCTGGAATGGGCTACAAGACCATCGCTAACAGCTTGGTGAGAAGGTGACAACAGTTGGTGCGATTATTCGCAAATGGAAGAAACACAAAAGAACTGTCAATCTCCCTCGGCCTGGGGCTCCATGTAAGATCTCACCTTGTGGAGTTGCAATGATCATGAGAACGGTGAGGAATCAGCCCAGAACTACACGGGAGGATCTTGTCAATGATCTCAAGGCAGCTGGGACCATAGTCACCAAGAAAACAATTGGTAACACACTACGCCGTGAAGGACTGAAATCCTGCAGCGCCCGCAAGGTCCCCCTGCTCAAGAAAGCACATATACATGCCTGTCTGAAGTTTGCCAATGAACATCTGAATGATTCAGAGGAGAACTGGGTGAAAGTGTTGTGGTCAGATGAGACCAAAATGGAGCTCTTTGGCATCAACTCAACTCGCCGTGTTTGGAGGTGGAGGAATGCTGCATATGACCTCAAGAACACCATCCCCACCGTCAAACATGGAGGTGGAAACATTATGCTTTGGGGGTGTTTTTCTGCTAAGGGGACAGGACAACTTCACCGCATCAAAGGGACGATGGACGGGGCCATGTACCGTCAAATCTTGGGTGAGAACCTCCTTCCCTCAGCCAGGGCATTGAAAATGGGTCGTGGATGGGTATTCCAGCATGACAATGACCCAAAACACACGGCCAAGGCAACAAAGGAGTGGCTCAAGAAGAGGCACATTAAGGTCCTGGAGTGGCCTAGCCAGTCTCCAGACCTTAATCCCATAGAAAATCTGTGGAGGGAGCTGAAGGTTCGAGTTGCCAAACGTCAGCCTCGAAACCTTAATGACTTGGAGAAGATCTGCAAAGAGGAGTGGGACAAAATCCCTCCTGAGATGTGTGCAAACCTGGTGGCCAACTACAAGAAACGTCTGACCTCTGTGATTGCCAACAAGGGTTTTGCCACCAAGTACTAAGTCATGTTTTGCAGAGGGGTCAAATACTTATTTCCCTCAATAAAATGCAAATCAATTTATAACACTTTTGACATGTGTTTTTCTGGATTTTTTTGTTGTTATTCTGTCTCTCACTGTTCAAATAAACCTACCATTAAAATGATAGACTGATCATTTCTTTGTCAGTGGGCAAACGTAAAAAATCAGCAGGGGATCAAATACTTTTTTCCCTCACTGTATTAATTGTAAACTGTTCCCGGACAAGTAAAATAACTAGACATCATTAGGTTAATGGAGTATTGAGCTCAACAATTTCCCATTTTAAGTCCAACCAATCTGGATATTTAAGCTACATGGACTTTTTCTAAATTGGATTTTATACAGTGTGTATTTATTATCACCTGTATAAGCAATGAGTTTGTGCTGTCTATGTTAACTGTTGAATGTGCTGTGCAGCGGACCTCTATGAGACAGTCACACGTCCAGAGCCATACCAGCATCCTCACCCACTGAGCCCCGATCAACATCGGACATCTATGGACGTTGAAAAGTAGTTGAAATTTGGTTAGTCCACCCTGGCTTTGATTTCAACATCAACGTACGTCTGGACCGGTTTGTTTAAGCCTTGATTTCAATGTCCACAGATGTCTGGACCGGCCTTCATTAGGCCCAAATATAGACGTCCATGACTGATTCATGATTTGGTCCGGACCAAATCTGAACCAATCATAGACGTCTATGTTTCACATATTTGGACTGCACAGTACAGTTCAGTACCGTACAGTACAGTACTGTAGAGCACAGTAGAGTACAGTACAGTAAAGAAAAGTAGAGTACAAAACAGTACATGTACTGTAGAGTAGAATAGAGTGGAGTTGAGTTCAGTACAATACAATACAATACACTTTACAGTAATGTACTGTTAAGCCAAAGTTTCTTTGGAATTTAAGGTAATATACTGTACCTTTTTTTTTTACAGTAACTTACAAGTAACTGGCTGCCAGTAAGGTACCATAAAAACAACATGATTTTTTGTTGTTGTGTACCACTCCCTTTTACTCTCTTCCCATCTTCCTCCTCTCCTGTTTCTGTACTGATTTGTATGCTAACTTGATTGCCTTTCCAAGGGAGGTGGAATGGGATCCAGTTCTTGAATCTCATCACTCAAGTTTCTCAAGAGCAAAAGAGAGATAACCCAAATTAATTCACTGAGGAAAGTGATGATGCTGAGGACGATTATCATGTTGGCTACAACATGATGATTAATATTAAAGAAACTTACAGTGAGAGCCTCTCGATTATGTGTACCTGTTGCATTTATGCCAATGAGGATACTGTTAAACATTACTTCAGCCATCTGTTATAAGGCCTACATAATGGGACCATAATGATATAAGAGATGTCATAATTGGTCACGTCAGGTTATAATAAATGACTTGTGGAGAGTCTATGCTAGCATAAAATAATGTTTCTACCCTTAAACCTAGATGTTGAAACGCTGATTCAATAATAAACCACATAGGAACACATGCCGCAGTGGTTGGAGTCTTCTTCTACTTTTATTATTTGACTTCCATCACCTGCACAAACTACTAGATGTGTATACAGTATGTCATCTTTCCCTAGTGACATTACACTGTCATCATGACACAAACCGTTCTTTAGGTCAACTATAATTAGCATTAGCCAACTAAAGCTTAGCAACACAATGGTTTATGCCATGATTATATTACTGTTGTATAACTTTTTCCAATAATATGACTTACTTGACTGACTTAAACCCTTTTGCTCTTTGGGGAGCATAGGTCATTCACAAACTTCCTCCACTGTGTTCGGTGTTGAGCGGTTTTCTTCACTTCTTTAAAGGATGTTCCTGTTTCTTTTAATTCTGCCAATAATATCCATACTAACTAATATAGTCTTACTTAACCTTGGCTCATATACCCTTTGTCTTTATTTCTGAAGTGAGAAACTGTACTAACAAAGGTGCAGTGTGTCTACAACACTTTTTCCATTGTGGGTGAAGCAAGTACTGCAGATCTACCAATTATAAACTCACAGTAATTGATTGTTTGTGAAACCATAGCAACAAGCCATTGGTGTGTGTGCTTAGGTTATTTTTGGACAACCCTGTTGTTAGTCTAATTGTTGAAGTTCTTGTTTAAATCTCTTCCAACCCCTTTAATTATAGACTTGTGGTCTAATGCCTGGCTTTTTTCTCCCTTGGCACAAATTGCGAGTCGAGCATGAATTAACTGCATTATAACAAGCTAGAAACTGCTCCTTTTTCTTATACAGTATTAAACTCTGATTTGCAAAGTCAAGGATTTTAGATATATTACTTTGGCTGTTGCACTGACACTTGCTCTGAGGTGAGAATTGCATAGAAAAGTCTTCCATCAGCAGAATCTAGGTTATTAAAATGCACATGTAATTTCACATTACACTGTGGAGTCTCTTCTTACACTGCTCAGCACAAGAGGGAAGAATGTGCACGTGTGTCTATCTGCCTGTGGGTGCGTGTGTGCATGCTTGCATGCGTGTGCATTTATAAAAGTACAGGGAGGAAGATAATATTTTACTACTCACAGGTTTATGAACCTGAGTTTGACAGTGAGGCACATCTCAACACACAGCAGAGCTTATTAAAATATAATTCAGTACACTGACACAAAAACACTGCTATTTCTAAAGGCTGTTCAAGGTCCTATCAATTCAGACATATTCACGCTCTACTTTCTGGCATGTATAACTGAATCCAGGTTCTATCTCTATACATAAAATCAATGCATTTACGAACAACATTGATCACATGCACCATGTACTTTTAATGTAATCTCAACTGCAATCCAGGTCATTTGGTTCTGCTGTCAGATGAAGCACAGTGAAAATATCTGACATTGTATTCCCATTTAGTCCCCTGTAGCTCAGTTGGTAGAGCATGGTGCTTGCAACGCCAGGGTTGTGGGTTCGTTTCCCACGGGGGGCCAGTATGAAAATGTATGCACTCACTAACTGTATGTCGCTCTGGATAAGAGCGTCTGCTAAAAATGAATAAAATGTAAAATATTTACACAACAGTCAATGAATCCAAGCAATTCTAGTAAGCAAGTGATGTCTACATTCAATAAAAAACCTGGCTGTCAGACGATAGATACTGAATACTCATCGTCCAAATAATAGCACTAAGTATGATAGCTCTGTGTGCGTGTGTGAGTACAGAAAATGCAGAAAGTGCAGAGTTTAGAAAATGCAGAATGGATTATACAAGTCACCTCTTGGACTTGGCATCTTGGCAATACATGTTTTCTAAATACCATCATTAAGTTAAAGTATACCAGGGGTCTCTAAAAGGTAGTTTGCCAGCTGCCAGGAGCTCGCGGGCTTTCAATGAGTAGCTTGTCAATACTGTACATTCTTAGAAATAATCACTAATATCACATGATTCAAGGGTATAGATTATATACCAGGGATGGGCAACTGGCAGCGGCCTCCTTTTGAAGGCCCTCGGATCAACTCAGTCGGGGTCTCAACTTACTGTTGCAAGTTAGAATAGTAGAATACACAAGGTTTAATTAAAACATTTGATTGTGCATCAGTACTCTTGTACAGTCAGTCACTGATAGTCACTCAGTCACTAGCGACCAGCTATCTAAAGTTAGTAATCATGATCGAGTTACCGGCCGGTGGGCCCCCATTGATTTTGTTAGTCTGTCTCACTCAGATATCATATTAAAAATTGCAAACATTTCTCTCCACCTTATGGCAAAATGTGTAGAATTGCAGGAAATGTGCAGTAAAACAGCACATTTTCCTCTCCGCCCTATGGCAAAATGAGTAGAACTGCACGAAATGAGTTGTAAAATTGCTGGCATGTATAACTGTGCCGCAGTTTTGTTGCTCGCTGAGATTGTATGGTTAGGTATGAAATAAAGCTCTTTATTTTGGACCAGCGACTCTACTCCTGAGTCTCTCCTAGTCTCTCCTAGCTCTGGTCCATGGCTGTGGCCTTCTACTCGATGGTGTCCTTTCTAGCATGGCCAGATAGGGACAACCATGGTCCCCCCAAGCCTCTGTAACATACCATAGAGCTGAGCATTACCTCACAATGCACCACACACCGTAGCCTACCAGTACACTCTAGGCTAGGCACCATGCGGGGAATTTGAGTAAGCAGCCGAGCGAAGGTAGCTGTACGGACAGCAGGAGGCTTGTGTGTGTGTGTGTGTGTGTGTGTGTGTGTGTGTGTGTGTGTGTGAGAGAGAGAGAGAGAGAGAGAGAGAGAGAGAGAGAGAGAGAGAGAGAGAGAAAGAGAAGAGAGATGGATCCATCTACATCTATACTGTAAAACAGATGTTTCTAACTGTGCTGACAAATGCTGTGTGTGTGTGTGTCAGGGAGATAACTAGAGAGACACACACACACACACATAAAGAGAGCTTGGAGTCACTGACACTAATTACAATGGCAAAAATGTACTAAGGCGGAATGCTGACTATTCCCAAGTGTCCTCAAAGTTTCACTGTGACATGACGTAAACGTTGTGGTCAGTAATTCACTCTTAACTGGTAGAACAGCTGCAGGGGGAGTCCAATGTTCACTGATTACACCACACTACTTCATTACTTGATTAAATTAATTCATCAAGATGTGCCCACCAAGAGTGACTTAACCCCCTCTCTAAGACATCAGACTGAGCATGTGTATCAGAGAGCAGCAATGCCAGTTCTACCAGACCACTAACCTGAAGGGCTAACTACAGGGGTCATCATAGTCACTGAAGTGTGACAAGAAATGTGACAAAATCATTCCGTCAATACCATCACAAGTTGAAAGGTTGAAACATGCTTTCAAGGATATCTACAAGTACATCTGGAATTTGTCTGTTTGGAGTTACAGGGCTTCCGTCTTTACTAACATAATTTGCGTCTTCGACAAGAATTCTGCGCTTTAATTACCTGTACTCTAAGACAAACCGGCACTCCTGGAATAGCTTTACACACATCCCTCTCTTTTGTATATATCTAAACATCTGTCTTTACTGAGCTTTCCATGTAACCTAAGCCAACCCTAAGCCAGGAAGTGTTGTTTGTTGTTTGTTTAGCTTGGAGAGGAAGTATGGAGTGGCAGATGTGACATATCTGAGGGGGGCCAGGAGTTCTTGTCTACCTGCAGACAAATCCTCTGCGTGAGCTGAGACAATAGTTGATCAATGAGGTAAACGACAGCTGTTGGTTTTGACACAAACAAAACAAGCCATTCTGGTACTTCATCAGTCTGTGGTAAAGTCTTACTTTGTGTCTTGTATGTTGTCAAAATACAAAGGTTGGCCATTTCGATGCAAAGGTTGGCCAACATACACAGATCGGCTCTAAATATTTATTTACGACTTCATTGGAAGAAGCTGCAGGTAAGAAGACAATGTGTCACTATCCTGTGGTAACCCTGAGTGTGTTGTTATAGCAACACACACAATTCAGCACCATGGCCAGTGCCGTGACCAGCGTTAACAAGTGACGGTGGATGCTGATTCAGCCCAACGGACAGTGCTGTGATCGGCAGTATCGGCAGTTCCCGTCTGTTCAGAACCATGGACAGCACTGCGGTCAGCACTAACTAGCGACGGTTAGGTGTAGATTCAGCACCATGAACAGCACCGCGACCAGTGCTAACTAGCAGCAGTTTTACACATATTCAACACCAAAGTTGTGGATAGCGCCGCAAACCACTTGAAGATTGCTCACACCTGTGTTGTATGTATGGCAAAAGGCGGAAGGCCTGGCCCTATTCAGTGACTTTGCCATGCTGCCTATTACTCTCATACCCTTATCCTGTAAACTTTATGTTGTAAAATTACTGTCTGACTTTGGTATCAAATAGTTAGCCTGGGGCATGGGCTAATGGACTATATGGACTTGTGAGCTGGGCCCTACTTTGGTCTTCCCTCTGGTTAAGTTTAGGATTTGAGGACATTAAGCTGATCTTAGATCTGTGTGGCCTGGGGTATGGGTTGAACAGACAGGAGGCAGACAGCGCTGTCACAGCTCATCACATTTACAGTGCTAAAATAACAACGGAGGGCCACTGTTTATGCTGCCTTGAGGGAAATGAAATATGTTTGTGTTTCTTTCAATTCATGTCAATCATAACTGAGAAGTGAGATGAGCCAACTATGCTGTTGATGTGATGCCGACACTTGCATTTTCACATCTCAAAATCTCAAATATGGAAAGCAAAGGCATTCTACTGTTTATCAATGTCAAATGATTTATTTTGATTGATAAGTTAGAGTACTGTGTAAAGTTGCTGTGTTTGTATATTGAATCTGGCATACACAAACTTCACAGAATAAGAATGAGGTGCACCAACTAACTAATTCAAATATTCAGTCTATATACTACAGTCATGCCACAGGACAGAAGGCTTGTGTCCCTCAGAGAAACTGTCCAGAGTCATTTTCGTTCCCTGGCAAAGTGGGTTTGCTCTCACAAAACCAATCAGCTTTCCTTCATCCCCAGCTAAAAACAAAATCTGCGTTAACCTCACACCTAGAGCACAGAATACGCAAACACACACACATCAATGCCAACAGAGCTATGTTGCCCCTGCTAGGCAAATATTAGCCAACACAAGGCTATCTGCAAGTGCCATCTGCTGGAGTTGAAGGCTCCTATAGAACATCTAGTCCATATAATGCATAGTCTGTGTGTGTGTATGTGTCTGTCTGTGAATGAGTGAGTGAGTGAGTGAGTGAGTGAGTGAGTGAGTGAGTGAGTGAGTGAGAGAGAGAGAGAGAGAGAGAGAGAGAGAGAGAGAGAGAGAGAGAGAGAGAGAGAGAGAGAGAGAGAGAGAGAGAGAGAGAGATCCATCTACATCTGTACTGTAAAACAGATGTCTCCAACTGTGTTGAATGTTGTTGAAAATCGTCTTGCTGGCCCCTGAGTTATGTTTTTGTTTTTTTAAGTCTTGCAGTATGTAGGCTAGGGAATAGGGTGCCATTTGGGACAGAGAGGGTCTCTCTGTCTTCACTGCTGCTTCTGGGGCCATAATTACTTTGAGAAACTTATCCCAAAATTCATGATTTGCTACCTGTAACTGTGAGATGATGGGTTCATTCAACTCATCCTGTTCGCCTGTATGGATCTCATAGCAGCTGAGGTGAGCCCCTTTCATCCCAGTCTGCATCCTCAAGTTAGTCTGACTGTGTGACAAAAAGGACTGATGTTTCAATGTTTATGTTTCAGATAGGTTCCATGGATATGTTTTAGGGGTCAAGACAGGCCTATAGCCTAGGCTTGCTTTGCTCTTTTTACACTGGGGTCAATTATCTAAAAGACATTAACAGACCCAAACAGCCATCTTTCAATAAGATTTAAATAGCTTACAGATGACCTGCTCCATATTTCAGTCCTCTGGATATAGAATATAGGCTACGGATGGTTCCTGCTATTTACACAGCGACAACACTAGCCTATACTGTATGCACCTCATCCACAGTGTACAGGTAATTCAATAAATACACAAGATAGATGTACATCTGTTTTAATGAGCGCCACATGACATGGCAGTGGGCTAAACTGCAGACGACAGAAGGCGTGTAGCTGTGATTGATCCGCTGTATGTGCTGATTTGGTTATAGTCCCCAGAGTGGCATTTCTGGAAGTTGGTGTTTTTTCTGGAGCTCCTTCCACAGCCTACATTCAAAAATATTCTAGCTATTATTTGAATCTACCAAAAGTGATAGTTGCCTTTATTGACTTCATTATCGGACATGATGTGAATTTGACTATAAAGTAGGACTATATAATGTTTATTTCGTCGTTATTGTTGCGGTGTCAGCAAGGCAAAATAGCTGCAGAATGATGATCTACTATGCTGCAGTAGCCTACAAATGTCGAGGAATGAAAAAGAAACAGTGCTGCCAAGCACGTCAACTTAAAACACAAGGTTAACCTAAAATGTAGGCTGTCTGTACAATATTGTCTTTCCTTGGTAACAGCCTGTTGAAAAAAAAAATAGTTGAAAGAATCGCAGGTGCATTGAGAAATATCGCACTGGGCACAGACGTCAGTTCAATGTCTTTTTTTCCTTCTTTTTTTTTACATTTGGTTTTTACATTTGGTTGTGTTGTCAACTAACCTGAATTCATCGTGAAATCATCAAAACAAAGCACCATGACATTGGATTTAGGTTAAATGTAAAAAATAAAAATAGAAATAAAAGTTCCTTTACATTACTTTTTGCTAATCCGATCAGTTTTCTAAATTTATTCAACGTCATCACATTGAATTTTGTAGTTGAAATTACTTGGAAACAACGTTGATTGAACCAGTTTTTGCCCAGTGGGATCACTTTTATGCATTGCCTTCAATAGCCAGGCAGTGGTGTATTGGAGGTATAAGTGTCACTATTATGACACTTTAGCCCATGCACGCGCCGGTGTTCGTCTTTTATCCCACAATGCATTCCATACGACCAAAGAATGCATGAGATAATGCATCACTAATAAATATTGTAATATGTATCGTTGTGTATGTGTGGATACTGAGATAAGCATAGGCTGTCTTGCTCACCCACCAAGCTCGCTGAAACATAGCGAATAACCTATTAAATCGAGAAGCAAGTGTTGCGGGGGAAAAGCTGCTGCAGCAACCCCGATAACTAAAAGCTGGTTAAAAGAGAGACCGATAGATAGACAGACGGCTCAGTGAGCAACCTTATTAGTATGTGATCCCAATATCCATACAAGGTGCTAAAATATCATGTGTCTGGGCGCTATTTAAAAAGTTAGGAGATCATGCTTCGGGGTTGCTGGGGGCTTTTTCCTGTGTGTGTCGGTCTGTGCACTACGCGTCCCCATGCCAGGGCTCGCCGACAGGGCTATAGCGGCTCTACAGGATAAGTTATCCCCCTCCCCTCTCCACTGCATCCACTCGCTGCACAAATATCATTACAGATCTATCACCCCTTAGAACCAACAAACGTGGGCTATAACACACACACAGTACAGTTCACCACCGGAAAAAAGCAATCAACATCCAATGGAAAAGTGCTTACCTTCTGGGTTCTTGTTTTTCTTAAGACTCTTGCCACAAAGACACTGCAGCATATGCGTTCCTTTGCTGAAAATGTTCCAAAGAAACCACATTGATTTGGGCGAAGAGCAATCCAGTGGCTTAAAGACCCAGATATAGATGAGATCCTTGCGGTTGCATAATAACACAATTGTTTCAGTTCTCCGGGACAGGGCTACCAATTGTATCATACAAAAATGGTAAATATCCAAGTCGCATAAATGCGTTTTCATTCATGTGGTGAAAATATTTATCTATCTGTCAGACTTCGCAATAAAGGTATTTTTTTTATTCTTCTGACATATAAAGGATGCCACCTCGGAGAGTCGGTAATAGAAAATATACTCTATAAATTGCATGTGTCGCACCGGGAGGAGACGTGCTGCCCTTAAACAAACAGAACTAACGTAAAAACAGTGAAACACGGCAGATTTCCGAGGAGAAAACCATGCCTATTAGTTCATCACTCTGATGAGAGGAGGGAGGATCTGTACAGCATCAAAAGCCTGCATCCTATGGACAAGCACAGACAGCAACGATAGCCCCAATAAAACAAGACATTGCCAAATCAAGTCACTTCACTTGGTGGTGTTTCTTCTTCAAAAACCAACTGTTTGTCGAAGTCAAATTCCCACAACCCCAGTTTTTCTATCTTTTTTTGCTCTCACTGCAACGGTAAAGCCAGGTTTGTTTCCTTTTGAAGAAGGCTCTGGTCTGTCCTGATGCTTTTGGGGGGGGTTGTGTTTCTTATCAGAAGGGTGGTTCTCTCAGTTGTTTCACAAATGCACAACTGACATCTACTCCAAAAGTACGGTGCGCCTGGGAAAATATTTGCATATATTTCGCTTTGCCTTGGATCACTGGTGGGAAATAAACAGGGAGGAGGGGTTGCAATAGAAACATTGGCTTTCCATTACGTAGACACGTGGTTTCGGCGCAGTGATATCACTGACGCTTTCAGGAATGATTTGAAGAGACAGAATTGTCTATGACTGATGGTATGTCAGTGACTTTTCAGTAGTTTATTGTTATACCAAACTGATTTTCTGCGTTGAGTTTGGTCTAATTTAGCGTCTAATGCCTGCATCGTAACAGTGCAATTAGTCTATAGCCTACTCATAGCATATCAAATATATAACATCATGTGTGCCTAATCCATATTCGATTCTGAAGCGTCGGATGTTTTAAATGGTCCCGGATTGTAGCCTGTGTAACAGCCGTATTCCGGGAAGAAGTCACAGGTGCTGGTAGTGGTACTCATCTGTGATAGGCTGGCGGTGATGCTTGCGTGTAGCGCGGTGACAGGTAGTGATCGAAGCAGAAGTGAACTACAGTATCGGCTATAACAGATGATGTCAACATAACGACAAGTGGCATGCAAAACAATGGACCCAGTGTAATAGCTTGGTTGAAGTGAGTTTCCCCCATAATGTAAAGTGTCTGGAAAACTGTTATGAATAGGCTACACAACAATATGATACTATCATTGTCTATTAATGAAAAAAGCAAAAGAGGTGTGTTGCAGATTAGGCTATGTCTGTAAATAGATGAGAAGATAATGCCAGTAGTTTCCTGTCAAATGAGAGTGTCCTGATAATATTGTGTGAAAATAATATGGGCGTTGATAACCTTGTGATAACTATGAATAAACTAAGAGTTACAAATGCCTTTTTTATTTTATTTTTTACATCTATGACCATGTTAGACTATAGCCTATACTCTTCATAAAGTTATGATATTGTTCAACAACAAACAGAAGGTGTTGCCACTTAATTGGGAGAAGCCCCAGGTACGTCAGATGACATCACAAGAACCTGTTGAATATCCCAAATGTGTCCATCTTAGATGCATTGAAAACATTTCAGCACCATGGAGAGGGAACGCAGCCAGCGCTATTAGCCCATGAAAGTTGGACGCCGCTTCAGCCCCTTGGACAGCTCCGCATAATGAAGATTGCGCGAAGATTGCAAACCTGTGTTTGGCTGCTGTGGCCTGCTGATAGACTCTCCCTGCCATGTTTGCTATTGTTCCCATTCCCCTTTCCAATTCACTTTAGGAACTAAACTGACAATCTTTGGAAAAACTGCTCTGATGTCTCTTTGTAAGGCTATCATGTTACATAGACCCACACAGTAGGCTATATTCATTTGCAGTTACTTTATAACTATTTTGGTAACCAGAATCAATGCACTGTAACGTTCAGATCACGTTCATAAGACAATGATTGAATTGTGCAACATCATGAAAGCTATCTAAAGTGTGACCCACCTGTTATTCACAGACGAAAAATAATATAACCTCTGTAAATCTACAGCAGTAATAGTCTTTACAACAACTACAGAGGGCATCTAACAAGGTGTACACACTGATAGTTACATGTAACAGTTCCCTTGTTATTTTCATTTCAGTCTCAGAGACTGTTTGTCAGGTCAGCCTCTGGGGATACTGAGCCTGTTGGTGTTGCCTATGACGACTGTTTCTGGCAAACCGATGCTTGTCTCTGAGGGTTGGATGGTTTTCCATCACAGTCTAAATTGGAAAGGAAAACAACTCTTTGTTTACAGCTTCAGGGTGAAGTTTCCCCAAGGTACAGATCTAGGATCAGCTTCCCCACCCCCAAAATGCAAAACTGACCCAAGATCAACGTCTAGGGGCAACTTCACCCTACTCCACTCCGTTCACCTCAAGGGAGAATGGAAGGAAATTGTCTAACAGACTAACATCCTTAACCAGTTTTGCTCCTTTTTCCATGAACAACCATACTGACCAGGAAGTAATGCTGTACAGCTGTACTCCATAAAGGTTTGACTCTGATTCTACTGTAGCCACCCCCTGGGAAATGTGGTTTTCCATTGTGAAATTCATCCACAATGGTGGTGCGGACTGACTGAGGGGCAGTGAGGGATGTGCTGACTGTGCTCTCGCAATAGCACAGAGTAGCGGTGTAACACATACAGTAGTTCACTGCCTGTTGTATTCATCTACATTTTACTAGGTCATTGATTACAGTAGATAGTCCATTATCTATGACGCATACGATTGCAAATGTAAACATCTTAGGCTACTCTCATATCCATAATCTAGGATTGTCATTGAGGGTTCATCGTCCTTACTGGACTACTTTATCTTCTGTTTTTCCTCTAGATGGTAGTGAGCTGTCTTAGGTTGTGTGTCTGTGTTGAAGGAATGACATCTGTCAGAAGTTTCACAGCTATTAACTAAATCAGCATGCGTCCCAAATGGCACCGTATTCCCTATGTACACTCTTTAAAAAAAAGGGTTCCAAAAGGGTTCTTCAGGTGTCCCCATAGGATAAGCCTTTTTGGTTCCAGGGAGAACCCTTTTTGGTTCCATGTAGAAGCCTTTGTGGAAAGGATCCTACATGAAACCCAAAAGGGTTCTACCTAGAATCAAAAGGGTTCTCCTATGGGGACAGTCAAATATAATTTATTTTCCTAAAAGTTTAGTGCACTAAGTAGGGACTTACGGTGCCATTTGGGACACAGATTCAGTCACCTTCATCAGGCTCCAGAGGAAGATACATATTCGTCGATGTGGCTCCAGTGAAGAATTAGGATCCCATTATCTTTGGTGTACATTTTCTATAACTCAGGAAGAGCATTGTTCTGTTATGAGTCAGGCTAATTAATTTGTAATGATAAATTATAATAGGCAGTGACACACATACACTACTGGTCAAAAGTTTGGACACACCTAGTCATTCAAGGGTTTTTCTTTATTTTTGCTATTTTCTACATTGTAGAATAATAGTGAAGACATCAAAACTATGAAATAACACATATTTATTTATTTATTTAATTTTTTATTTATTTAACCTTTATTTAACCAGGTAAGACAGTTGAGAACAAGTTCTCATTTACAACTGCGACCTGGCCAAGATAAAGCAAAGCAGTGCGATAAAAACAACAACACAGAGTTACATATGGGGTAAAAAAACATAAAGTCAAAAAATACAACAGAAAATATATACAGTGATATTTACAGTGTGTGCAAATGTAGCAAGTTATGGAGGTAAGGCAATAAATAGGCTATAGTGCAAAATAATTACAATTAGTATTAACACTGGAATCATATGGAATCATGTAGTAACCAAACAAGTGTTAAACAAATCAAAATATATTTTATATTTGAGATTCTTCAAATAGCCACCCTTTGCCTTGATGACAGCTTTGCACACTCCGAAATCTGGCTTGCCTACTACTTACTTAAACTGCATACTGTGTACTAATCATACTACGTACTATTTTAGAATGTGCTGTTTAGTAAAAATATATGCAGTAAGCAACAAATATCAACATACTACTCATCCATACTGAGAAGGTGTCATATAATGCCCAATCGCGCTTCTTCCCCACCATTCATGTATTTTTGTAGAGGGCGTCCCAAATTCTGACCATCAGCTGTGATCAAACACACGTGGGTGTGAAAAGACGATTAGCTTCCTCAATAGTGTGCAGTGAATTAAACTAGATGAAAAGCCGGAATGAGTATGACCTCCTGGCATTTGAAGCATACTAAATTATAAACATTTCACATACTGTAAAACTTTCTATTTTTGCATACCCAAAATGCCTTTAGAACGCAAGTATAGGTATCCAGACAAGGCCCGAGTGCATCCTTATTAGGTAACAGCATTCATCATTAAATATTTTACAGAGATCTTTATTAAGTCATGTCATTGCACTCTGAAAATCTTCCAAAACATTAAGCGGAGTACTACACAGACACTGCAACAGCAACCCAGTTGATCAATGCATAAAAATTGTACGTGCGCACACATTTGTGTGTGTGTGTGTGTGTGTGTGTGTACATTAATATATTCATACATACAGTGCCTTCAGAAAGTATTCACAGCCCTTGAATTTTTCAAATGTTGTTGTTACAGCCTGAATTGATTAAATTGAGATTTGTTTTGTCACTGGCCTACACACAATTCCCCATAATGTCAAAGTGGAATTATGTTTTTAGAAATGTTTACAAATTAATTAAAAATGAAAAGCTGAAATGTCTTGAGTCAATAAGTATTCAACCCCTTTGTTATGGCAAGCCTAAATAAGTTCAGGAATAAAAATATGCTTAACAAGTCACATAATAAGTTGCATGGACTCACTCTGTGTGCAATAATAGTGTTTAATCTCTGTACCCCGCACATACAATTACTATCACGGTTTCGGCCGAGGCTGCTCCTTCTCCTTGTTCGGGCAGGCTTCGGCGGTCGTCGTCTCCGGAGTACTAGCTGCCACCGTTCTATGTTTCGATGTTTGTTTGGTTTTGTCTGTTTTGTTACACCTGTTCCTTGTTAGGGTTAATTATGCGTCCTATAAGTTCTCTTGGGTTTTGTCATGTGTTGTGTGTAATTGTTCGTTGTCATTTTGGGATGCTAGTTCGTTTATCTCTCTGTATTGTTTTTGAAGAGAGTTCCGCACAGTGTGTGCCTTTTGTTTGTACTATACCGGTGTGCGTAAAGTTCGCTTGCCTGCCAGGTTGTATTTAGCCGTGTTTGGCTTGTTCTTTTTGTCTTCACTAAAGACGTTAGTACGAAGCCTCTGTGTGTCCTGCGCTTGATTCCACACCACATCTACACTCAACCTTGACAGAATTACACACCATTCACCATGGAATCAGCAGGAACAGCCGCACCTACCGAGGTTATTGAGGAGCGCCTTCGTGGACAGGAGGACAGGATCAACCAGATCGGGCACTCTCTGGATAGATTGATGAACACCCTCCATCGTGGGAGACCAGCGGGGTACCCACGCCCCCACCTACCACACCATCACCATCGGTCAGTCCACCTGTCCAACTTCCGGAACCCAGTGGGATTCGGCTCTCGCTCCCGAGGGCGTACGACGGCACCGCTACCGGGTGTCAGGGTTTCCTGTTGCAAGTCGAACTCTACCTCGCCACCGTACACCCGGCGCCCTCGGGACACGAGAGCGTTTACGCCCTCATCTCCTGTCTCACCGGCAAGGCGTTGGAGTGGGCCAACGCCGAATGGAGGAGGATAGACGCCGCAACGATCACCTATGCGGAGTTCTCCCGCCGCTTCCGGGCAGTGTTCGACCATCCACCTGAGGGGAAGGCGGCGGGGGAGCGTCTATTCTACCTCCGGCAGGGGATGAGGAGCGCTCAAGAGTTTGCACTGGAGTTCCGGACTCTAGCGGCAGATGCAGGGTGGAATGAGCGGGCCCTCATAGATCACTTCCGCTGCAGCCTCCGGGAGGACGTCCGTAGAGAGTTGGCGTGCAGGGACACCACTCTTATGTTTGACCAATTGGTTGACATGGCCATTCGTCTAGACACCCTGCTCGCCACCCGCGGACGTCCTGGGTGGGGGTCGCCCATTCCACCCTCCAGCACCTCCGAGCCGAGTCCCATGGAGCTCGGGGGTGCTGGCGCTAGAGAACGGAGGAGAAGGAGCCCGAGGGGGGCCGTCCCCTGCACCAACTGTGGCCGTGGAGGGCACACCGCGGCTAGGTGCTGGGGAGGGTCTCCTGGAGGACGAGACGGCAGGCCACACATTGGGGAGTCCTCCCAGGTGAGTAGGCGCCCCACTTACCCAGAGCTTTCTGTCGTGCACATAACCATACCTGTTTGTTTTTCACAGGTTGCACCTCGTTCCCAGCATAAGGCGCTAGTAGATTCAGGCGCAGCTGGGAATTTTGTAGATCGTTAATTTTGTATAGAGTTAGGGATCCCTCTCCTTCCGGTTAATAATCCCTTCCCTGTACATGCCCTAGATAGCCGTCCGTTAGGACGGTTGATTAGGGAGGTCACAGTGCCACTTAGGATGGAGACGCAGGGGGGTCATGAGGAGACGATTCAGCTATATCTGATCGACTCTCCTGCGTATCCGGTGGTGCTGGGGCTTCCCTGGTTGATTACTCATGATCCTACCATTTCGTGGCGAGAGAGGGCTCTTAAGGGGTGGTCTGCCCAGTGTGTGGGGCTATGTCTGGGTGTTTCCGTAGGGGCGGCCTCGGTGGAGAGTCCAAACCAAATGCCCGCAATGCACGTTCCCCCCGAGTATGAGGATTTAGCACTCGTGTTTAGCAAGGCGAGGGCGGCGCGATTGCCACCTCATAGACAGGGGGATTGTGCGATAGACCTCCAGGCAGGAGCTGCGCTCCCGCGGAGCCATGTGTATCCTTTGTCACAAGAGGAGAAGAGGGCTATGGAGACATACATTGCCGAGTCTCTGAGACAGGGATACATACGGCCCTCCACTTCCCCTGTGTCCTCGAGCTTCTTTTTTGTGAAGAAAAAAGATGGAGGTTTGCGCCCGTGTATTGATTACCGCGGTCTCAATCAGATTACTGTGAAATATAGTTATCCACTCCCTCTGATTGCGACTATGACCGAGTCATTACACGGGGCACGGTTCTTCACAAAATTGGACCTCAGGAGCGCATACAACTTGGTGCGCATTAGAGAGGGTGATGAATGGAAGACAGCATTTAGTACTACCTCGGGTCATTACGAGTATCTCGTCATGCCATACGGGTTAATGAATGCTCCATCAGTCTTCCAATCCTTTGTGGATGAGATTTTCCGGGACATGAAAGGGCAGGGAGTGGTCGTGTACATAGACGATATTCTGGTGTACAGTTCTACCCGAGCCGAGCATGTAGCCCTGGTGCGCCGAGTGTTGAGGAGGCTGTTGGAGCATGACCTGTATGTCAAGGCAGAGAAATGTCTGTTCTTCCAGGAGTCGGTCTCTTTTTGGGTTATCAGTTGTCCGCGTCAGGGGTGAAGATGGAGGTTGACCGTGTGTCAGCCGTGCGTAATTGGCAAACCCCAACCACGGTTAAAGAGGTGAAGCAGTTCTTGGGCTTTGCGAATTACTACCGGAGGTTTATCCGGGGTTTTGGACAGGTGGCAGCTCCCATAACGTCCCTTCTGAAGGGGGGTCCGGTGCGCTTGCGGTGGTCAGCTGAGGCGAACAGGGCTTTTGGGAGACTGAAGGACCTGTTTACTTCGGCTCCGGTGCTGGCGCATCCGGATCCTGCTTTACCATTCCAAGTGGAGGTGGAGGCGTCAGAAGCCGGTATCGGGGCCGTTCTCTCGCAACGGTCCGGCACACCACCTAAACTCCGCCCCTGTGCTTTTTACTCGAAAAAGCTCAGTCCGGCGGAGCGAAATTATGACGTAGGGGACAGGGAGCTGTTAGCCGTGGTACAGGCCCTAAAGGTGTGGAGGCATTGGCTTGAGGGGGCTCAACACCCTTTTCTCATTTTGACTGACCACCGTAACCTGGAATACATTCGGGCAGCTAGGAGACTAAATCCTCGCCAGGCTCGGTGGACTATGTTTCTAGCCCAGTTCGTGTTTAAGATCACTTACATCCCTGGGTCCCAGAACGGAAAGGCAGACGCCCTGTCTCGGCGGTATGACACAGAGGAGAGGTCCGTTGAGCCCACTCCCATACTACCGAAGTCTTGTCTGGTGGCACCGGTGGTGTGGGAGGTCGATACGGAGATCGAGCGGGCGTGCATGCACCGACCCTAGCCCTCCACAGTGTCCGGTGGGTCGGACGTACGTTCCGCTCGAGGTTCGGGATCGACTCATTTATTGGGCTCACACGTCACCCTCCTCTGGGCATTCAGGTATTGGCCGAACAGTGCACTGCCTTAGCACAAAGTACTGGTGGCCAACGTTAGCCAGGGATGTGAGGGTTTATGTCTCCTCCTGCTCGGTGTGTGCCCAGTGTAAGGCGCCCAGACACTTGCCCAGGGGTAAGTTACAACCCCTGCCCGTTCCACAACGACCCTGGTCTCACCTCTCGGTGGATTTTGTTACAGACCTTCCCCCCTCACAGGGGAATACCACCATCCTGATCGTTGTGGATCGGTTCTCGAAGGCCTGTCGTCTCCTTCCCATGCCGGGTCTTCCTACTGCCCTACAGACCGCTGAGGCACTATTCACCCACGTCTTCCGGCATTACGGGGTACCCGAGGATATAGTGTCTGATCGAGGCCCCCAGTTTACCTCCAGAGTCTGGAGAGCGTTCATGGAGCGTTTGGGGGTTTCGGTGAGCCTTACCTCGGGTTACCACCCGGAGAGCAATGGGCAGGTCGAATGTGTAAACCAGGATGTGGGTAGGTTTCTGAGGTCGTATTGCCAGGGCCGGCCGGAGGAGTGGGCGAGGTATGTTCCCTGGGCCGAGATGGCACAGAACTCTCTTCGCCACTCCTCCACTAAACTAACTCCTTTCCAGTGTGTGTTAGGGTACCAGCCAGCTCTGGCACCTTGGCATCAGAGCCAGATCGAGGCCCCTGCGGTGGATGAGTGGGTGCGGCGCTCGGAGGAGACGTGGAACGCTGCACACGTCCATCTGCAGCGGGCCATCCGTCGACATAAGACGAGCGCCGATCTCCACCGCAGTGAGGGGCCGGTGTACACACCGGGAGATCGAGTCTGGCTCTCGACCAGAAACCTGCCCCTCCGCCTGCCCTGCCGGAAGCTGGGTCGGCGGTTTGTGGGGCCTTTTAAAGTCCTGAGGAGATTGAACGAGGTGTGTTACAGGTTACAACTGCCAATTGATTACAAGAATATTAACCCCTCGTTCCATGTGTCTCTCCTCAGGCCGGTGGTAGCTGGTCCACTCCAGGACTATGAGATAGAAGAGACTCCTCCGCCCCCGCTGGACATCGAGGGGGCTCCGGCGTACACTGTTCGGTCCATCCTGGATTCGAGACGCCGGATGGGGGTCTCCAATATCTCGTGGAGTGGGAGGGGTACGGCCCGGAGGAGCGGTGCAGGGTGCCGAGGAGGGACATCCTAGACCCGTCTCTTCTGACCGAGTTCCATCGTGGTCATCCCACGCGCCCTGCTCCGCGTCTTCCTGGTCGTCCTCGAGGCCAGGGTCGGCGCACGGCTGGAGCCGCGGGTCAAGGGGGGTACTGTCACGGTTTCGGCCGAGGCTGCTCCTTCTCCTTGTTCGGGCAGGCTTCGGCGGTCGTCGTCTCCGGAGTACTAGCTGCCACCGTTCTATGTTTCGATGTTTGTTTGGTTTTGTCTGTTTTGTTACACCTGTTCCTTGTTAGGGTTAATTATGCGTCCTATAAGTTCTCATGGGTTTTGTCATGTGTTGTGTGTAATTGTTCGTTGTCATTTTGGGATGCTAGTTCGTTTATCTCTCTGTATTGTTTTTGAAGAGAGTTCCGCACAGTGTGTGCCTTTTGTTTGTACTATACCGGTGTGCGTAAAGTTCGCTTGCCTGCCAGGTTGTATTTAGCCGTGTTTGGCTTGTTCTTTTTGTCTTCACTAAAGACGTTAGTACGAAGCCTCTGTGTGTCCTGCGCTTGATTCCACACCACATCTACACTCAACCTTGACAATTACTTGTAAGGGCCCTTAGTTGAGCAGTGAATTTCAAACACATATTCAACCACAAAGACCAGGGAGGTTTTTCAATGCCTCGTAAAGAAGGGCACCTATTGGACAGTTCCTTGGACTTAATGGTATAGCTTCTGCGCTGTCAAATGTGGTACCTTATATAGACAGGTGTGATTCTTTCTAAATCATGTCCATACAATTGAATTGGCTACAGGTGGAGTCCAATCATGTTGTAGCAATATCTCAAGGATGATCAAAGGAAGCTCAATTTGAGCTCAATTTGGAGTGTCATAGCAAAGGTGTGTGAATGCTTATGTACATTTCATATTTCTGTATTTCATTTTCAATAAATTTGCTAAAACTTCTAAAAACATGTTTTCACTTTGTCATTATGGGGTATTTGTGTGTAGATGGTTGAGGAAAATATATATTTAATCAATTTTGAATTCAGGCTGTAACACAACAAAGTGTGGAATAAGTCAAAGGGTATGAATACTTTCTGAAGGCACTGTATACAGTACACTGTACAGCGGATTAAACTGGTTGCAATGACATCAGGCTGTAAACTGGTTGTTTTTATACATTTTTCTGGCTGCTATAAAGAGTTGTAATTTGGTTATCGGTCATCACTTCAATCAGAAAATAACCAAAGCATGACGTCTTTCCCTTGTGTCTTGATCTCATGAAAAATACATTTTTACATGTAATCTGGTTATTTGATTTCAGTTCAACCACAAAACTAGATTTCAACCATGAAATAAGTGCCTGCATGCATGTGTCTGTTAGTGCTTTTCTCTCAGAATTACAGCATTAATCCACTTTCATGACCTAGTTTCTGTGGCACCCAGGTCTCGTCTCTCATATGTGATGACTGGGCCTGCAGGGAGGTGGGACACTTATTAACAACAATATTTGTACCTTATTGAATTTCCTTACAGGAAAGCCCATAGACAGTGACACAGCATATCACTAGGAGGGGTTACACACTCTACACACAAACCTGGACCCCTGATGGGTGTGTGTTTGTGTGTGTGTGTGTTTGTGTGTGTTTATTTTGTATGAGTGTTGCGAGTGTACGTGGATAATTGTGTTTGTGTACACGCTTGGGTGTGCATACATGCGTGGGTGAATGTGTGTGTGTGTCTGTGTGTGTGTGTGTGTGTTTGTGTGTGGATGTGTGTGTGTGTGTGTGTGTGTGTGAGAGAGAGCGAGAGAGAGGTCATGCTTTGAATAACAGTGATATAAACACAACCCCTGGAGCTGTTCACTACAGGCTCTATAGAGCACTACCCTGTCCATAGAGGCCAACCCCCCTATCGATCCGTCTACTATAATATAAAGTATCTTTGCACCCTGGAGGATATCCCATGACTATTTTGTCGGCCATCATTAGAATATCGTTTTTTGATTACCCAGGCTGGACTTGAGAGGCAGGAGATCCCTGGTAGGATTTTACTGTAACATCACCAGGCGGTAAATTAGTTATTAGTCTAATACACCAATACTAAGATAAGATATACTTTATTATTCCACACAAGATGGAAATTGGTCTTCGGCTTTTGTCCGACCCACCTGATATACACACACACATACACACAAACACAGGTTGCAGACGCAGTGTAGAGCCCAATGAGCAGAAAGATAGTTCCAAACCTCTGCCAATAACAGCTAGTTTTCAGTTTTCTCCTCCACACTCAGACCACTCCCAGATTGCTCTTTGCTAAGAAGTTATTTTTGACAATTTTAATTGAAAAAAATTACAGTAAGGTACTTAAATACCCAGAAATGATTTGATATTGATATAAAAGCAGCTCCATTGGACCTTTAAGGTGCACAGAATGGCCTAGGATAGATTGATTGGTTTGTGTTTTACTGTTCAACTGTAAATGCTGACGTACAGTGCATTCGGAAAGTATTCAGACCCCTTGACTTTTTCCACATTTTGTTACGTTACAGCCTTATTCTAAAATGGGTTAAATTGTATTTTGTCCACATCAAACTACAGAAGAAACCCCATAAAGACAAGCAAAAACAAGTTTAGACATTTTAACAAATTTTTATGAACAAAAAAATTAAATACTACATTTACATAAGTATTCAGACCGTTTACTCAGTACTTTGTTGAAGCACTTTTGGCAGTGATTACAGCCTCGAGTCTTCTTGGGTATGACGCTACAAGCTTGGCACACCTGTATTTGGGGAGTTTTTCCCATTCTTCTCTGCAGATCCTCTTAAGCTCTGTCAGGTTGGATGTACAGCTATTTTCAGGTTTCTCCAGAGATGTTCGATCGGGTTCAAGTCCGGCCTCTGGCTGGGCCACTCAAGGACATTCAGAGACTTGTCCCGAAGCCACTCCTGTGTTGTCTTGGCTGTGTGCTTAGGGTCGTTGTCCTGTTGGAAGGTGAACGTTCGCCCCAGTCTGAGGTCCTGAGTGCTCTAGAGCAGGTTTTCATCAAGAATCTCTTTGTACTTTGCTCCGTTCATCTTTCCCTCGATCCTGACTAGTCTCCCAGTCCCTGCCGCTGAAAAACATCCCAACAGCATGATGATGCCACCACAATGCTTCACCATAAGGGTGGTATTGGCCAGGTGATGAGCGGTGCCTGGTTTCCTCCAGACGTGACGCTTGGCATTCATGCCAAACAGTTAAATCTTGGTTTCATCAGACCAGAGAATCTTGTTTCTCATGGTCTGAGAGTCCTTTAGGTGCCTTTTGGCAAACTCCAAGTGGGCTGTCATGTGCCTTTTACTGAGGAGTGGCAGCAGAGATGGTTGTCCTTCTGGAAGGTTCTCCCATCTCCACAGATGAACTCTGGAGCCCTGTCAGAGTGACCATCGGGTTCTTGGTCACCTTCCTGACCAAGCGCATCTCCCCCGATTGCACAGTTTGACCGGGCGGCCAGCTCTAGGAAGAGTCTTGGTGGTTCCAAACTTCTTCCATTTGTGTTGAGCATTCACCCACTGTGTTCTTGGGGACCCATTCTCAAATCTGTGCCTCAACACGATCCTGTCTCGGAGGTCTACTGACAATTCCTTTGACCTCATGGCTTGGTTTTTGCTCTGACATGCACTGTCAACTGTGGGACCTTATATAGACAGGTGTGTGCCAATCATGTCCAATCAATTGAATTTACCACCGTTCGACTCCAATCAAGTTGTAGAAACATCTCAAGGATGATCAATGGAAACGGGATGCACCTGAGCTCAATTTCGAGTCTCATAGCAAAGGATAGACAGGTGTGTGCCTTTCCAAATCATGTCCAATTAATTGAATTTACCACAGGTGGACTCCAATCAAGTTGTAGAAACATCTCAAGGATGATCAATGGAAAAATGATGCACCTTAGCTAAATTTCGAGTCTCATAGCAAAGGGTCTGAATACTTATCTAAATAATGTATTTATGTTTTTCTTTGTAATAAATGTGCAAAAAACTATATTGTGTGTTGGTTGATGAGGAAAAATAATAATTGAATCCATTTTAGAATAAGGCTGTAACGTAACAAAATGTGGAAAAAGTGAAGGGGTCTGAATACTTTCCAAATGCACTGTATGGGGTAGTTTGAGGGCTGTTTACAGAGGTACACTCGGGACGTTATTTATGACGTTTTTCTCCCTTAGATAATCTACATGACCAAAAGTATATGGACACCTGCTCGTCGAACATCTCATTCCAAAATCCCCCTTTGCTGCTATAACAGCCTCCTCTCTTCTGGGACGGCTTTCCACTAGATGTTGGAAAATTGCTGCAGGGACTTGCTTCCATTCATCCTCAAGAGCATTAGTGAGGTTGGGCACTGATGTTGGGCGATTAGGCCTGGCTCGCAGTTCACGTTCCAATTCATCCCAAAGGTGTTCGATGGGGTTCAGGTTAGGGCTCTGTGCAGCAGTGGAGGCTGCTGAGGGCAGGACGTCTCATAATAATGGCTGGAGTGGAGTCAATGGAATGGTATCAACCACATGGAAACCACATCGTTGATGTGTTTGACATCATTCCATTGACTCCATTCCAGCCATTATTATGAGCCGTCCTAACCTAAGCAGCCTCCACTGCTGTGCAGGCCAGTCAAATTCTTCCACACTAATCTCGACAAACCATTTCTGTATGAACCTCGCTTTGTGCACGGGGGCATTGTCATGCTGAAACAGGAAAGGGCCTTCCCCAAACTGTTGCCACAAAGTTTGAAGCACAAAATCATCTATAATATAATTGTATGCTGTAGCATTAAGATTTCCCTTCACTGGAACTAAGGGGCCTAGCCTGAATCATGAAAAACAGCCCCAGACCATTATTGGGGCAGGTAGCGTTCTCCCAGATTCGTGAAGCGTGATTCATCACTCCAGAGAACGCGTTTCCACTGCTCCAGAGTCCAATGGCGGCGATCTTTACACCCCTCAGCCGACGCTTGGCATTGCGCATGGTGATCTTAGGCTTGTGTACGGCTGCTCGGCCATGGAAAGCCATTTCATGAAGCTCCTGACGAACAGTTATTGTGCTGATGTTGCTTCCAGAGGCAGTTTGGAACTTGGTATTGAGTGTTGCAACCAAGAAGACAGTCCTGTTCTGTGAGCTTGTGTGGCCTACCACTTCGCGGCTGAGCCTTTGTTGCTCCTAGATATTTCCACTTCACAATAACAGCGCTTACAGTTGACCGAGGCAGCTCTAGCAGGGCAGAAATTTTACAAACGGACTTGTTGGAAAGGTGGCATCCTATGACGGTGCCACATTGAAAGTCACTGAGCTCTTCAGGAATGCCATTCTACTGCCAATATTTGTCTATGGAGATTGCATGGCTGTGTGCTCGATTTTATACACCTGTCAGCAACGGGTGTGGCTGAAATAGCCGAATACACTAATTTGAAGGGGTGTCAACATACTTTTGTATATATAGTATATGTTTTTTGCAACCAAAATAGAAAGTTAGCAGAATATTTTTATCACTGGAACTTCAGATCCTTCTCTCCGGGCAAAAGTATGTTCTATCAACATATTTTTGAACATACTGACACTGAATGTTTTTTGGTTGAATTTGGAAAAAGGGTGAACGTACACTCATTGTAACCCGACTTAAACCACAAACAACAGGATTTACATCCTTATACAACAGTATACAACCTGACCATTCCGTCATTAAGTATGTGACGTCATTGCAATATTTCTTTCCCGCTGGGTAATGACTAACATCAGTCTCTACTTCTCTCTCTTAGTCTGATTTGGCCTTTGAAGTGAGTAAACCCTATATCTCCCTATGTTGCTGATTACGAGGAAGCGCAGACCAGGCCTACAGTGCGCCCCCGAGGAAGAGGACAAACACTGTTAAAACCAGGGGCGGTGTGTTCAATAGGGCGATATGGGCGACGCACTGCCAAACGGGAAAAGGAAGGGATTTTTTTTCTAATCAATTATATCACGGCAACAGTAGTTATCAGTGTTGTAATCTAGACGTCTGATCTGCCACAGTGCCACTAAATGTCCAATCAGGCTAAAGTCGTGCTTCAAATGGCCCCCCTTTTGGGGCGATTTCCAGTCAGGTTGAAAATCGCCCAGAAGTCTGTCATAGACTCCCATGTAAAATCTATTTTTTCAAATATCAGAGCTTTCAATACAATCTCTATGGGTTTCTGAGGGCTTGCACGTACGCGCTTTCGTCATACGTAACATATAACCATGAACGTAACTAAGAAAAGAGCGGGTAGCAGCGTCAATCAATTCACTACTTCTATCAAAATGGCTAGGCTTCAGTGCAACTCGATTGTGTCTTTGAAAGAAGTTCCTTTTGTCGGCGAACAAATGAAGATAAATTGGCAACGAAACAATTAGGACCTCCCAGACCAAATTTAATAATTCAACAGGTTTCTACTAAAGGGGGGGAAGTCCTACACCCGAGGATTTTCCAAAAATTGAGTACGAACGAAAAACCTGGCTAGCAGGCTGCGATGTAGCTAATGCAGTCTTCTGCTACCCCCTGCTTACTCTTTCACCCTGAAGGCGGCACGGCAGACAGCACCGCTTGGACAGCGACTGGTGTGTAACGGACATGCACCATCTTTCAGGAAAGATTAAGAAACATGAGCTGTCAAAGACCCACATGGATAGCTGTTTGAGATTGTCTGCTTTGGGGAGAGTGAACATTCCCACTCAACTGGATGAGGGATACAGGCTAGCTGTCCGCCGCCACAACGATGAGGTTAGTGTTGATAATCACAAGTTTACTGGAGAACTGAAACTGACAAGGCTGACAAGATTGGACCCTTTTGTCCATTGTTATTGGATAGGAACAGAACTTATAACCAGCTCCTGACCTAAATAGATCTTAGCACAACATTTTACTCAACATATCATATTCCATATTCACTATAACAAATATATTTACTACGACATTAGCAAGAACCGCCACATCCTCAGCCGGCTAATCCAGTGTGTGAAGTTTTGCGGAGTGTTTGAGTTAGCTTTGCGAGGCAAAGATGAAACTGAGGGCTCCACCAACCCTGGTAAGCCAACACTTTTGAGATCAGTCAATAAATGCTTCTGGTATTGACTTATATGCTGCCCCTGTCTTCATGTTGTTGCTGGACATATCTTTTTTAAAATGTGTGTAGGTCACCTAAATCATCAGAAAAATTGCCCCCCCTGAGAATTTTTTCAGGAGCCGCCACTGGTTAAAACCATCCGCTCCTCTTCACCCTATAATTCACCCAGAATGCCCGTAGCCCAGCTCTCCACCAATAGGAGAGGGCCAAGTAACTGGAACCGCTCGGAGTGAGGAACAGCTAGCAGATGAAACGCTGATACTAGCCGAGTCATGGGTGAAGGCTCCGGCTTGCCCACATACACACAAATAGGCAAACACACACATATGGCCAGCATCCACCCACCCTGTTCCGGAGGGCTCTCTGCCAGCCTCACCCTCCAGGTTGTCCCCAACCCAGCTGCTGATGTCCAGGGACAAAGCTACAGGCCGGACCCACAGTCTGTGCCACCGCCACGGGCCAAAACCACAAGGCTAGCACACCAGACTAGAGAAGTTTGACTGAAGCAAACCCAGTAGAGTAGTTACTTTACTTTAATGGTTAAAAATCAATTTTTCATCATAACATGAGAAAAGAGTGTTGATCAAACGTTTGAGTAAATCATATATTGAAATCAATGGCACACATTTGAGTAATGCATTTTTTAAGTTATAATTCTGCCCCAAGTGCTTATGTTGTTGATGTTTTAACTTGGAGTGCCTGGCTCACTTTAAAAAGTGATGTCGATTTCAATGTGACTTCCATGGTTAAATAAACAAAATAAATTGAAAATCTAAAGTTGGATTACATTGAAGTTGGACAGCTGTGTACCTTATAGTCTTATTGGAAACCTGCATTTAAAGACACATCTAAAAAAAATACTACCTTTTTACATTCATGTAGTTGTTGCTTTACTGACAATTTTAGACAAACTGCTTTCTATTACATGTTAGACATCGTACTTTTATGTTTAGTGAAAAGCACGAAAGCCTCTCGAGAGCACCCACATTATGAGTAATAGGGCAAGGGACCAATAGAACAAATTGACAGATCCCACACGCATAATAACCACCTCTTTAAAATCCTCACTAATTATTAATATTCATTATTCCAAATATATAGGGCAGCGACACTGGCACAGGGATGAGTTAGGAACCACTCTCCGGTCTCCACACAACAGATATATCTGCCCACGTGCAATGTGTATAGAGTAGGCTTGATAAGGGACAAAGCAGTGTACTTAATATCACCCATCTGTCCATTTGGACCAAAACTGGTCCCATTTGTCCATTTATTCAACTATGTAACAGGGCTATTTTGTAACGATAGTTTGATGATGATTATGATGACAAACTTGATTTCTGACTGTATAGTAATAACTGTAATTTAAATGTGTGCATGGATGTTTATCCAGTGCTTACTTACTGGCTGACTTCAGACCACAATCACACACAAAAGTTTGTAATGGAAGTCATCGATGTCTTGCATTGCTTTCTCTAGACATATAGTTAGTCCTGTCTCCTCACCAAACCATCTTTGCTCCTTTGCGGCAATTTAAAACAATCATACTCTCAATAGGATTGATGGTCCACGTCCCAGGCCATCTGTTGAGTAGATGCAGCTATAATGTCTTAATCCAAAATGAATGGAACAGATAAGCGCCATACAATTTCCTATTTATTTTTTATGTACTTATCTTGCATTCTTTTGGGGTTGAGGATATGTTTGAAGATAGTTGGATCTACACAACCGATGGCATGGAAGGTGGAATTAATTTAGACATTAGACTACTTTTGAGGTCGGAAAACATCTGACACATTTTCATTTTGGAGAGATCTGTTACTTTAATGAATTTGTGGTAGAAAAGTTGGCAGGAGGGGGAGATGGTCCAGGCATCTATGCAGGCCTCTCTACACATTATATTGTTGATAACTTTTAATTATGTTCTCAGCTTTGCTTTGGGCAATGTACAGAAAGCATACACTGAACAGACCCCATACCAACCCCTCAGAGCAGTCAATGTAGAGAAGGCCTTATAGTGCAACAGTGTTATAATGCAACAGTGGTCACAGACATGTCAAACATATCCTATACCTCATCAGAGACGCGGGCAGTGCCCTCCTTTCTCTGGCCTTCTCTCACCCCCCTTGGACACCGCCTGCTATGTGCCAGCACTCACACAAGCATGCATACAAATTCACACACACACACTTAATGATGCACAGGGCCTTAAAATACAGCCAGCTCTAATCATGCTCTTTCATAATCATCTCTCAGGGACTTTCCTGTCCAGTGAGAGTCTGTAGGATCAACATGTTCCCTTCCTCAAGATGAAAACATATTCTATTTTTGGCCTTAGTCAAGAATTATATCCTTCACAGTACGTACAGTCATTCACAAAACATCTTGAATCCCCGTTAAAGATACACTATGGGAGTTTAGTTGCTAATTAGATAGCAAAATGTGATGATATGTCAGGTTTTTGCCCGGTGAGAGGACTGAAACACTGTAGGAATATTGCACTTACTGTAAATGGAGTTTGCGTTTATCCAATATACACTTAACAGAATTTTGGATAAATATTGTGTTTGATTTACACGTTGTGTACTTTACCTTTTTCCTACTGAAATCTATAAGCTTTTGATCATGTTATGTACAATGGTTGTAGTCATGCAACACATACTCATGCTCTGATGAGGTTGGCAGTTGCCCGAGCTTCTATGTGGGGTCATGAGATTGATTAGTTCTTGCTGAGCCAACAGATAATCAATATTTCACCGGTGTCACCCTCTCTGGGCCGCTTGTATAGAAAGCACTGAAACATTACCATCTTTCCTAATCTTTTACAGACTACAGTGCCTTGCAAATGTATTCATCCCCCTTGGCGTTTTTCCTATTTTGTTGCATTACAACCTGTAATTTAAATAGATTTTTATTTGAATTTCATGTAATGGACATACACAAAATAGTCCAAATTGGTGAAAAATTACTTGTTACAAGAAATTCAAAAAAATAAATAACGGAAAAGGGGTGCGTGCATATGTATTCACCCGCTTTGCAATGAAGCCCCTAAATAAGATCTGGTGCAACCAATTACCTTCAGAAGTCACATAATTAGTTAAATAAAGTCCACCTGTGTGCAATCTAAGTGTCACATGATCTGTCACATGATCTCAGTATATATACACCTTTTCTGAAAGGTTCCCAGAGTCTGCAACACCACTAAGCAAGGGGCGCCACCAAGCAAGCAGCACCATGAAGACCAAGGAGCTCTCCAAACAGGTCAGGGACAAAGTTGTGGAGAAGTACAGATCAGGGTTGGGTTTTTAAAAAATATCAGAAACTTTGAACATCCCACAGAGCACCATTGAATCCATTATTAACAAATGGAAAGAATACAGTTGAAGTCGGAAGTTTACATACACCTTAGCCAAATACATTTAAACTCAGATTTTCACAATTCCCGACATTTAATCCTAGTGAAAATCCCCTGTTTTAGGTCAGTTAGGATCACCACTTTATTTTAAGAATGTGAAATGTCAGAATAATAGTAGAGAGAATTATTTATTTCAGCTTTTACAGTGCCTTGCAAAAGTATTCATCCCCCTTGGCGTTTTTCCTATTTTGTTGCATTACAACCTGTAATTTAAATAGATTTTTATTTGGATTTCATGTAATGGACATACACAAAATAGTCAAAATTGGTAAAGTGAAATGAAAAAAAGAAGTTGTTTCCAAAAATTCTAAAAGATAAATAATGGAAAAGTGGTGCGTGCATATGTATTCACCCCCTTTGCTATGAAGGCCATAAATAAGATATGGTGCAACCAATTACTTTCAGAAGTCACATAATTAGTTAAATAAAGTCCACCTGTGTGCAATCTAAGTGTCACATGATCTGTCACATGATCTCAGTATATATACACCTGTTCTGAGTCTGCAACACCACTAATCAAGGGGCACCACCAAGCAAGCAGCACCATGAAGACCAAGGAGCTCTCCAAACAGGTCAGGGACAAAGTTGTGGAGGGGTTGAGTAATACAAAAAATATCAGAAATTTTCAACATCCCACGGAGCACCATTAAATCCATTATTAAAAAACTGAAAGAATATGGCACCCCAACAAACCTGCCAAGAGAGGGCCGCCCACCAAAACTCACGGACCAGGCAAGGAGGGCATTAATCAGAAAGGCAACAAAGAGACCAAAGATAACCCTGAAGGAGCTGCAAAGCTCCACAGTGGAGATTGGAGTATCTGTCCGTAGGACCACTTTAAGCCGTACACTCCACAGAGCTGGGCTTTACGGAAGAGTGGCCAGAAAAAGGCATGTGGGAGACTCCCCAAACAGATGGAAGAAGGTACTCTGGTCAGATGAGACTAAAATGGAGCTATTTGGCCATCAAGGAAAACGCTATGTCTGGCGCATAGCCAACACCTCTCATCACCCCGATAACACCATGTTTTTCATCGGCAGGGACTGGGAACTGGTCAGAATTGATGGAATGGCGCTAAATACAGGGAAATTCTTGAGAGAAACCTGTTTCAGTCTTCCAGAGATTTGAGACTGGAACGGAGGTTCACCTTCCAGCAGGACAATGAACCTAAGCATACTGCTAAGGCAACACTCGAGTGGTTTAAGGGGAAACATTTAAATGTCTTGGAATGGCCTTGTCAAAGCCCAGACCTTAATCCAATTGATAATTTATGGTATGATTTAAAGATTACTTTACACCAGCGGAACCCATCCAACTTGAATTGGTGAATAGTGAATAGTTATGCAGGCTCAAGTTCTGTTTTTTTTTGGTCTTATTTCTTGTTTGTTTCACCAAAAAATATATTTTGCATCTTCAAAGTGGTAGGCAAGTTGTGTAAATGAAATGATACAAACCACCCAAAAATCAATTTTAATTCCAGGTTTTAAGGCAACAAAATAGGAAAAATGCCAAGGGGGGTGAATACTTTCGCAAGCCGCTGTATAGAGAGCAATAGTAATGGCGCCTTTTCATCATCAAGGACGCCACACACCCCAGCCACGAGCTGTTCCCTCCCTTACCGTCGGGCAGATGGTATCGGAGCATGAGGTCTGATACCAACAGACTCAGAGACAGTTTCTATCTACAAGCAATCAGACTGCTGATCATTTGAACTGGACTGACCACCTGTATTGACTCTCCCATCCTTAGCATACGTGTACTCACTCACGCACACACCTACACAGACATCCACTCATCCACACACACACACACACACACACACACACACACACACACACACACACACACACACACACACACACACACACACACACACACACACACATTCATGCTACACACATATCACAACTGCTGCTACCAGACTCTTTTTTATTATTGCTAAATACTGCACAATTTAAACACTTGTCCCCCAATCCCCCCTTCCCCAAAACACGTGTAAATATTGTACTATAAGTTGTGCCTTCCTGTATTATACTTATGCTAAAATGTTTATTATATTCTACTGAGCCATTTACGTTATATTTGTATTCTTATATTGTATTATTTCTTATTGTTGTTTCATTGTCGAGAAGGAACCTGCAAGTAAGCATTTTGTTGGACGGTGTATACCATGTGTATCCTGTATATACACGAATAATATAACTTAAAACTTGAAACTTGCATGCTATTGTAGGAAATGTAAGTTGACATATACAGTATAGGAATAATTTACTGCAGAGAAATGATTTGGTGCAGTTTAGAGGAGAGGAAACTGTTATTGGCTGTCTACGCTATCCATCCTCAAGTCAGAATTAGATGTTCATCCATGTTTCTCAAATGTCAAATTTCGAAGTTCTTCCAAACGTCAAATTACAAAGTGTTTAAGGTTAAGTTTAGGCGTTAACTTAAGGTTAGGGTTAAGTTCAGGCATTAACTCCAAATTCTTAAGGTTAGGCATTAACTCTGAATGATTAAGGTAAGGGTTAAGGTTTGGGATAGTCTTAAAACAAAATATCAAAAACAACTTTTTTTTGCTATCAAAGGGACTCTGGATCTCTGGATTCAAACTTGCAACATTTGGAATCAGAGGCAGATGCTTAGGCCCACCCCCATCCACAACACCCTAGCAAAACCTAAACCTACTTGAAGGTAACAGCTCTCACTGTTGCCCCTAGTGGCCGGTTTCCACATAATCTCCTCAGACATGGATGGACGTCGAATACTGACTTGTATCATGGGTGACCTGGCTGGGTTACTACCACATGATGCTCACCACTATAGCAATGGGCATACAGTGGAGATGTAAGAAAAGCCTAAATCAATTCTCTATGCTCTTTTCTCTTATACTAAATATAATATCATATTGGAGTATGTTACTTTATGTGCAAGACCATCATGTTTAAATTGTGTATTCCAAGAAAAGCATTTAGTGAGTTCTCTCTTCTCTATTGTGCTAGCTGAATACCAAAGTGCTGGTAGATTTCGAAGAATGGTTGCACTCCCAAATCTAGTAAACTAGTTCCTGCATGAGCATCAACAAACCTCTCATTTCTATGTCATCTTTGTTTTCAAAGAGATTTGTAATCTCAATCAGACTAACCTGGTAAAATAAAGGTAAAATAAAATCATTACCACGGAGCAGGGAATGGGTGAATACTGCCCACATGGCTTGATCAAGACCAAACTCAATTTTAATCCCACTAAGCTAATGTAAATATCAAATCAACTTCCAATGTTGGTTGATACATTGTGTTCAACAGCTCTGAAATCAATGTAAAATAAACCAAACCTTGAAACCCTGTTTATGTGTTGTTGAAATCAAGGTATATTGATGAGTTTGTGCACATTTAACCAACACGCCACATTGATGCAACATAATTATGTTAAAATAAGTTGAAATAAGGAGGAAACTACCATGACACAACCACTCTGAGGAATGTGTGTGAGATTGTCTATAATAATTAAAGGGGATTATCGTAGCCTATGGTGTTCAGCCAGGCCTGACATTGAGGTGACATTAAGGTGAAATCCTTCCAATCCTTTGGTGACTACACACACGTCTACAACATCATCAGGCCCCAGGGGTTCGAGATATTACAAGGTGATAACACAACAGCATTTTATTGACGTGAATGATATTACACATGGAAAATGCTGTAGGGGAGAGAAATATCAGTGTTTAATTATTATTTTTAATCAGGAAACTGGTGAGCAAAAAGCATATTGTTTGCCTAAAACTAAGTATTTGTGTGGTTTCATGAGATAAGATGTTAACAAGGTGCCATAATATGGCTGCCGTCTTGCGAGCTCCGACCCAACTTTGCTATTTTGTGATTATTTTGGTGTTTATCTTTTACTTTTATCGCAGTAAATGTATCCGATATCATTTCTTCAGATCGACAATAACTTTTATTAACCTCAATTCCGGCTTCAACTTCGACTCATCTGCCCTGGGTTCGTTGTGTAATTCCAACCCTATTTTTGGGATACCCAAGAGGAAACGCCTGCAAAAAAAGGCAGAAGATGGGGAATCCTGGTGAGATTAAGGCGAAGGGAAAACCGCCCACCTCTTCCCTCCATTCTATTGGCCAAGTTACATGATAATAAGATGGATGACCTCCGATCGCGGATTTGCTATCAAAGGGACTCTCGTAACTGCAATATTCTCTGCTTTTCTGAAACATGGCTTTTGGACAAAATAGCCCCCATGGTTAACCAACTCGATGGATTCTCCATTCACCGAGTGGACAGGACATTGGATTCAGAGAAATCAAGAGGGGGAAGGGTATGCCTTTTCATCAACAGCAAATGGTATGCTGACTAGCGCAGTGGAAGTCTCAACCCATTGTTCACCTGTCTTGGAATACCTGATGGCAAAATGCCAACCCTTCTGCCTTCTGGGAGAGTTTTCAGCTGCGCTGCTGATCCGCTCCGTCAAGAAATGGTCCTCCGAATCGGAGGTTATGCTACAGGACTGCTTTGCTAGCACTGACTGGAATATGTTCCGGGACTCCGCCGATAGCACCACCTCCGTCACTGGCTTCATTAGGAAATGCATCGCCGACATTGTCCCCACAGTGAAGGTTCTCTGCTTCCCAAACCAAAAGCCCTGGATTAACACTGAGGTTGGTGCTAAGCTAAAGGATAGGTCTCTCCGAGGCCGACGTGAATAAGGTTTTTAATCAGGTCAACAATCGCAAGGTCGCGGGGCCGGACGGTATTCCAGGGCGCGTTGTCAGAGCATGCGCAGAACAGCTGGCAGGCATATTCATGGTCATTTACAACCTCTCCTTGTCCCAGTCTGTAATCCCAACGTCTGAAGCTGACCACCATCATTCCTGTTCCCAAGAACTTTAAGGCTACCTGCCAAAATGACTACCAACCTGTAGCACTCAGATCTATAATCATGAAGTGATTTAAAGGCTGGCTATGGCACACATCAACTCCATCATCCCAGACACCTTAGAACCACTCCAATTTGCATACCGCCCCAACAGATCCATAGATGACGCAATCTCAATTATATTCCACACTGCCCTCACCCACCTATGTGGAATACTTATGTGAGAATGCTGTTCATCAGTGTTAAACACCATGGTCCCCTTCAAGCTCGTTACCAAGCTTGGGACCCTGGGACTGAACACCTCCCTCTGCAACTGGATCTTGGACTTCCTGATGGCTGACCCCAGGTGGTGAGGGTAGGCAACATCACCTCCGCCACGCAGACTCTCAACACCCCCCAGGGGTGTGTGGTTAGTACCCTCCTGTACTCCCTGTTCACCCACGACTGCGTGGCCAAGCACGACTCCATTCACCATTATCAAGTTTCCTGATGACACAATGGTCTTAGGCCTGATTACCGGCGACGATGAAATAGACTGCAGGGAGGGGGTCAGTGACCTGGCAGTGTGGTGCCAGGACAACAAGCTCTCCCTCAATGTCAGTAAGACCAAGGTGCTGATCGTGGACTACACGAAACGGGGGTGCGAGCACGACCCCATCCACATCGACGAGGCTGCCGTGGAGTGGGTTCGAGAGCTTCAAGTTCCTCTGTGAGGACTTAAAATGGTCCACACACACGCACACAGTTGTGAAGAAGGCTCGACAGCGCCTCTTCCCCCTCAGGAGGTTGAACATATTTGGCATGGGCCCTCAAATCCTGAAAAGGTTCTACAGCTGCACCATTGAGAGCATCTTGACTGGCTGGATCACTGCTTGGTATGGCAACTGCACCACCGTCGATCGCATGGCGCTACAGAGGGTGATGTGGACAGCCCAGTACATCCCTGCCATCCATGACCTCTATATCAGGCGGTGTGAAAGGAAGGCCCGGAAAATTGTTAAAGACTCCAGCCACCCAAGCCATAGACTGTTCTCTCTGCTTCTGCACGGCAAGTGGTACTGGAACAACACGTCTGACACCAACAGGCTCCTGAACAGCTTCTATCCCCAAGACATAAGACTGCTAAATAGCTAACAAAATGGCTACATGGAATATCCGCGTTGACACTAAAATCCTTAATTTACCTGTCTCCTCCCCTTCATCTACACTGGGGGAAAAAAGTATTTAGTCAGCCACCAATTGTGCAAGTTTTCCCACTTAAAAAGATGAGAGAGGCCTGTAATTTTCAACATAGGTACACATCAACTATGACAGACAAAATGAGATTTTTTTTCTCCAGAAAATCACATTGTAGGATTTTTTATGAATTTATTTGCAAATTATGGTGAAAAATAAGTATTTGGTCAATAACAAAAGTTTCACAATACTTTGTTATATACCCTTTGTTGGCAATGACACAGGTCAAACGTTTTCTGTAAGTCTTCACAAGGTTTTCACACACTGTTGCTGGTATTTTGGCCCATTCCTCCATGCAGATCTCCTCTAGAGCAGTGATGTTTTGGGGCTGTTGCTGGGCAACATGGACTTTTAACTCCCTCCAAAGATTTTCTATGGGGTTGAGATCTGGAGACTGGCTAGGCCACTCCAGGAACTTGAAATGCTTCTTACGAAGCCACTCCTTCGTTGCCCGGGCGGTGTGTTTGGGATCATTGTCATGCTGAAAGACCCAGCCACGTTTCATCTTCAATGCCCTTGCTGATGGAAGGAGGTTTTCACTCAAAATCTCACGATACATGGCCCCATTCATTCTTTCCTTTACACGGATCAGTCGTCCTGGTCCCTTTGCTGAAAAACAGCCCCAAAGCATGATGTTTCCACCCCCATGCTTCACAGTAGGTATGGTGTTCTTTGGATGCAACTCAGCATTCTTTGTCCTCCAAACACGACAAGTTGAGTTTTTACCAAAAAGTTCTATTTTGGTTTCATCTGACCATATGACATTCTCCCAATCCTCTTCTGGATCATCCAAATGCACTCTAGCAAACTTCAGATGGGCCTTGCACGGCCTTGTCTGTCGGCCTTGCATTAAAGAACATAATTGGTTAAGGAAAACTGTGATAAATAAAAAAGTATATCAGTTTCACTTAAGGACCAAAGGATTGACAGCCGTCCCATATAGATTGCAAAATAGTTGGGAAGAGATCTTTGACGTACCGATCCCATGGCATAGTGTTTATGAACTGACACGCAAAAGCGACACGGATTCAAAAATTAGAATCTTTCAATTTAAATTATTATATAAAATTCTTGCTACCAATAGAATGTTATTTATATGGGGATACAATCTTCCCAGCTCTGCAGATTTTGCTGTGAAGAGATAGAATCATTAGATCATTTGTTTTGGTTCTGTCCATTTGTAGCTTGTTTTTTGGACACAGGTCCAGGAATGGCTAAAGGATTGCAATATTTACCTGGAACTAACCTTGCAGATAGCATTACTGGGTGATCTGAAAAGTCATAGTCAATCAATCAATAATATAATAATACTTTTAGCAAAAATGTTTATTTTTAATTCACAATCTGTAGAAGCAATGAGAATAGAAAGGTTCAGAACTTTTGTAAAACATCACAGTACGGTTGAAATATATATGGCAAATAGAAATCCTATATGGATGGTGTTAAGAGATAGATGGGAGGTATTGAATAGAGTTGAAGGATGGGACTAATAACAAATAACAACAAATAATAACAAAGATAGCTAATAATGTAAGCATACTGTGTCCATAATAAGTATATAGGTTGTATGTTGGGAGCTTTTGGGAAAGAGCACAGTTAGAAAGATATGGCATTTAGAAGCAAACTGGATGGACATCATGAAAATGATCGGAGAGGTTGAGAGTAGAAGAAGTTCAGGAGCAAAAAAATAAATAAATATATATATATATATATAGATATAGAATTATTGTAAAATTAACTCTGTCCATAAGGTGTAGATAGTAAGTATAGACCGGAAGTAGAGGCCTGGGCGTTGTTGTTCACTAATTTACTCCAAGTAGGGAAAGGATGGTGGGGTTGAAAAGTAATAAAGGGGAATATATATTGTGATGTCACGAGAGGCTGTGTCCTGGAGGGACGTTACATCCCCCTGAGGTGGCTGCAAACCCAGACAGCTATGGCTCCATCTGCTGGTAGGGTCGGGAACTCCACCCCTCTATGGCCAATCTTCCCACGCAGCTGAAACAAATGAGGAGCTGATGAGCTGAAGGTTTGGGAAGGGAAGAGACACAGTCTCCAACCTGGGCTCTCGGGAGGACAAGAGTGCTGCACGTCCACTTCCATGAGGAATATAAGGATTTGGAGATACTTACCTTTGGGAAATACTCACCTTTGGATATATGCACCTGTGGAAATACGTGAGAGACATTTGGAAGGACTTTTTGCTGGGTTGGCCACTAGCTGCAACGTGGACTACAGTAAGGCTGGGGAAAAGTTATCTGAGTGAGTGAGAATTATGATTTTGGATGTGGAAGAGACATCCCTGAACTGTTAACCCTTAAAGAGCCACAAGAGAACAGAATTTTGTTATATTTTTCGTTAATTTCCCAAGACCTATAATAAAATCCTTGTTTTGTTTGAACCTTGTCTCCTTGCACTACTTGAGCAATCCCGCTGAAAGCTGTGTAGCCTCCCGTGACGTCACAGATGGTGGAGAATACGGGCACGCTCAAGCGTTAATAGTGCATGTCAGAGGAGGATACCGAAGGTTTGATCACCCAGTTTTCCAAGTTGGCCGTAGGCTCCCCGCCGACTGAAATGGAGGACATATTGAAAGCCCTTGTTGCTGGCCAGCAAGCCCAGATGCAAGCAAACGTGGCTCTCTTGGAGGAGCAAAAGAAAGCCAACCTTCTGAAGGCAGAGGAATTGCAGTTGCAGAGACACAGGGTGGTCCAAAATACCCGCCCAATAAAGGCAAGTGACTTTATATCTAAGATGGGAGCTACCGATGACATTGAGGCATACCTGCATGCATTTGAGGCCACGGCCACTAGGGAAGCCTGGCCCAAGCAACAGTGGGTTGGTCTGTTAGCCCCCTTTCTAACCGGGAATCGCTGAATGCTGTCCGGGACCTGGGCCCTGACCAGGTTACTGACTATGATGCCCTGAAGTCTGAGATCCTCAGCAGATATGGACTCACAAAGTTTGGTATGGCCCAGCGCTTTCACAGCTGGACCTTCCAACCAGACCAACCTCCTCGGGCGCAGATGCATGAACTTGTCCGAATCGCAAGGAAATGGCTGGATCCGCAGAGGAATACAGCAGCGGCGGTGGTGGGAGGCCGTTGTGGTGGATCGTTACCTACGCGCCCTGCCTTATGAGGCAAAACGGTTCATCAGTCAACAGGCCTTGACCACGGCTGATCTGACCGTGGAAGCTGTGGAAAAGTACCAGGCCACAGCGGAGATGCTGAATGCTTCCCGAAAAGACCCCAGGAGTGCGGCCCCCACCACAAATGGGAAGAACCCGTCCAAAGGACCCCAAGGTCTCGAACCCAGCCACGTCAGGACTTATCCCGGCTCCAGGGGGAGCCAGAAACCAGGCGGGTCCAAGAAGAGTACACCAGGAGGGGGAAACTCGACAGTGTTACCGGTGTGGGGGAGATGGGACATATCTCCTGGCAGTGTGGGAAACCAGCCGATGAACCTATGCCCACTGCGGAGTCCTCCAGCTCAGCACCCACACACCGTTTTGCCTCGCTCTTGGGAGTCGTAGATGGCGGCCCAGATCGACCCCCCACCTGCCCGGTAACTGTGAATCACCATGATGTGGAGGCCTTACTGGATTCTGGTAGCCAGGCCACCCTGGTGCGTAAGGATTTGGTGGGCCCAACGTGTCTGACCCCGGGGAAAGTCCTCCCAGTTTCCTGTGTCCATGGGGACACCAGAGAATACCCCATTACTGAACTTACAATGACCAGCACACGGGGCACCATACACACGACGGCAGCGGGGTGGTTGATTCCCTCCCGTCCCTGTCCTAATTGGACGAGACTGCCCAGCCTTTTACCCACTCTGGAGAGAGTCTCAGGAGAGGATAACCCGAGTACCTCGGAAACGGAGAGGCAAGACTCATCCTGGGAAGGCTCCGGTGCAATCCTCCGAGTTACTCACTCCCGCCCGGGCTCTGATAGGGATGGCAGGTGCCCAGACCGACACAGAGACGGAGCTACAGAATCTGGACAAAGAACTGTCTGGTCTGAAGGGGACCGCTGAGAGGTATCGTTTGTTAAAGCAACAGTTAGACATGAAGACAGAAGAGTTAGATATCCTCCAGGTTAAACTCCAACAGAGCTCCTTCCCTAAGCAACAGGAGGAGCTGGAGAGGCTGCGCAGGACCATCGAGGAGTGTGAGGAGACCCTGCGCAGTAGTAAGGAGGTCCAGAAGAAGGCAGAGGAGAAGTACAAGGTGTTGGAGAACAAGATGAAGAATGCGGAGGCAGAGAGAGAGAAGGAACTGAAAGCTGCTCAACAGAAGCTAAACTCTGCTAAAACCAAGGCTGATGCGTTCAGTAAGAAACTCAAGGAGAGACAACAGGAGGCTGAGTCCCTGGTCCTAGAGTTGGAGGAGTTGAAGAGAGAGCAGTCTGGCAAGCACCACGGCAATGCGGACGCCCTCTCCCGGCGTGATGCCTTCTTCGCTGCCTTTACCCCCGACGAGGACGTCGGTCCCGAGGAGGGGGATGTGTGATGTCACGAGAGGCTGTGTCCTGGAGGGACGTTACATCCCCCTGAGGTGGCTGCAAACCCAGACAGCTATGGCTCCATCTGCTGGTAGGGTCGGGAACTCCACCCCTCTATGGCCAATCTTCCCACGCAGCTGAAACAAATGAGGAGCTGATGAGCTGAAGGTTTGGGAAGGGAAGAGACACAGTCTCCAACCTGGGCTCTCGGGAGGACAAGAGTGCTGCACGTCCACTTCCATGAGGAATATAAGGATTTGGAGATACTTACCTTTGGGAAATACTCACCTTTGGATATATGCACCTGTGGAAATACGTGAGAGACATTTGGAAGGACTTTTTGCTGGGTTGGCCACTAGCTGCAACGTGGACTACAGTAAGGCTGGGGAAAAGTTATCTGAGCGAGCGAGAATTATGATTTTGGATGTGGAAGAGACATCCCTGAACTGTTAACCCTTAAAGAGCCACAAGAGAACAGAATTTTGTTATATTTTCGTTAATTTCCCAAGACCTATAATAAAATCCTTGTTTTGTTTGAACCTTGTCTCCTTGCACTACTTGAGCAATCCCGCTGAAAGCTGTGTAGCCTCTCGTGACGTCACAATATATAAAAAATAAAAAAAAACATGGGGGATTGGAAGTGATGCAGACAATTACATTGATAGAAGATGCAATCTATCTGCAATATTAAGCTGATCCATCCCCCCCAAAGAAAAAAATAAAATAATAAATAAATAAATAAATAAAATAAACTTCAGATGGGCCTGGACATGTACTGGCTTAAGCAGGGGGACACGTCTGGCACTGCAGGATTTGAGTCCCTGGCGGCGTAGTGTGTTACTGATGGTAGGCTTTGTTACTTTGGTCCCAGCTCTCTGCAGGTCATTCACTAGGTCCCCCCGTGTGGTTCTGGGATTTTTGCTCACCATTCTTGTGATCATTTTGACCCCACGGGGTGAGATCTTGCGTGGAGCCCCAGATCGAGGGAGATTATCAGTGGTCTTGTATGTCTTCCATTTCCTAATAATTGCTCCAACAGTTGATTTCTTCAAACCAAGCTGCTTACCTATTGCAGATTCAGTCTTCCCAGCCTGGTGCAGGTCTACAATTTTGTTTCTGGTGTCCTTTGATAGCTCTTTGGTCTTGGCCATAGTGGAGTTTGGAGTGTGACTGTTTGAGGTTGTGGACAGGTGTCTTTTATACTGATAACAAGTTCAAACAGGTGCCATTAATACAGGTAACGAGTGGAGGACAGAGGAGCCTCTTAAAGAAGAAGTTACAGGTCTGTGAGAGCCAGAAATCTTGCTTGTTTGTAGGTGACCAAATACTTATTTTCCACCATAATTTGCAAATAAATTCATTAAAAATCCTACAATGTGAAAAAAATTCTCAATTTGTCTGTCATAGTTGACGTGTACCTATGATGAAAATGACAGGCCTCTCATCTTTTTAAGTGGGAGAACTTGCACAATTGGTGGCTGACTAAATACTTTTTTTTCCCCACTGTATACTGATTGAAGTGAATAAAAAAAAAATATGTATGCACTCACTAACTGTTAGTCGCTCTGGATAAGAGCGTCTGCTAAATGACTAAAATGTCAATTTAACAGGTGACATCAATAAGGGATCATACTGTTGCTTTCACCTGGATTCACCTGGTCAGTCTATGTCATGGAAAAAGCATGTGTTCCTTATGTTTTGTACACTCAGTGTACAGTATATCCTGATGCCAAGTCACCTTACACGCATACATATCTACCCCTACCACTCCAGTATCCCTGCACATTGTAAATATGGTATTGGCACTGACACTGGAACTGACCAGTTTATAGCTTACTTACTTTCTTGTTTTTTCTTATTCCTATTTCTCATATGTTTTTGTTCTACTTTGTTTTATAGTACTACTGATACTGCATTGTTGGGAAAGAGCTTGAAAATAAAACTTGAAACTTAAGAAATTGATTAATATCATGTACCTTCAGAAAGTATTTACACCCTTTGACTTGTTTCACATTCTGTGGAGTTACAGGCTGAATTTAAGATGGATTCAATTGAGATTTTATGTCACTGGCCTACACACAATACCACATAATGTCAATGTGGAATTATGTTTTTAGAAATGTTTACAAATCAATTAAAAATGAAAAGCTGAGATATCTTGAGTCAATAAGTATTCAATCCCTTTGTTATGGCAAGCTTAAATAAGTTCAGGAGTAAACATTTGCTTACCAAGTCACATAATAAGTTGCATGGATTCTGTGTGCAATAATAGTGTTTAACATGATTTTTGAATGACAACCTCATTTCTGTACCCCAAACATACAATTATCTGTAAGGTTCCTTAGTCGAGCAGTGAATTTAAAACACAGATTCAACTACTAAGACTAGAGAGGTTTTCCAATGCCTCGCAAAGAAGGGAACCTATTGGTAGATGGTAAAAAAAAAGCAGACATTGAATATCCCTTTGAGCATGGTGAAGTTATTCATTACAATTTGGATGGTGTATCAATACACCCAGTCACTATAAAGATACAGGCGTCCTTCCTACCTCCATTTCTGGAGAGGAAGGAAACTGCTTAGGGATTTCACCATGAGGCTAATGGGGACTTTAAAACAGTTACAGGGTTTTTAGGCTGTGATAGGAGAAAACAGAGGATGGATCAACAACATTTTAGTTACTCCACAATACTAACCTAATTGACCTAATTCACAGAGAGAAAAGAAGGAAGCCTGTACAGAATAAAACTAATCCAAAACATACATCCTGTCTGCAACAATGCACTGCAGTATTACTGCAAAAAATGTAGCAAAGCAATTCATTTTCTTGTCCTGAATAGAAAGTGTTCTGTTTGGAGAAAGTCCAGTACAACACATTACTGAATACTACTCTCCATATTTTCAAGAATAGTGGTGACCCCATCATATTATGGGTGTGCTTGCAATCATTAAGGACTGGTGACTTTTTCAGGATAAAAAATAATGGAGCTAACCACAGGCAAAATCCTGGTTCAGTCTGCTTTCCACTAGACACTGGGAGATTAATTCACCTTTCAGCAGGAAAATAACCTAAAACACAAGGCCAAATATACACTGGAGTTGCTTAGCAAGATGATACTGAATGTTCCTGAGTGGCCTAGTTATAGTTTTTATTTAAATCGGCTTGGAAATCTATGGCAAGACTTGAAAATTGCTGTCTAGCAATGATCAACAACCAACTTGACAGAGCTTGAAGAATTCTAAAAAAGAATAATGTGCAAATATTGTACAATCCAGGTGTGAGACTTACCCAGAAAGACTCACAGATGTAATTGCTGCCAAAAGATTCTAACATGTATTGACTCAGGGGTGTGAATATTGAGATATTAAATATTTCTGTATTTCATTTTCAATAAATTAACAGACATTTCTCAAAACATGTTTTCACTTTGTCATTATTGGGTATTATGTGTAGATGGGTGAGAGACAAAAATCAATTTAATCTATTTTGAATTCAGGCTGTAACACAACACAATGTGGAATAAGTCAAGGGGTATGAATACATTCTGAAGGCACTGTATGTACAGTATATGAACCATAACATTCAAGCCAAAATGGGGCGTAATGACTAGGTTGTTCTATTGTGAGGCCTGAGACCATCTTGGCACTCCATACTGATACATTTCATTCTACAAAACACTTGAGGCCATGACTGCTATTTGCACCTGCCAAATTCAAAGTGCTATTTTCTGAGTCAAACTATAATTCTTCACACGCACAGTATTTCATGCTGACATCAGACCTGGGTTTAAATACATTGTACAAAATCTCAAGCTTAATGGGATGGTTGCGAAAGGAATTGTTTTGGGGCTGCACACACACACACACACACACACACACACATCCATTATTGGTTCAAATGAAACCCCTTTTGAGAGTATGAATCAGTGTGTGCTTGTATCCTTTGTGCATTAGATTAGTCCACGTTTTACTGTACCTGGTACTACATAGAACTACTTTATTTTCCTCATCACTCATTCCCTTGTTACACAAGAGCAGTAGATGAAGCGCTTCATCATGTTATACCACTGGACTGTGGCCCTTTTCTTCTTGCAAGGGCTACATGTTCCATTATTTATGCCTTTGCAGAGCACAGATCTTTCCGGAAGATAAGCATTCACGGATTGAACATTAAAACGGGGACAACTTCCTGTAAAAGGAAGGAAGTGTATAGATTGTGTGTGCGTTGCTGTCGTCCTAGCAGCCACTTTTCTTTGAATAAAAGCTGTTTCCAACCCAAAGCATTCTGATCTCATCGGACATGAAAGCTAAATGGAGTGTGTCAGGAGAATACCATAGTTGCTCCGCATTCTGTTCTCCATTAGTTGCAAATCAGGCCTACTTTGAACCCACTTTAAGCTTATTGTGGTAGAAATGCTAGTAAAAAATGTACCGTATTTTGACATCGAACATGTACTATATTACAATCAAAATGAATGTATCAAAATTACCCATGGTAGAAGAGCAGTTTATATTTGACCTGCTGGTGCAAAAGGCAAAAGGAGACCAGTAACTTTAATGTGAACATTGATCTTATTTTTTGTGTAATTTTAGCAGACGCTCTTATCCATCATGTCATATCAGAACAGTGTTTTGCTTATAGCAATCCTCCAAAACACATGTAAGGATTGTTGACTATTTTATCAAGTGGATTGTTCCACAAAACAGTCAGCTTCAGATAAGATGAGTAGGCGAGGAGCAACTTGAGATGTCTCTAACGTGTTAATTTCTATTTTGAATACGTCTACAAGCCCAGACTGTCTTTTACGTGTTGTCAACACCAGGCTGATGATCTCGGAGCCTCACTGAACCGAGAACTGACTAACTGGAGGAAAGGGACTTGGGGCCCAGGAGCAATGCGGCACAGGGCACAAAACGCAGCAACAACACAAAGATGGAAGTGCAGCGACATAAAAACACAGGGTGGATTTTGGATGGTCACAGAGCTATAGAAAACCCATAGACAAAGGGGATTCAAAGGAGACTGTTTAGTGTTGGTGATATGGTGGTAAAATATTTTTTCTAAATAAATAGATGACTTGACGCATAGGGCGGTATGACCTTGTTATAGACAAGCAAGCATTAATTAAAGCAAAACAAAAGATAAAGCATCAAAATAAAAAAGTAATCCATTTACGGACAAAAATAACTCTATTTGTTACAGCCATCTGCTCTCTCCTCTGAACACTTTGAATCCTGGCAAGGATGACGTGCAGTATGTGTGTGTGTGTGTGCGTGTGTGTGTGTGATGAGGCAGTGCACTGCAGCCATCTCCAAGCAGGAAACTCCCCAGAGACCTGTTACCTTGGTTGCTTTCCATCACAGTGATAACAGAAGTGATCCTAACCTTGGGGCAATGTGCCTGGCCACTCTTCCTCATCTCTCTGTAGAGACCGCCACTGCCGCCCCACACAGGTGCAAACATAAGCTAAGAGGAAACCCTGGGTATATTTATGTCAACCAGGCAAGACACAGGGTTGCCATTGGAGAAAATCGGGTAATCCAAAGATGGTGATATCATCAGAAACGGCACAAATACTGAGGTTTTAGGTCTTGATTTAGGGTTGAATTAATTCATTAGATTATCTAAGATTTATTCAGTTTGCTGGTTGTGTACACCAAGTTGCCAGTGAGGAGCGCACATCAGAACTAGTGGCCTATCACTGGAGCATACAAGAGCATTGTCATTAAGGCACAAATCACAATGGGTGTGTCAATAGAGACTTGTTGACTTATTTAGTCCTTTTAGTCCTACTGGAGCATAGGTCATCGACAATGGCTTTCCAACTTGGCAACAGAGAATTGCATCAGAATTACGCTACAAAATGATTGTGTTATATTGTTATATAACTATATTGTTATTTAAGGTGGGCTCTTGTTTAATAGTCTACTTTAATGTAGCTTTCTTCAGTGTTGGAAAAAGTACTAAATTGTCATACTTGAGTAAAGATACATTAGTATTTATTTGTATTAGTATTTATTATGGATCCCCATTAGCTGCTGCAAAGCAGCAGCTACTCTTCCTGGGGTCCAACAAAATTAAGGCAGATATACAGTAAAAAAAATTCAACATTACAATACATTCACAACAGATTTGTGTGTGTATAGTGCGTATGTTATTGTTTGTTTGTATGCATGTGTCTGTGCCTATGTTCGTGTTGCTTCACAGTCCCCGCAGTTCCATAAGGGGTATTTGTATCTGGGTTTTTTTAATCTAATTTTACTGCTTGCATGAGTTACTTGATGTGGAGTAGAGTTCCATGTAGTCATGGCTCTATGTAGTACTGTGGGCCTCCCATAGGCTGTTCTGGACTTGGGGACTGTGAAGAGACCTCTGGTGGCATGTCTTGTGGGGTATGCATGGGTGTCCGATCTGTGTGCCAGTAGTTCAAACAGACAGCTCGGTGCATTCAACATGTCAATGCCTCTCACAAATACAAGTAGTGGTGAATTCAATCTCTCCTCAACTTTGAGCCAGGAGAGATTGACATGCATATTATTAATGTTAGCTCTCTGTGTACATTCAAGGGCCAGCCGTGCTGCCCTGTTCTGAGCCAATTGCAATTTTTCTATGTCCCTCTTTGTGGTACCTGACCACACGACTGAACAGTAGTCCAGGTGCGACAAAACTAGGGCCTGTAGGACCTGCCTTGTTGATAGTGCTGTTAAGAAGGTAGAGCAGCGCTTTATTATGGACAGACTTCTCCCCATCCTAGCTCTGTTGTATCAATATGTTTTGACCATGACAGTGTACAATCCAGGGTTACTCCAAGCAGTTTAGTCTCCTCAACTTGCTCAATAACCACATTATTAATTACACAATTTAGTTGAGGTGTAGGGTTTAGTGAAGGAATTGTCCCAAATACAATGCTTTTAGTTTTTGAAATACTAGGACTAACTTATTCCTTGCCACCCATTCTGAAACTAACTTCAGCTCTTTGTTATGTGTTGCAGTCATTTCAGTTGCTGTGGTAGCTGACGTGTATAATGTTGAGTCATCCGCATACTTAGGACTCGACTTGAGACTCTTTACTCAAAGCCAATGGCATGTCATTAGTAAAGATTGAGAAAAGTAAGGGGCCTAGACAGCTGTCCTGTGGAATTCCTGATTATACCTGGATTTTGTTGGATATGCTTCCATTAAAGAACATCCTATGTGTTCTGTTAGACAGGTAACTCTTTATCCACAATAAAGCCACAACGCATACGTTGATCAATAATGTCAAAACCCACAATGAAGTCTAACAAACAGCCCCCACAATCGTTTTATCATTGATTTCTCTCATCAGTCATTTGTGTAAGTGCTGTGCTTGTTGAATGTCCTTCCCTATAAGCGAGTTGAAATTATCTTGTCAATTTGTTTACAGTAAAATAGCATTGTATCTGATCAAACACAATTTTTTCCAAAAGTTTACAAAGGGTTGGTAACAGGCTGATTGGTCTGACAATGTGAGCCAGTAAAGGGGGCTCTACTTTCCTTAGGTAGAGGAATATATTTTGCTTCCCTCCAGGTCTGAGGGCACACACTTTCTAGTAGGCTTAAATTGAAGATATGGCAAATAGGAGTGGCAATATCGTCCACTATTATCCTCAGTAATTTTCCATCCAAGTTGTCAGACCCCGGTGGCTTGTCATTGTCTCAGCCTCCAGTATCTATGCTGCAATAGTCTATGTGCCGGGGGGCTAGGGTCAGTCTGTTATATCTGGTGTTATTCTCCTGTCTTATCCGGTGTCCTGTTTGAATTTAAGTATGCTCCCTCTAATTCTCTCTCTCTCCCTCTCTCCCCCCGGAGGACCTGAGCCCTAGGACCATGCCTCAGGACTACCTGGCCTGATGACTTCTTGCTGTCCCCAGTCCACCAGGTCGTGCTGCTGCTCCAGTTTCCACTCTTCTGCCTGCGGCTATTGAACCCTGACCTGTTCACCGGACGTGCTACCTTGTCCCAGACCTGCTGTTTTCAACTCTCTCTCTCTACCACACCTGCTATTTCAACCTCTAAAGTGACATTTACTCCTGATGTTCTGACCTGTTGCAACCTCTACAACCACTGTGATTATTATTTGACCCTGTTGGTCATCTATGAACGTTTGAACATCTTGGAGAAAAATCTGGCCTTAATGGCCATGTACTGTTATAATCTCCACCCGGCGCAGCCAGAAGGGGACTGGCCACCCCTCAGAGCCTGGTTCTTCTCTAGGTTTCTTCCTAGGTTTCTGCCTTTCTAGGGTTTCCTAGCCACCATGCTTCTACATCTGCATTGCTTGCTGTTTTGGGTTTTAGGCTGGGTTTGTGACATCTGCTGATGTAAAAAGGGCTTTATAAATACATTTGATTGAATTTGATTGATAGACAACAATACTTTTTTCACCTCTTCCACACTCACTTTACGGAATTCAAACTTACAATGCTTGTCTTTCATAATCTGGTCAGATATACTTGGATGTGTAATGTCAGCATTTGTTGCTGGCATGTCATGCCTAAGTTTGCTAATCTTGCCAATGAAAAAATCATTCAAGTAGTTGGCAATATCAATGGGTTTTGTGATGAATGAGCCATCTGATTCAATGAATGATGGAGCGGAGTTTGCCTTTTTGCCCAAAATTTAATTTAAGGTGCTCCAAAGCTTTTTATTATCATTCTTTATGTAATTTATCTTTGTTTCACATAATTTCTCAATTTGTAGTATGTTTGCCAATCAGTTGTACAGCCAGACCTATTTGCCATTTATCTTGCCTCATCCCTCTCAACCATACCATTTTTAAATTCCTCATCAATCCACAGGGATTTAACAGTTTTTACAGTTATTGTCTTAATAGGTGAATCCTTAATAGTAACTGGGATAAGCAATTTCATAAACATGTCAAGTGCAGCGTCTGGTTGCTCCTCATTACACACCACAGACCAACAAATATTCTTTACATCAACAACATAGGAATCGCTACACAACTTATTGTATGACCTCTTATACACTATATTAGGCCCAGCCTTTGGAACTTTGGTTTTCTTAGATATGGCTACTATATTGTGGTCACTACATCCGATGGATTTGGATACTGATTTAAATCAGATTTCTGCAGCATTAGTAAATATGTGATCAATACATGTTGATGATTTCATTTCTGTGCTGTTTGTAACTAACCTGGTAGGTTGATTGATAACCTGAACCAGGTTGCAGGCACTAGTTACAGTTTGAAGATTTCTCTTGAGTGGGCAGCCTGATGAAAGCCAGTCAATATTTCTATCACCCAGAAATATACCTCTCTATTGATATCACATACATTCTCAAGCATTTCACACGTTATCCAGATACTGACTGTTAGCACTTGGTGGTCTATAGCGGCTTCCCACCAGAATGGGATTTAGGTGAGGCAGATGAACCTGTAGCCATATTACTTCAACAGTATTTAACGTGAGATCCTCTCTAAGCTTTACAGGAATGTGGTTCCACACCTCCACCTTTGGCATTTCTCTTTTCTGTAGATCTTATAACCATGTATTGCTACCACTGTATCATCAAAGGTATTATCTAAGTGAGTTTCAGAGATTGTCAGAATATGAATGTCATCTGTTACTAGCAAATTATTGATTTCATGAACATTGTTTCTTAAGCTACATATGTTAACGTGGGCTATTTTTAACACTTTTCCGGGATGCTTGATAGTTTTTCTTGCTTTACTGGGAAGCTTAGCAGAGGTAGACATGCTTGAGTTATTTTTGTTAGTGCAGGGTGAGCTGCACATAGTGGACTAGAACACACCACCTCAGTGCGAAAGTATAACTATGGTTCATAGGCATATGATTATTGCATACAATAGCTGTAGGATCAGCAGAGGCATTCAGGGCAGTAAGAGGGACATAAATTAGGTTACTTACATTGTGTCTTCCAACGCCCCTGGGATAATGTACATTTGCTTAAGCATTATGACAACTCAGAGACACAATGGTAGGGATTAAATGAGCTGGGCTTAGGTCATTGATAAGTCATTGTCACAACGCAGCCTTATAATGCTGTGAAAGGATCCAGGAACCCAAATGATTTGGGTGGATCCCATCCTCCTTATAATACGAGCTTTGTTTCCAGAAGGTATCAAAATTGTCAATAAATGTTACACCCAAAGAGCTGCAATAGTCTCTTAGCCAGTTATGGAGGGCTAAAAGTCTGCTGAACCGTTCAATGCCACAATTTAGGGAGGGCAGAGGGCTAGATATTTTGGGACGTTTGTTGGTGTCAAGTAGTGACCCAATCAGTTATTTACATTCCATCTTCAGCTGTTCTGAGCTGCCCTTCATAATGTAATTCGACCCCACATGAACCATGACAGTATCAGCCCCCGGTGACTGACGCACAGCCTCAGGTGATATCCTGAACTTTTGCCCCAGGTACAGATATATGCCTCACCATCGAACTCCCTATCACAATAGCCGGAATGATCCGGCCTCTGCCGTGTCTCAAATAAAATAAAATAAAATAAAATAAAAAGTTATTTGCCACATGCACCGAATACAACAGATGTAGACCTTACAGTGAAATGCTTACTTACAAGCCCTTAACCAACAATGCAGTGTTAAGTAAAAAAATAGATGAGTAAAAAATAAAAATAAAAAATAATTAAAGAGCAGCAGTAAAATAAAATAACAGAAGGGAGGCTCAGAGTCAATGTGCTGGGGCACAGGTTAGTCGAGGTAATTGAGATAATATGTACATGTGGGTAGAGTTAAATTGACTATGCATAGATAATAAACAGCGAGTAGCAGCAGCATAAATGAGGGGGTGGGGTGGGGGGACAATGCAAATAGCCATGATTAGCTGTTCAGGAGTCTTATGGCTTGGGGGTAGAAGCTGTTAAGAAGCCTTTTGGACCTAGACTTGACGCTATGGTACCGCTTGCCGTGCGGTAGGAAAGAGAACAGTCTATGACTAGGGTGGCTGGAGTCTTTGACAAATTTTAGGGCCTTCCTCTGACACCGCCTGGTATAGAGGTTCTGGATGGCAGGAAGCTTGGCCCCAGTGATGTACGCACTACCCTCTGCATTACCTTGAGGTCGGAGGCCGAGCAGTTGCCATACCAGGCAGTAATGCAACCAGTCAGGATGCTCTCGATGGTGCAGCTGTAGAACCTTTTGAGGATCTGAGGACCCATGCCAAATCTTTTCAGTCTCCTTAGGGGGAATAGGCATTGTCGTGCCTTCTTCACGACTGTTTTGGTGTGTTTGGACCATGATAGTTGGTTGGTGATGTGGACACCAAGGAACTTGAAGCTCTCAACCTGTTCCACTACAGCCCCGTCGACGAGAATGGGGGCGTGCTCAGTCCTCTTTTTTTTTCCTGTAGTCCACAATCATCTCCTTTGTCTTAATCACGTTGAGGGAGAGGTTGTTATCCTGGCACCACACAGCCAGGTCTCTGACCTCCTCCCTATAGGCTGTCTCATCGTTGTCGGTAATCAGGCCTACCACTGTTGTGTCATCTGCAAACTTAATGATGGTGTTGGAGTTGTGCCTGGCCATGCAGTCATGGGTGAACAGGGAGTACAGGAGGGGACTGAGCACGCACCCCTGAGGGGCCCCTGTGTTGAGGATCAGTGTGGCAGATGTGTTGTTACCTACCCTTACCACCTGGGGGCAGCCTGTCAGGAAGTCCAGGATCCAGTTGCAGAGGGAGGTGTTTAGTCCCAGGGTCCAATGAATAGCATTCTCACGTAGTTGTTTCTCTTGTCTAGGTGGGAAAGGGCAGTGTGGAGTGCAATAGAGATTGCATCATCTGTGGTTCTGTTGGGGTGGTATGCAAATTGGAGTGGGTCTAGGGTTTCTGGGATAATGGTGTTGATGTGAGCTATGACCAGCTTTTCAAAGCACTTCATGGCTACAGACGTGAGTGCTACGGGTCGGTAGTCATTTAGGCAGGTTAACTTAGTGTTCTTGGGCAGAGGGACTATGGTGGTCTGCTTGAAACATGTTGGTATTACAGACTCAGTCAGGGACATGTTGAAAATGTCAGTGAAGACACTTGCCAGTAGGTCAGCGCATGCTCGGAATATGCGTCCTGGTAATCAGTCTGTGAATGTTGACCTGCTTAAAAGTCTTACTCACATTGGCTACGGAGAGCGTGATCACATAGTCATCCGGAACAGCTGATGCTCTCATGCATGCTTCAGTGTTGCTTGCCTCAAAGCAAGCATAGAAGTGATTTAGCTCATCAGGTAGGCATGTGTCACTGGGCAGCTCGCAGCTGTGCTTCCCTATGTAGTTTGTAATAGTTTGCAAGCCCTGCCACATCCGACGAGCTTCAGAGCCAGTGTAGTACGTTTCAATCTTAGTCCTTTATTGACTCTTTGCCTGTTTGATGGTTCGTCGGAGGCCCTAGCGGGATTTCTTATAAGTGTCCGGGTTAGAGTCCCGCTCCTTGAAAGCGGCAGCTCTACCCTTTAGCTCAGTGCGGATGTTTCCTGTAATCCATGGCTTCTGGTTGGGGTATGTACGTACGGTCACTGTGGGGACGACGTCATCGATGCACTTATTGATGAAGCCAGTGACTGATGTGGTGTACTCCTCAATGCCATCGGAAGAATCCCGGAACATGTTCCAGTCTGTGCTAGCAAAACAGTCCTGTAGCTTAGCATCTGCGTCATCTGACCACTTCCTTATTAACCGAGTCACTGGTGCTTCCTGCTTTAGTTTTTACTTATAAGTAGGAATCAGGAGGATATAATTATGGTCAGATTTGCCAAATGGAGGGCGAGGGAGAGCTTTGTATGCGTCTCTGTGTGTGGAGTAAAGGTGGTCTAGAGTTTTTTTCCCTCTGCTTGCACATTTAACATGCTGCTAGAAATGAGGTAGAACGGATTTAAGTTTCCCTACATTAAAGTCCCTGGCCACTAGGTGCGCCGCCTCTGGATGAGCTTTTCCTGTTTGCTTATGGCCTTATACAGCTCATTGAGTGCAGTCTTAGTGCCAGCATCGGTTTGTGGTGGTAAATAAACAGCTATGAAAGATGAAAACTCTCTTGGTAAATAGTGTGGTCTACAGCTTATCATGAGATACTCGAGCAAAACCTAGAGACTTCCTTAGTATTAGATTTCGTGCACCAGCTGTTGTTTACAAATATACACAGACCGCAACCTCTTGTCTTACCGGAGTCAGCCATTCTATCCTGCCGATGTAACGCATATCCCGCCAGCTGTGTGTTATCCTTGTCGTTGTTCATTCACGACTCTGTGAAACATAAGATATTACAGTTTTTAATGTCCCGTTGGTAGGATATCCGTGATTGTAGGTTGTCTATTTTGTTTTCAAATGATTGTACGTTGGCTAATAGGACTGATGGTAGAAGCAGAGTACTCGCTCGCCGTCGGATCCTTACAAGGCACCCCGACCTACGTCCACAATATCTCAGTCTCATGTGAATGAAGGGGATTTGGGCCTAGTGGGTGTCTGTAGAATATCCTTCGCGTCCGACTCTTTGAAGAAATAATCTTCGTCCAATACGAGGTGAGTAATTGCAGTCCTGATATCCAGAAGCTATTTTTGGTCATAAGAGAAGGTGGCAGAAACATTATGGACAGAATAAATTACAAATAACGAGAGAAAACACACATAATAGCACAATTGGTTAGGGGGCCATAAAACATCAGCCAACTCCTACGGCGCCATTATTGATATCTCGAAGCTGATTGCGAGGCCAGAGCCACAGAACTCACCTGAGAAGTGGGTTGCTGAGACGCCGGCTGCGTGCAGGCCACAACAGCCAAAGGGACAGAGCTCTGATCCAGAGAGCACAGCCCAGCGGAAGTGGGCCGTGGTTGTCCAGGCTGTGCCCAGGCAGTTGATTGACTAGGACAGGGAGAGGTAGCTGGATGGACATCCACAGCCATGGAAGGAATACCCAAGTCCCCGGCAGAAAACTGCTGGTAAAGGGTCTCAAAGCGATTTGAAAGTCTTAAGTCCGGATGCTGGGGAAGAAGGCAGGCGCGCCGAGAATTATTCTTCTCCTTCTTTCTGGTTCCGACACGGATCCATTTACGCTCACCTGGAGTCGAACATTGAGCAGCCATTTTCAGGTTCAAGCTAGTAGAGGTGTGCAGTGGTGAAAATGTATCATAGTCCAGGAAGGTCCCATTATTATCCTCTTGGATATTTTGATAAGAAGCATTTAAAGATGCCGATAGTCTCATGGAATTCTTATTCAGTTCAAGGTGCTTGGTCAAATTTTGTATTTCTTCATGAAGAGTAATAATCATTTCTTTAGCTGCATCAAGTTCAATACATTTTTCACAAACGAAGGTATCCAACGGACCTTTCCCCGTAACAACTGCGAACATGTCGCAGATTATAGACATGTCGCAGATTATAGCTCGCGAGTCCCCAGCAGATTCAAAGGAGTTTTCACTGCTGAATGCCGACAGTCCAAGGGAACAAACATTTCCGCGGACGCCCCTACCAGTGCCTCGCACATCTGTGTTGTTGTCTGTCTCTCATTGAATGTGAAGAGCGAGAGAGAAACGCAGGGGGGCGGGTGTTGACTGGGTCGGTTGTCAGTGGCAGGTTGCCGACTGTTCCTTGCTACGCACCGGCCCGGCTGCATGTTAGCGTTTGGTGTAGCCACTCAGAGCTGTGTCGGGTGTGTCCCCAGTGTCTTCAACCTCGCATGCTTCTCACGGTCCCAGGGTCTGGTAATTAGAGAAGGGAGGGATGGAAGGAGGGATAGAAGGACAGATGGAGGCTGTCTTTAAGTGGACCTGGACTCCAGAGCAGATCACAGCTATTTGACTTTGATGCAGTGTGAACACCTCTCTGATCTTCTACCTCGCTTTTCTTTACCTTCCGTGTCTGAGACAGTCTTGATAACCCCAATGATCTATGGGAAATGATAACCCCAATGATCTAATAGAAAATCACTCAAATAAAAGTGAAAGTCACCCAGTAAAATACTACTTGAGTAAAAGTCTAAAAGTATTTGGTTTTAAATATAGTTAAGTATCAAAAGTAAATGGAATTGCTAAAATATACTTAAGTATCAAAGGTAAAAGTAAAAGTATAAATAATTTCAAATTCCTTATATTAAGCAAACCAGACAGCAAATGTTCTTTTTTTAAAATGACGGGTAGCGAGGGGCACACTACAACACTCAGACATAATTTACAAACAAAGCATTTGTGTTTAGTGAGTCTGCCAGATCAGAGGCAGTAAGGATGACCAGGGATGTTCTCTTGATAAGTGCGTGAATTGGACAATTTTCCTTTCAAAATGTAACAAGCACTTTTGGGTGTCAGGGAATATTTATGGAGTAAATAGTACATAATTTTCTATAGGAATGTAGTGAAGTAAAAATAAAAGTTGGCAAAAATATAAATAGTAAAGTAAAGTACAGATACCACAAAAAACTACTGAAGTAGTAATTTAAAGTATTTTTACTTAAGGTCTTTACACCACTGTTAATAAGAAGCACTTTGGCACACAGAGAATGTAATACTCGAAGCACAGTTTGCACGATGTTCAAAATCAGTTGCTTGTCCTATGAAAACACACACACACTCTCTCTGTCTGTCTGTCAATATGTCTGTCTCTCTCTCTCCCTCTCTTTCCCCTCCCTTACAAACAAAAACACATTAAAAAATAATGTAAAAAAACGTGTGAACAAATCATATGTGAAAATTTCACATGTAAAATGTATTTTAGACATTGTTTTCCGGACACGTATGACGTTTTAGATGAATTTTTCACATGTGAAAAATGTCACCTTGGAAGAACAGATGTGAAGTTTCCACATGTATTTTTCACAACTCAGACACATTTGGTTTCCCAACATTTCACATGTGATATCTTAATTTTGACATGTGTTTTTGTAAGTGACAGGATTAGAACTCAGGTCTCCCACAGGAGACACCAACGTCTTGGCCATTCGACCAATAGGGGCAACACCGATTTTGAAATCGCAGAAGGGGCTACCTCATCAAGTGACCATGAGAAACCATGACCGACTCATGTCCACTAAACTTTCACATGTTTATGTAATCTAGGGCTATCAAACAAACAGCGCCTCCCCTATGTCAAGGTGTTTTGGTACTTCCTTTATGCATTACGCTTTTCCGCGCGATAACTTTTACTATACCACTGATCAATATAGTGTACAAGTCTAACAGTCTATCCTGCCCTCTATCCACCATTTATAGTGACAATAGTGGTACATTTATAGTGACAACTGTATGCTAAGGCTTTTCAGCAAACACATCTTGACACCTGCTAGAGTACTGCAGCTTTATTGATCTACTATACACTCACAACAGATATACAGTGAGGGAAAAAAGTATTTGATCCCCTGCTGATTTTGTATGTTTGCCCACAGACAAAGAAATTATCAGTCTATAATTTTAATTATGGTTTATTTGAACAGTGAGAGACAGAATAACAACAAAACAAATCCAGAAAAACGCATGTCAAAAATGTTATAAATTGATTTGCATTTTAATGAGGGAAATAAGTATTTGACCCCCTCTCAAACAGAAAGATTTCTGGCTCCCAGGTGTCTTTTATACAGGTAACGAGCTGAGATTAGGAGCACACTCTTAAAGGGAGTGCTCCTAATCTCAGCTTGTTACCTGTATAAAAGACACCTGTCCACAGAAGCAATCAATCAATCAGATTCCAAACTCTCCACCATGGCCAAGACCAAAGAGCTCTCCAAGAATGTCAGGGACAAGATTGTAGACCTACATGGGCTACAAGACCATCGCCAAGCAGCTTGGTGAGAAGGTGACAACAGTTGGTGCGATTATTCGCAAATGGAAGAAACACAAAATAACTGTCAATCTCCCTCGGCCTGGGGCTCCATGCAAGATCTCACCTCATGGAGTTGCAATGATCATGAGAACGGTGAGGAATCAGCCCAGAACTACACGGGAGGATCTTGTCAATGATCTGAAGGCAGCTGGGACCATAGTCACCAAGAAAACAATTGGTAACACACTACGCCGTGAAGGACTGAAATCCTGCAGCGCCCACAAGGTCCCCCTGCTCAAGAAAGCACATATACAGGCCCGTCTGAAGTTTGTTTCAGAGGAGAACTCGGTGAAAGTGTTGTGGTCAGATGAGTCCAAAATTGAGCTCTTTGGCATCAACTCAACTCGCTGTGTTTGGAGGAGGAGGAATTCTGCCTATGACCCGAAGAACACCATCCCCACCGTCAAACATGGAGGTGGAAACATTATGATTTGGGGGTGTTTTTCTGCTAAGGGGACAGGACAACATCACCGCATCAAAGGGACGATGGACGGGGCCATGTACCGTCAAATCTTGGGTGAGAACCTCCTTCCCTCAGCCAGGGCATTGAAAATGGGTTGTGAATGGGTATTCCAGCATGACAATGACCCAAAACACACAGCTAAGGCAACAAAGGAGTGGCTCAAGAAGAATCACATTAAAGGCCTGGAGTGGCCTAGCCAGTCTCCAGACCTTAATCCCATAGAAAATCTGTGGAGGGAGCTGAAGGTTCGAGTTGCCAAACGTCAGCCTCAAAACCTTAATGACTTGGAGAAGATCTGCAAAGAGGAGTGGAACAAAATCCCTCCTGAGATGTGTGCAAACCTGGTGGCCAACTACAAGAAACGTCTGACCTCTGTGATTGCCAACAAGGGTTTTGCCACCAAGTACTAAGTCATGTTTTGCAGAGGGTTCAAATACTTATTTCCCTCATTAAAATGCAAATCAATTTATAACATTTTTGACATGCGTTTTTCTGGATTTTTTTGTTGTTTTTCTGTCTCCCACTGTTCAAATAAACCTACCATTAAAAATATAGACTGATCATGTCTTTGTTAGTGGGCAAACGTACAAAATCAGCAGGGGATCAAATACTTAATTCCCTCACTGTACGTTCTTTAGAGTTACCAGCCTCAGATATTGCAGCCCAAATAAATGCTTCACAGAATTCAAGTAACAGACATCTCAACATCAACTGTTCAGAGGAGACTGTGTGAATCAGGCCTTCTTAGTCGATTTGCTGCAAATAAACCACTACTAAAGGACACCAATAATAAGAAGAGACTTGCTTGGGCCAAGAAACACGAGCAATGGAAGTTAGACCAATGGAAATTTGTCCTTTGGTCTGGAGTCCAAATTTGAGATTTTTGGTTCCAACCGCTGTGTCTTTTTGAGACAAGGTGTGGGTGAACGGATGATCTCTGCATGTTTATTTCCCACGTAAGGCATGGAGGAGGAAGTGTGATGGTGTAGGGGTGCTTTGCTGTTGAAACTGTCTGTAATTTATTTAGAATTCAAGGCACACTGTCACGATCGTTGGAGGAAGTGGACCAATGCGCAGCGTGATGAGTGAACATACTTTTAATTTGATTCACCACACGAAACAAAACAACAAAATGATACGTGAAGTCCTAGGTAACAGACACAAACCATACACGGAACAAGATCCCACAAAACACTGTGGAAAACAGGCATTCCTCCTCGGAGGCGGTTCCGGCTCCGGGCTTGACCACCACCCTCCAATAATCCCCCCGTAGCGCCCCTGGTCCGGTCTGGCCCCGCTGGCTGGAGCTGGACTGGACATCGGTGGAGCGGATTGCTTAGGCTCCGGTGTGGAGCAGCTGACCGGTACCTGACCAGGCACCGGTGACCCAGGCACGGGCTGTGCCGGACTGACGACGCGCACCACAGGCTTGGTGCGGGGAGCAGGAACGGGCCGGACCGGGCTGACGACGCGCACCACAGGCTTGGTGCGGGGAGCAGGGACGGGCCGAACCGGGCTGACGAAGCGCACCACAGGCTTGGTGCGGGGAGCAGGAACGGGCCGGACCAGGCTGACGACGCGCACCCCTGGCTTGGTGCGGGGAGCAGGAACAGGCCGGGCCGGGCTGGCGACGCGCACCATTGGCTTGGTGCGGGGAGCAGGAACAGGCCGGGCCGGGCTGGCGACGCGCACCATTGGCTTGGTGCGGGGAGCAGGAACAGGCCGGACCGGGCTGGCGACGCGCACCATTGGCTTGGTGCGGGGAGCAGGAACAGGCCGGGCCGGGCTGGCGACGCGCACCATTGGCTTGGTGCGGGGAGCAGGAACAGGCCAGGCCGGGCTGGCGACGCGCACCGTAGGCTTGGTGCGAGAGGCAGGAACAGGCCGGACCGGGCTGGCGACGTGCACCATTGGCTTGGTGCAGGGAGCAGGAACAGGCCGGGCCGGGCTGGCGACGCGCACCATTGGCTTGGTGCGGGGAGCAGGAACAGGCCGGGCCGGGCTGGTGACGCGCACCATTGGCTTGGTGCGGGAGCAGGAACAGGCCGGGCCGCGCTGGCGACGCGCACTATTGGCTTGGTGTGGGGAGCAGGAACAGGCCGGGCCGGGCTGGCGACGCGCACCATTGGCTTGGTGCGGGGAGCAGGAACAAGCCGGGCCGGGCTGGCGACGCGCACCGTAGGCTTGGTGCGAGAGGCAGGAACAGGCCGGACCGGGCTGGCGACGCACATCACAGGCTTGGTGCGAGGGACAGAAACAGGCCGGACCGCACTGGGAACACACACCACTGGCCTTACCCGGGGATCAGGAACGGGCCGGACCGGACTGGCAACACACCTCAGTACCTCTCGCCGTGCCTCTACATTTTCCTTCCCTCTACTCGCCAATGGCTCCCGTAACCCGGTGGCCTTCTCTCCTCGTCCACTAACTCGCCCCTTATCTGCCTCCAGCAGTCCCGTCGTCCACGGTGTGAGCCCCCCCCTAAAAATGTATTGGGTTCATCTCTCCCCCGTGGCTATGGCCTCCATGGCTCTCGCCAGACTCTCCAGCCTCTGCTCCCATGTCCAACCTCTCTCCTCCTCACGCGGCTTGACCCAGTCGAGGTTGATATCCATTAGAGTCCTCTCTGGCGTTGGCTCCTGGACACGCTGCTTGACCCAGTCGAGGTGGACATCCATCAGAGTCACCTCTGGCGTTGGCTCCTGGACACGCTGCTTGGTCCAGTTATGGTGGGATCTTCTGTCACGATCGTTGGAGGAAGTGGACCAATGCGCAGCGTGATGAGTGAACATACTTTTAATTTGATTCACCACACGAAACAAAACAACAAAACGATACGTGAAGTCCTAGGTAACAGACACAAACCATACACGGAACAAGATCCCACAAAACACTGTGGAAAACAGGCTGCCTAAGTATGGTTCCCAATCAGAGACAACAAGCAACAGCTGATACTCGTTGCCTCTGATTGAGAACCACCCCGGCCAACACAGAAACACATGAGCTAGATAATCAACCTAGAACACAAAACACATAGAAACAACACACCCTGGCTCAACATAACAAAGTCCCAGAGCCAGGGCGTGACACACACTTAACCAGCATGGCTACCACAGCATTCCTCAGCGATACGCCATCCCATCTTGTTTGGGCTTAGTGGGACTATCATTTGTTTTTCAACAGGACAATGACCCCAACACACCTCCAGGCTGTGTAAGGCTATTTTACCAAGAAGGAGAGTGATGGAGTACTGCATCAGATGACCTGACCTCCACAATCCCCCGACATCAACCAAATTGAGATGGTTTGGGATGAGTCGGACCGCTGAGTGAAGGAAAAGCAGCCAACAAGTGCTCAGCATATGTGGGAACTCCTTCAAGGCTGTTGGAAAAGCATTCCAGGTGAAGCTGGTTGAGAGAATGCCAAGAGTGTGCAAAGCTGTCATCAAGGGTGGCTACTTTGAAGAATCTCAAATATAAAATATATTTTGATTTGTTTAACACTTCTTTGGTTACTACATGAATCCATATGTGTTATTTCATATTTTTGATGTCTTCACTATTATACTACAATGTAGAAAATAGTAAAACTAAAGAAAAACCCTTGAATGAGTAGGTGTTCTAAAACTTTTGACCGGTAGTGTATGATTTTTTTTACGCATGTTGGATTGAGACAGACTTTCCACAGATAAGGGCCCACAATAATAGCATACAATACTTTTCTTCCGCCAAAGTAGCCTGTGAGGCAGCACTGCCTCACAGGCTGATGTTTAAGCAACTCCGCCCATGTTAAAGCAACTCCGCCCATTCTTCCCCATCAGCCAATCAAATTCAAATAGCAAGCGTTCAAGTGCACTCCAGCAAGAAAAACAATTTTCCACAGTGACATTCACAGCTAGCACATCAAAAAGGTAAGCATATGGCATCCAAAACACCTTAAAAAACACTGAAATGGCAAGACTATACAGGCTGACATAGATTAGCTAAACTGCTTTGCTGATCAGTTATCTTTTCAAAGAAGCTAACTGAACTTATTAACCGTAGCTAGCTAGCTGCATATTAGCTGGCTATTTAGCTAATGTTTTTCATCTAACCACATAATGCAGCAAGTACAGCTACTACTTTTACTAACTGCTGAGCCAGCTATTTTCTCTGGAGCAATGAGCTAATATAGCAAGCTGTATCTTAGCTGGCTGATATATATATATATATATATATATATATATATATATATATATATATATATATATATATATATATATATATATACACTGCTCAAAAAAATAAAGGGAACACTTAAACAACACATCCTAGATCTGAATGAATGAAATAATCTTATTAAATACTTATTTATTTACATAGTTGAATGTGCTGACAACAAAATCACACAAAAATTATCAATGGAAATCAAATGTATCAACCGATGGAGGTCTGGATTTGGAGTCACCCTCAAAATTAAAGTGGAAAAAAACCACACTACAGGCTGATCCAACTTTGATGTAATGTCCTTAAAACAAGTCAAAATCAGGCTCAGTAGTGTGTGTGGCCTCCACGTGCCTGTATGACCTCCCTACAACGCCTGGGCATGCTCCTGATGAGGTGGCGGATGGTCTCCTGAGGGATCTCCTCCCAGACCTGGACTAAAGCATCCGCCAACTCCTGGACAGTCTGTGGTGCAACGTGGCGTTGGTGGATGGAGCGAGACATGATGTCCCAGATGTGCTCAATTGGATTCAGGTCTGGGGAAATGGGGCGGGCCAGTCCATAGCATCAATGCCTTCCTCTTGCAGGAACTGCTGACACACTCCAGCCACATGAGGTCTAGCATTGTCTTGCAATAGGAGGAACCCAGGGCCAACCGCACCAGCATATGGTCTCACAAGGGGTCTGAGGATCTAATCTCGGTACCTAATGGCAGTCAGGCTACCTCTGGCGAGCACATGGAGGGCTGTGCGGCCCCCCAAAGAAATGCCACCCCACACCATGACTGACTCACCGCCAAACCGGTCATGCTGGAGGATGTTGCAGGCAGCAGAACGTTCTCCACGGCGTCTCCAGACTCTGTCACGTCTGTCACATGTGCTCAGTGTGAACCTGCTTTCATCTGTGAAGAGCACAGGGCGCCAGTGGCGAATTTGCCAATCTTGGTGTTCTCTGGCAAATGCCAAATGTCCTGCACGGTGTTGGGCTGTAAGCGTCAGGCCCTCATACCACCCTCATGGAGTCTGTTTCTGACCGTTTGAGCAGACACATGCACATTTGTGGCCTGCTGGAGGTCATTTTGCAGGGCTCTGGCAGTGCTCCTCCTGCTCCTCCTTGCACAAAGGCGGAGGTAGCGGTCCTGCTGCTGGGTTGTTGCCCTCCTACGGCCTCCTCCACGTCTCCTGATGTACTGGCCTGTCTCCTGGTAGCGCCTCCATGCTCTGGACACTACGCTGACAGACACAGCAAACCTTCTTGCCACAGCTCGCATTGATGTGCCATCCTGGATGAGCTGCACTACCTGAGCCACTTGTGTGGGTTGTAGACTCTGTCTCATGCTACCACTAGAGTGAAAGCACCGCCGCCAGCATTCAAAAGTGACCAAAACATCAGCCAGGAAGCATAGGAACTGAGAAGTGGTCTGTGGTCACCACCTGCAAAACCAGTCCTTTATTGGGGGTGTCTTGCTAATTGCCTATAATGTCCACCTGTTGTCTATTCCATTTGCACAACAGCATGTGAAATGTATTGTCAATCAGTGTTGCTTCCTAAGTGGACAGTTTGATTTCACAGAAGTGTGATTGACTTTGAGTTACATTGTGTTGTTTAAGTGTTCCCTTTATTTTTTTGAGCAGTGTATATAACACAATCGCACGCTGTTAAGGAAAACTGGGTGCCTAGTAGCCTCGTGTATAATTAAAGGCTCCTCCCAGGCTGGTACACACAGCGTGGCGTGGCTTAACGTGACCACGCCCCTGAGTAGGGTACAGCAGTAGACAACTCCCGTTACTCCCATGTAATTAACCTAGCTTTTGATGGCATCCTAAGCAAACGACTGCATTTTTTTGTTGTTTCAATAAACGTTTTCAGCAGCCTCACGTGTCATTATTAACATACTTGGCTGTCACAACAAATGATTTTCATGATACTTATTCTGCCACTCTAATTTGATACCCGACCTGCTGACACTGACAGTAAAGCTAGTAAAGCTGTCGCGTCATACTTACGTCACTGTTTGTTTACACCTAGCTTTTTGTTAGCTGGCTGGCTAGCGAGATAAGTTAATCTCGATCTAATTCACTAGTCTTAGATATGTCGTGTAACTACTTCCAGTCTTTGCCTGCCCTTGAACGGTCTAGGTATTTAGAAAAGTTTATTCTTGTTGGCTTGCCTATATGTCCTTTCAACTTGCCGGAGACCAGCTGGGGAGACAACCCTACAAAATGTACCAAAGCAGCCTATGGCGATATCAACACCTACTTGGTGGAATCTCCAGGTTTGCATAAATATCCAAATAAAGAAGAATATTATAGGTGTTATTTGGATGGATACAGCTCACTAGTCCTTACTACAAGCTAACTAGCTAGCTTTATGCAATACACATAGCTAGTTAGATACAAACAAGTTTTAGCGACTTACTGGTGATGAAGTGCTTCGAACACACATATGTATCGAGTAACTGGAGCCCACAGCTTTCCATCATCATCACGGCTTAATAGTCTGAAACCATAAAGTTCGTCTAACCTGGTTGTTGGGAAGTTGAAGAAACTTAATTTGGTGTTCTTTTTCTCCTACTATTTTTCAAACAAAACGGTACGCAACACCTTTTCTGCATTTTAAAAGCAGGGTTAGCTAGCTGGTTAAGAAAGTCCATTGGAATTGTCTCATGGGGCTGATAATCATGATGTACATTTCATGTGACAGTCTATCTGTTCATGCTAACATTTTTACGTTTAGAATGAAATCGTTTTTAGGTATGATGTAGTTTGTTGATTAAGACGACATGGAAGTATGTTAAAAATGACCAACCAAGCATATCCAAAATGTTTATAGAATGATAAAAAAATAATACAGCCATTGTCGGGTTATGAGTAAAGTAGGCAATTTAATATAGGAGTAATGGTAGTACCCTACAGATGTACCCTACTCAGGGGTGTGGTCATGTTAAACCCTGCCTCGCCATGTGCATCTATGATAAATAGGTGCGTCACAGTCTGGTCAGTGTAAATAGGGGCCTCACAGGCTGGTCTATAATAAATGTTCTTCCCAGGTAGGTCAGTTTAAATAGGGGCCTCACAGGTTGGTCTATAGTAAAAAGCTAATCCGAGCTGGTTTATAAAAGCTTCTCCCAGGCTGGTAAGGATAAATAGGTGCCTCACCGGCTGGCCTATATGGACTTTCCATGTAGGTCTGTGTACAGGCTGTGAAATAATTATTGATTGTAATTGTTGATTAACACGGTCATTAACACTGTCACCTCTTTGTTGTCCTTGGGTGTTGGGCGTACCTGCCGTAAAAACCCTGCCAGTGATCTTCAGGGGTCCGGAATTGAAACTAGCGCTCTTCTTTTACGTTTTCATGCTTAAATACTATGTTTTCATACTTCCAGAGCTATTGGCACCCAATCTGTTCTTTAGGTTTGCTGTAGCAATAGAGCTATCATTGCATTCGGAAAGTTTTCAGACCCCTTGACTTTTTCCACATTTTGTTACGTTACAGCATTATTCTAAAATGAATTAAATTGGGGGGGTTTTCGTCATCAATCTACACACAATACCCCATAATGACAAAGCAAAAACAGGTTATTAGAATTGTTTGCAAAAGTAAAAAAATAATTAAATATCACATTTACATAAGTATTCAGACCCTTTACTCAGTACTTTGTTGAAGCATATTTGGCAGCGAATACACCCTCGAGTCTTCTTGGGTATGACGCTACAAGCTTGGCACACCTGTATCTTCTCTGCAGATCCTCTCAAGCTCTGTCAGGTTGGATGGGGAGCGTTACTGCACAGCTATTTTCAGGTCTCTCCAGAGATGTTCGATCTGGTTCAAGTCCGGGTTCTGGCTTGGGCATTCAAGGACATTCAGAGACTTGTCATGAAGCCTCTCCTTTGTTGTCTTGGCTCTGTGCTTAGGGTCGTTGTCCTGTTGGAAGGTGAACCTTTGCCACAGACTGAAGTCCTGAGCGCTCTGGAGAAGATTTTCATCAAGGATCTCTGTACTTTGCTCTGTTCATCTTTCCCTCGATCCTGACTAGTCTCCCAGTCCCTGCCGCTGAAAAACATCCCCACAGCATGATGCTGCCACCAACATGCTTCATCGTAAGGATAGTACCAGGTTTCCTCCAGACGTGACGTTTGGCATTTATGCCAAAGAGTTCAATCTTGGTTTCTTCAGACCAGAGAATCTTGTTTCTCATGGTCTGAGAGTCTTTCGGTGCCTTTGGGCAAACTCCAAGCGGGCTGTCATGTGCCTTTTACTGAGGAATGGCTTCCTTCTGGCCACTCTACCATAAAGGCCTGATTGGTGGAGTGCTGCAGAGATGGTTGTCCTTCTGGAAGGTTCTCCCATCTCCACAGAGGAAATCTGGAGCTCTGTCAGAGTGACCATCGGGTTCTTGGTCACCTCCCTGACCAAGGCCCTTCTCCCCTGATTGCTCCGTTTGGCCAGGCGGCCAGCTCTAGGAAGAGTCTTGGTGGTTCCAAACTTCTTCCATTTAAGAATGATGGAGGCCACTGTGTTCTTGGGGACCTTAAATGCTGCAGAAATGTTTTGGTACCCTTCCCCAGATCTGTGCCTCGAAACAATCCTGTCTCAAAGCTCTATGGACAATTCCTTCGACCTCCTGGCTTGGTTTTTGCTGTGACATGCACTGTCAATTGTGGGACCTTATATAGACAGGTGTGTGCCTGCTTACAGGGTAAGGAAACCAATATGTAATTTTGTAATTTGGGTGAACTATCCCTTCAAGTTTAAATGCCTGCTGTTGTAACATTGTTGAATTTACAGGTTTGGGCATTACCAAAATGTTGAGTAGTGTGACATAGTTTCCCTCCCCTCATGCAACATGGGTGTATCCAATTGCTATTTCTGTATTAATTTTCATATACGTTTAATGTGCCTTGAATCTATTCTTCAGATTTCTTTCCCCCAATAAGATATTCAGTGACTGTAGAGGAGGTTAAGAGGAGGGTGGGGCACCCTGAGCACATGCCCCTTGTCTTGTTCCCTTCTGAGGGAGGACACAAATAAAAAGTCCCTGCTAAAAGAGGAGTTTTTTTTATTTATTTTTATTTACTTCACCTTTATTTAACCAGGTAAACCAGTTGAGAACAAGTTCTCATTTACAACTGCGACCTGGCCAAGATAAAGCAAAGCAGTGCGATAAAAACAACAACACAGAGTTACATATGGGGTAAAACAAAACAAAGTCAAAAATACAACAGAAATACATATATATACAGTGTGTGCAAATGTAGCAAGTTATGGAGGTAAGGCAATAAATAGGCTATAGTGCAAAATAATTACAATTAGTATTAACACTGGAATGATAGATGTGCAAGAGATGATGTGCAAATAGAGATACTGGGGTACAAATGAGCAAAATAAATAACAATATAGGGGTGAGGTAGTTGGGTGGGCTAAATTCAGATGGGCTGTGTACAGGTGCAGTGATCGGTAAGGTGCTCTGACAACTGATGCTTAAAGTTAGTGAGGGAGATAAGTGTCTCCAGCTTCAGAGATTTTTGCAATTTGTTCCAATCATTGGCAGCAGAGAACTGGAAGGAATTGCGGCCAAAGGAGGTGTTGGCTTTGGGGATGACCAGTGAGATATACCTGCTGGAGCGCAGTCTACGGGTGGGTGTTGCTATGGTGACCAATGAGCTAAGATAAGGCGGGGATTTGCCTAGCAGTGATTTATAGATGGCCTGGAGCCAGTGGGTTTGGCGACGAATATGTAGTGAGGACCAGCCAACAAGAGCGTACAGGTCACAGTGGTGGGTATTATATGGGGCTTTGGAGACAAAACGGATGGCACTGTGATAGACTACATCCAATTTGCTGAGTAGAGTGTTGGAGGCTATTTTGTAAATGACATCGCCGAAGTCAAGGATCGGTAGGATAGTCAGTTTTACGAGGGCATGTTTGGCAGCATGAGTGAAGGAGGCTTTGTTGCGAAATAGGAAACCGATTCTAGATTTAACTTTGGATTGGAGATTCTTAATGTGAGTCTGGAAGGAGAGTTTACAGTCTAACCAGACACCTAGATATTTGTAGTTGTCCACATACTCTAGGTCAGACCCGTCGAGAGTAGTGATTCTAGTCGGGTGGGCGGGTGCAAGCAGCGTTCAGTTGAAGAGCATGCATTTAGTTTTACTAGTGTTTAAGAGCAGTTGGAGGCTACTGAAGGAGTGTTGTATGGCATTGAAGCTCGTTTGGAGGTTTGTTAACACAGTGTCCAATGAAGGTCCAGATGTATACAAAATGGTGTCGTCTGCGTAGAGGTGGATCTGAGAGTCACCAGCAGCAAGAGCGACGTCATTGATATACACAGAGAAAAGAGTTGGCCCAAGAATTGAACCCTGTGGCACCCCCATAGAGACTGCCATAGGTCCAGACAACAGGCCCTCCGATTTGACACATTGAACTCTATCTGAGAAGTAGTTGGTGAACCAGGTGAGGCAGTCATTTGAGAAACCAATGCTATTTAGTCTGCCAATAAGAATGCAGTGGTTGACAGAGTCGAAAGCCTTGGCCAGGTCAATGAAAACGGCTGCACAGTACTGTCTATTATCGATCGCGGTTATAATATCGTTTAGGACCTTGAGCGTGGCTGAAGTGCACCCATGACCAGCTCGGAAACCGGATTGCATAGCGGAGAAGGTACGGTGGGATTCGAAATGGTCGGTGATCTGTTTGTTGACTAGGCTTTCAAAAACTTTTGAAAGGCAGGGCAGGATGGATATGGGTCTGTAACAGTTTGGATCTAGAGTGTCACCCCCTTTGAAGAGGGGGATGACCGCGGCAGCTTTCCAATCTCTGGGGATCTCAGACGTTACGAGAGAGAGGTTGAACAGGCTAGTAATAGGGGTTGCGACAATTTCGGCGGCTAGTTTTAGAAAGAAAGGGTCCAGATTGTCTAGCCCAGATGATTTGTAGGGGTCCAGATTTTGCAGCTCTTTCAGAACATCAGCTGTCTGGATTTGTGTGAAGGAGAAGCGGGGGGGGCATGGGCAAGTTGCAGCGGAGGGTGCAGAGCTGGTGGCCGGGGTAGTGGTAGCCAGGTGGAAAGCATGGCCAGCCGTAGCAAAATGCTTGTTGAAATTCTCGATTATTGTAGATTTATCGGTGGTGATAGTGTTTCCTAGCCTCAGTGCAGTGGGCAGCTGGGAGGAAGTGCTCTTATTTTCCATGGACTTTACAGTGTCCCAAAACTTTTTGGAGTTAGTGCTACAGGATGCAAATTTCTGTTTGAAAAAGTTAGCCTTTGCTTTCCTAACTGCTTGTGTATATTGGTTCCTAACTTCCCTGAAAAGTTGCATATCGCGGGGGGCTATTTGATGCTAATGCAGTACGCCACAGGATGTTTTTGTGCTGGTCAAGTGCAGTCAAGTCTGAGGAGAACCAGGGGCTATATCTGTTCTTAGTTCTGTATTTTTTGAATGGGGCATGTTTATTTAAGATTGAGAGGAAATTACTTTTAAAGAACAACCAGGCATCCTCTACTGACGGAATGAGATCAATATCCATCCAGGATACCTGGGCCAGGTCAATTAGGAAGGCCTGCTCGCTGAAGTGTTTTTTGGGAGCGTTTGACAGTGATGAGGGGTGGTCGTTTGACCGCGGACCCGTTACGGACGCAGGCAATAAGGCAGTGATCGCTGAGATCCTGGTTGAAGACAGCGGAGGTGGGGTAAGTTAGTCAGGATGATATCTATGAGGGTACCCATGTTTACGGATTTAGGGTTGTACCTGGTAGGTTCGTTGATAATTTGTGTGAGATTGAGGGCATCTAGTTTAGATTGTAGGATGGCCGGGGTGTTAAGCATATCCCAATTTAGGTCACCAAGCAGTACGAACTCTGAGGATAGATGGGGGGCAATCAATTCACATATGGTGTCCAGGGCACAGCTGGGGGCTGAGGGGGGTCTGTAGCAAGCGGCAACAGTGAGAGATTTATTTCTGGAAAGGTGGATTTTTAGAAGTAGAAGCTCAAACTGTTTGGGCACAGACCTGGATAGTATGATAGAGCTCTGCAGGCACTCTCTACAATAGATTGCAACTCCACCCCCTTTGGCAGTTCTATCTAGACGGAAAATGTTATAGTTGGGGATGGAAATTTCAGAATTTTTTGTGGCCTTCCTAAGCCAGGATTCAGACACTGCTAGAACATCAGGGTTGGCGGAGTGTGCTAACGCAGTGAATAACTCAAACTTAGGAAGGAGGCTTCTGATATTTACGTGCAGAAAACCAAGACTTTTACGGTTACAGAAGTCAACAAATGATAGCTCCTGGGGAGTAGGAGTGATACTGGGGGCTGCAGGGCCTGGGTTAGCCTCTACATCACCAGAGGAACAGAGGAGGACTAGAATAAGGATACGACTAAAGGCTTTAAGAACTGGTCTTCTAGTGCGTTGGGTACATAGAATAAAGGGGGTAGTTCTCCGGGCGTTGTAGAAAAGATTCAGGGCATTATGTACAGAAAAGGATATGGAAGGATATGAGTACAGTTCAGGTAACCCTAAGCGTTGGGTAACAATGAAAGAGATAGCGTCACTGGAGGCACCGATTGAGCCGATCTCGGCGTGTATGGGGGGTGGAACAAAGGAACTATTTGAGGCAGTTTGAGAGGGACTAGGGGTTCTACAGTGAAATTGTATAATAAGAACTAACCCAAACAGCAATAGGCAAGGCATAATTGACATGGGAGAGAGGCATAAAGCAGTCACAGGTGTTATTAGAGAGAGCTAAGACAACAACTGGAAATAGCGATAACGTTTGGGCTAAGGCTAAACAGAATAAACAGGACAGGGTACCGTGTAAAGGAACAGTCCAGCAGGCATCAGTTGTGCAGCTGAGTGATCATAAGGTCCAGTGAACAGCAATATGTGAGTCCGAGAGCAGTTCAAATTGGTGCTTCAGCACAGCTAGCAGGGAGCACAGTTGTAGTTTGCGTGGGGGTTGGAGTGACCCCAGGCCCTACCACCACAATTACATATATGGTGTCAAAGCTAACCGAGGGTACAGTACAGTTCTGCTTTACGAGCACACACACACACACACACACACACACACATACACATTCCGACACTTACTCACACACGCTGTGCAGGACTGAAGTTTTATTGGAATACTGTATGGGTAAACGAGCTTCGCACAAAATCCTTATCAACCGTGTTGAGGATATAAAGGTTTCCTGCCACTTTGGTTACCTCAAGTACAGTTAAGTCCCATACTGTTGGAGTGTTTCCTGCAATTGTACAACTATTATAAATGTACAACTCTGTAAACCTGGGTGCAAACCTTGCCAAGAATGTGTTATTTAATGTAATGTATTGATGATTATACATTACACATCTGCAAAAGTAGAGACCTTCACAAAGATGTCAGTGAAAGCGATAAGATATGTACAGCATTAGTATTTCAATAAAATATTAGTCCCACTATTATAGCCTTGCGTTTATGCTTTAATGATGATTAGCATAATTGTTTTGGTCGAAGGCAAGACTTTCAACCTGGCCACCCATGGCCTAGGGTGTGAACTTTTGGAAGTCTACAGAGCAATGTTTGTGCAGTGTGCAGATACACAAATTGCAGCTCTAAAAGGTAATACAGTGAGGGAAAAAAGTATTTGATCCCATGCTGATTTTGTACGTTTGCCCACTGATAAAGACTTGATTAGTCTATACTTTTAATGGTAGGTTTATTTGAACAGTGAGAGATAGAATAACAACAAAAAAATCCAGAAAAACACATGTCAAAAATGTTATAAATTGATTTGCATTTTAATGAGGGAAATAAGTATTTGACCCCTCTGCAAAACATGACTTAGTACTTGGTGGCAAAACCCTTGTTGGCAATCACAGAGGTCAGACGTTTCTTGTAGTTGGCCACCAGGTTTGCACACATCTCAGGAGGGATTTTGTTCCATTCCTCTTTGCAGATCTTCTCCAAGTCATTAAGGTTTCGAGGCTGACGTTTGGCAACTCAAACCTTCAGCTCCCTCCACATATATTCTATGGGATTAAGGTCTGGAGACTGGCTAGGCCACTCCAGGACCATAATGTGCTTCTTCTTGAGCCACTCCTTTGTTGCCTTGGCCGTGTGTTTTGGGTCATTGTCATGCTGGAATACCCATCCACGACCCATTTTCAATGCCCTGGCTGAGGGAAGGAGGTTCTCACCCAAGATTTGACGGTACATGGCCCCGTCCATCGTCCCTTTGATGCGGTGAAGTTGTCCTGTCCCATTAGCAGAAAAACACCCCCAAAGCATAATGTTTCCACCTCCATGTTTGACGGTGGGGATGGTGTTCTTGGGGTCATAGGCAGCATTCCTCCTCCTCCAAACACGGCGAGTAGAGTTGATGCCAAAGAGTTTGATTTTGGTCTCATCTGACCACAACACTTTCACCCAGTTCTCCTCTGAATCATTCAGATGTTCATTGGCAAACTTCAGACGGCCCTGTATATGTGCTTTCTTGAGCAGGGGGACCTTGCGGGCGCTGTAGGATTTCAGTCCTTCACGGCGTAGTGTGTTACCAATTGTTTTCTTGGTGACTATGGTCCCAGCTGCCTTGAGATAATTGACAAGATCATCCCGTGTAGTTCTGGACTGATTCCTCACCGTTCTCATGCTCATTGCAACTCCACGATCTTGCATGGAGCCCCAGGCCGAGGGAGATTGACAGTTATTTGGTGTTTCTTCTGTTTGCAAATAATCGCAACAACTGTTGTCACCTTCTCACCAAGCTGCTTGGCAATGGTCTTGTAGTCCCCGAGTGGCGCAGTGGTCTAAGGCACTGCAGCGCAGTGCTAGCTGTGCCACTAGAGATCCTGGTTCGAATCCAGGCTCTGTCGTAACCGACTGGGAGACCCATGGGGTGGCGCACAATTCGTCCAGGGTAGGGGAGGGAATGGCCGGCAGGGGTGTAGCTCAGTTGGTAGAGCATGGCGTTTGCAACGCCAGGGTTGTGGGTTTGATTCCCACGGGGGACCAGTATAAAAAAATAATGTATGCACTCACTAACTGTAAGTTGCTCTGGATAAGAGCGTCTGCTAAATGACTAAAATGTAAATGTAGCCCATTCCAGCCTTGTGTAGGTCTACAATTTTGTCCCTGACATCCTTGGAGAGCTTTTTGGTCTTGGCCATGGTGGAGAGATTGGAATCTGATTGATTGATTGCTTCTGTGAACAGGTGTCTTTTATACAGGTAACAAGCTGAGATTAGGAGCACTCCTTTTAAGAGTGTGCTCCTAATCTCAGCTCGTTACCTGTATAAAAGACACCTGGGAGCCAGAAATCTTTCTGATTGAGAGGGGGTCAAATACTTATTTCCCTCATTAAAATGCAAATCAATTTATAACATTTTTGACATGCGTTTTTCTGGATTCTTTTGTTGTTATTCTGTCTCTCACTGTTCAAATAAACCTACCATTAAAATAATAGACTGATCATTTCTTTGTCAGTGGGCAAACGTACAAAATCAGCAGGGGATCAAATACTTTTTTCCCTCACTGTACTTGGATAGTGTCTAATTTCATGTGGGTCTGTCCCTCTACATTTAATTTAAGTGTGGTGTTTCCATATGGTTGTTAGCTTCCTAGGTTTCTGTCAAACATGATCAATTCTCTCAGAAACAATATCTCTGAAATGTACATTTGCTCTTCAGGTGAAAGACAACAAAAGGAAGAGGCAGGAGAGGTTAGAGGGGGAGGGATAGGGAAGAGAGGGAGGAAATAGGGAAAGGGAGAGAGAGGCAGTTAGGTTAGAGGAGAGAGGGGCAGGAGAGGAAAGAGGGGGAAGGTTAGGGGTGAGACGAAGAAGATCAAATCAAATCAAATCAAATTTTATTGGTCACATGCGCCGAATACAACAGGTGCAGACATTACAGTGAAATGCTTACTTACAGCCCTTAACCAACAGTGCATTTATTTTAAACAAAAAAAGTAAGAATAAAACAACAACAAAAAAAAGTGTTGAGAAAAAAAGAGCAGAAGTAAAATAAAGTGACAGTAGGGAGGCTATATATACAGGGGGGGTACCGTTGCAGAGTCAATGTGCGGGGGCACCGGCTAGTTGAGGTAGTTGAGGTAATATGTACATGTGGGTAGAGTTAAAGTGACTATGCATAAATACTTAACAGAGTAGCAGCAGCGTAAAAAGGATGGGATGGGGGGGCAGTGCAAATAGTCCGGGTAGCCATGATTAGCTGTTCAGGAGTCTTATGGCTTGGGGGTAGAAGCTGTTGAGAAGTCTTTTGGACCTAGACTTGGCACTCCGGTACCGCTTGCCGTGCGGTAGCAGAGAGAACAGTCTATGACTAGGGTGGCTGGAGTCTTTGACAATTTTGAGGGCCTTCCTCTGACACCGCCTGGTATAGAGGTCCTGGATGGCAGGAAGCTTTGCCCCAGTGATGTACTGGGCCGTACGCACTACCCTCTGTAGTGCCTTGCGGTCAGAGGCCAAGCAGTTGCCATACCAGGCGGTGATGCAACCAGTCAGGATGCTCTCGATGGTGCAGCTGTAGAATTTTTTGAGGATCTGAGGACCCATGCCAAATCTTTTTAGTCTCCTGAGGGGGAATAGGCTTAGGAGGCTGAGGGGGAATAGGCTAGATAGGAGGAGGGAGTGAGAGAGGGTTAGGTTAGATTTGAGCTGATCTTTTATGTTTTTATAAAAGATAGGAGGAGGCAGAGAGAGAGGGTTAGGTTAGATTTGAGTTATTCTTTTATGTTTTTATAAAAGATAGGAGGAGGTAGAGAGAGAGGGTTAGGTTAGATTTGAGTTGATCTTTTATGTTTTTATAAAAGATAGGAGGAGGGGGAGAGAGAGAGGGTTAGGTTAGATTTGAGTTCTTCTTTTATGTTTTTATAAAATATAGGAGGAGGGAGAGAGAGGGGGTTAGGTTAGATTTGAGTTGTTCTTTTATGTTTTATGTGCTTTTATTGTTCATATTTTCATTGTTAATAAACTGTTGGTTTCAAAAGACAGTAATTAAAAATGTAGTTCTTTCAAATGTTCTGTTACTACCCCGATGCTAGGTGACACAGCATTGCCCCAATTACAGTGCCCTGCGTAAGTATTTGGACAGTGAAGCATTAAAAAAAAAAAAAAAAACTAGTTTGGATTTTAAATCAAACAATTAATATGAGATTAAAGTACAGATTGTCAGCTTTTATTTTAGGGTATTTGTATAAATATTGGTTCCACCATTTATAAACCACAACACTTTATACATAGTCCCCCTATTTCAGGGCATCAAAAGTATTTGGACAGATGAATATTCTATCCAAAGTAAGCACCCATGTTTAGTATTTTGTCTCATATCCTTTGCATGTAATAACTGCCTGAAATCTGTGACCAATTTGACCCCACCAGACGCTGGGCATCTTCTCTGGTGATTCTCTGCCAGGCCTGTACTGCAGCCATCTTCAGTTGTTGCTTGTTTTGAGGTATTGTTGCCTCAAGTCTCATCTTCAGCAAATAAAATGCATGTTCAATCTGATTGAAATCTCAAGATTGACTTGACCATTCAAGAACTTTCCACTTTTTGGCCCTGATAAACTCCCTAGTTGCTATGGCAGTATGTTTGGGGTCATTGTCTTGCTGTATGAGGAAGTGTCATCCAATGAGTTTGGAGGCCTTTGCTTGTACTTGAGCAGACAAGATGTTTCTGTACACAGAATTAATTCTGCTGCTGCCGTCAGCAGTTACATCATCAATGAAGACAAGTTAGCCAGTACCAGCTCCACCGAGCTGGCTGTCTGCTGGCCCATGTTGTTGTGAGCGTTGGCATCTGCACCGCATCCAGCAGCCTACATACAATAGAGGGCTTAAAGGCCTAAGTGTAAGTAGGGGCCTTCCAGGCTGGTCAGTAACCAAATTACCAATTGGCGTACAGGTCACAACTGGCCACCTCAGACTACACTACCCCCACCAACCCCTCAAACTACACTCCCCACCCCTTCCCCTATGACTATCCTACCCAACCCTACTCTGCCAGCATGCACCTGGATACCCGTTTTTTTGACAGAATGAAACCACTTTTAACAAAGCACAGATTATTTACTTATTTCTTGAGGGCATTTACGTATCACAGCATTATCATTGCATAAAATGAAAAACATGTTCAGTATAAGACAGTGACATACAGTTGAAGTCGGAAGTTTACATACATTTAGGTTGGAGTTTTTCAACCACTCCACACATTTCTTGTTAACAAACTATAGTTTTAGCAAGTCGGTTAGGACATCTACTTTATGCATGACACAAGTAATTTTTCCAACAATTGTTTACAGACAGATTATTTCACTTATAATTCACTGTATCACAATTCCAGTGGGGCAGAAGTTTACATACACTAAGTTGACTGTGCCTTTAAACAGCTTTAAATAATTTTGAATTGGAGGTGTACCTGTGGATGTATTTCAAGGCCTACCTTCAAACTCAGTGCCTATTTGCTTGACATCATGGGAAAAGCAAAATAAATCAGCCAAGACCTCAGAAAAATAATTGTAGACCTCCACAAGTCTGGTTCATCCTTGGGAGCAATTTCCAAATGCCTGAAGGTACCACGTTCATCTGTACAAACAATAGTACGCAAGTATAAACACCATGGGACCACGCAGCCGTCATACCGCTCAGGAAGGAGACGCGTTCTGAAACAGCTTCGGCGGCCTGGATCCAGAGGTTCCGGCGCCTTCTTCCCTGGTGGCTTCCGATTTGAGATCGGATCCGGAGGTACCTGAGCCTTCGTCCGCTGTTTTATCTTCCTCTCCGGTGGCTTCTACCTTGGGTTCAGATCCTCAGTCAGAGCTTCCCCCTAATCGGACCGTGAGGCTGTCTTAGACTCCTGCCCATTCATCATCCACAATGGATACCACAGTTGGCTAGGGTCCATCGTGCCCCACCGTCCTTTCGTCCTTGAGGGGTTTGCGAAACCACTCGAGGCGAAAGAACGGCCGGACCTCCTCAGCCATTGCACAAGCTGTCGTCATTGGCAGCTCTATGGTAAGAAACATCTCGGTTCCTGGGGAAAAATCCCTGTACTATCCTGGAGGCTACCCTGTGCTATTAGAAGGCTGCTTTGACCGTTCTACGACAGCTGCCAGGAGCATGACACTGTCGTAGTCCATGTGGGGTCAAACGACATTAAGAGGGCTAGCTCGGAACTGCTGAAAATTGATATTAAAGAACTGATTCTAGCCCTGAAAGATTCCAAAAAGCGGCCAATTATTTCTGATCTGGTACATTTGTTGGGCAGCGGTGTGAACGATTCAGCAGGCTACTGGCATTACACAACTGGCTAAAATATTACTGTAGCTCTATTGGAATAACTTTTACAGCTAACTTTGACACCTTCTGGAAACAGAAGATGCTCTACAGGTATGACGGAGTCCATCCAAATCATCTTGGCTCTTGGACTCTGTCCACACATTTCAAGGATGCGTTGAGACAATGACTTATCAATGACCCAAGCCCAGCTCAGATACTGTAATCCTTACCATTTTGTTGCTGAGTTGTAGTAATGCTGCAGAAAATGTACATTATCCCAGGGGCGTTGGCATTCACAATGTAAGTAACCTAATTTATGTCCCTCTAACTCCCCTGAATGCCTCTGTCAATTCTACAGCTACTGTATACAGTATACTGTGAGGGAAAAAAGTATTTTATCCCCTGCTGATTTTGTATGTTTTCCCACTGACAAAGACATGATCAGTCTATAATTGTAATGGTAGGTTTATTTGAACAGTGAGAAACAGAATAACAACAGAAAAATCCAGAAAAACGCATGTCAAAAATGTTATAAATTGATTTCAATTTGCATGGTCCTCTGTAGCTCAGCTGGTAGAGCACGGCACTTGTAACGCCAAGGTAGTGGGTTCGATCCCCGGGACCACCCATACATAAAAAATTTATGCACACATGACTGTAAGTCGCTTTGGATAAAAGCGTCTGCTAAATGGCATATTATTTTAATGAGGGAAATAAGTATTTGACCCCTCTGCAAAACATGACTTACTACTTGGTGGCAAAACCCTTGTTGGCAATCACAGATGTCAGACTTTTCTTGTAGTTGGCCACCAGGTTTACACACATCTCAGGAGGGATTTTGTTCCACTCCTCTTTGCAGATCTTCTCCAAGTCATTAAGGTTTCGAGGCTGACGTTTGGCAACTCGAACCTTCAGCTCCCTCCACAGATTTTCTATGGGATTAAGGTCTGGAGACTGGCTAGGCCACTCCAGGACCTTAATCCAGGCTCTGTCGCCGCCGGCCGCGACCGGGAGACTCATGGGCGGCGCACAATTGGCCCAGCGTCGCCCAGGGTAGGGGAGGGAATGGCCGGCAGGGATGTAGCTCAGTTGATAGAGCATGGCGTTTGCAACGCCAGGGTTGTGGGTTCGATTCCCACGGGGGGCCAGTATAAAAAAAAGATGTATTCACTAACTGTAAGTCGCTCTGGATAAGAGCGTCTGCTAAATCTGTAAAATGTAATGTGATTCTTCTTGAGCCACTCCTTTGTTGCCTTGGTCGTGTGTTTTGGGTCATTGTCATGCTGGAATACCCATCCACGACCCATTTTCAATGCCCTGGCTGAGGGAAGGAGGTTCTCACCCAAGATTTGATGGTACATGGCCCCATCCATCGTCCCTTCGATGTGGTGAAGTTGTCCTGTCCCATTAGCAGCAAAACACCCCCAAAGCATAATGTTTCCACCTCCATGTTTGACGGTGGGGATGGTGTTCTTGGGGTCATAGGCAGCATTCCTCCTTCTCCAAACACAGCGAGTTGAGTTGATGCCAAAGAGCTCGATTTTGGTCTCATCTGACCACAACACTTTCACCCAGTTCTCCTCTGAATCATTCAGATGTTCATTGGCAAACTTCAGACGGCCCTGTGTGTGATTTCTTGAGCAGGGGGACCTTGCGGGCGCTGCAGGATTTCAGTCCTTCACGGCGTAGTGTGTTACCAATTGTTTTCTTGGTGACTATGGTCCCAGCTGCCTTGAGATCATTGACAAGATCCTTCCGTGTAGTTCTGGGCTGATTCCTCACCGTTCTCATGATCATTGCAAATCCACGAGGTGAGATCTTGCATGGAGCCCCAGGCCGAGGGAGATTGACAGTTCTTTTGTGTTTCTTCCTTTTGCGAATAATCGCACCAACTGTTGTCACCTTCTCACCAAGCTGCTTGGCGATGGTCTTGTAGCCCATTCCAGCCTTGTGTAGGTCTACAATATTGTCCCTGACATCCTTGGAGAGCTCTTTGGTCTTGGCCATGGTGGAGAGATTGGAATCTGATTGATTAATTGCTTCTGTGGACAGGTGTCTTTTATACAGGTAACAAGCTGAGATTAGGAGCACTCCCTTTAAGAGTGTGCTCCTAATCTCAGCTCGTTACCTGCATAAAAAGACACCTGGGAGCCAGAAATCTTTCTGATTGAGAGGGGGTCAAATACTTATCTCCCTCATTAAAATGCAAATCAATTTCTAACATTTTTGACATGCGTTTTTCTGGATTTTTGTTGTTGTTATTCTGTCTCTCACTGTTCAAATAAACCTACCATTAAAATTATAGACTGATTATTTCTTTGTCAGTGGGCAAACGTACAAAATCAGCAGGGGATCAAATACTTTTTTCCCTCACTGTATGCTGAGCACTTGATGGCTGCTTTTCCTTCACTCTGTGGTCCAACTCATCCCAAACCATCTCAATTGGGTTGAGGTCAGGTGATTGTGGAGGCCAGGTCATCTGATGCAGCACTCCATCACTCTCCTTCTTGGTAAAATAGCCCTTTCACAGCCTGGAGGTGTGTTGGGTCATTGTCCTGCTGAAAAGCAAATGATAGTCCCACTCAGCCCAAACCAGATGGGATGGCGTATCACTGCAGAATGCTGTGGTAGCCGAGCTGGTTAAGTGTGCCTTGAATTCTAAATAAATCACAGACAGTGTCACCAGCAAAGCACCCTCACACCATCACACCTCCTCCTCCATTCTTCACGGTGGGAACCACAAATGCGGAGATCATCCGTTCACCTACTCTGCGTCTCACAAAGGCACGGCGGTTGGAACCAAAAATCTCAAATTTGGACTCATCAGATCCAAAGGACAGATTTCCACCGGTCTAAGGTCCATTGCTCAAGTTTCTTGGCCCAAGCAAGTCTCTTCTCCTTATTGGTGTCCTTTAGTAGTGGTTTTTCTTTGCAGCAATTCGATCATGAAGGCCTGATTCATGCAGTCTCCTCTGAACAGTTGATGTTGAGATGTGTCTGTTACTTGAATTCTGTGAAGCATATATTTGGGCTGCAATTTCTGAGGCTGGTAACTCTAATGAACTTATCCTCTGCAAGAAGAGGTAACTCTGGGTCTTCCATTCCTGTGGCGGTCCTCATGAGAGCCAGTTTCATCATAGCGCTTGATGGTTTTTGCGACTGCACTTGAAGAAACTTTCAAAGTTTTTCGAAATTGTCCGCATTGACTGACCTTCATGTCTTAAAGTAATGATGGACTGTCGTTTCTTTTTGCTTATTTGAGCTGTTCTTGCCATAATATGGACTTGGTCGTTTTGTCACACCCTGATCTGTTTCACATGTCTTTGTGATTGTCTCTGCCACCCTCCAGGTGTCGCCCATCTTCGCCATTATCCCCAGTGTATTTATACCTGTGTTCTCTGTTTGTCTGTTGCCAGTTGATTTGTTTCGTCAAGCCTACCAGCATTTTCCCCCTTGCTCCTGTCTTTCTCAAGTTCCTGTTTTCGAGTTTTCCCGGTTTTGACCATTCTGCCTGCACTGACCCTGAGCCTGTCCGCCATTCTGTACCTTGTCACACCACCCTGGATTATTGACCTCTGCCTGCCCTGACCCTGAGACTGCCTGCCGTTCTGTACCTTTTGGACTGTGATCTGGATTACTGACCTCTGCTTGCCCTTGACCTGTCGTTTGCCTGCCCCCTGTTTTTGTAATAAACTTTTGTTACTTCGACACTGTCTGCATCTGGGTCTTCTCCTGAAACATGATACTTTTACAAAATAGGGCTATCTTCTGTATACCACCCTTACCTTGTCACAACACAACTGATTGTCTCAAACGTATTAAGGAGGAAAGACATTCCACAAATTAACTTGTAATAAGACACACATGTTAATTGAAATGCATTCCAGGTGACTAACTCATGAAGCTGGTTGAGAGAATGCCAAGAGTGTACAAAGCTGTCATCAATGCAAAGGGTGGCTATTTGAAGAATCTCAAATCTCAAATATATTTTTGGTTACTACATGATTCCATATGTGTTATTTCATGGCTTTGATGTCTTCACTATTATTCTACAATGTGGAACATAGTAAAAATAAAGAAAAACCCTGGAATGAGTAGGTGTGGCCAAACTTTTGACTGGTACTGTATATATTGTAGAAAACAACTAATTGGTTAAGTGTGTTTTGAGAGAGCAGTACTGCCATCTAACATTAGCATCCTCATGCTGCCAAACATGCCCTCGTTAAACTGACTATCCTACCGATCCTTGATTTTGGCGATGTCATTTACAAAATAGCCTCCAACACTCTACTCAGCAAATTGGATGTAGTCTATCACAGTGCCATCCGTTTTGTCACCAAAGCCCCATATACTACCCACCACTGTGACCTGTACGCTCTTGTTGGCTGGTCCTCACTACATATTCGTTGCCAAACCCACTGGCTCCAGGTAATCTACAAATCACTGCTAGGCAAATCCCCGCATTATCTTAGCTCATTGGTCACCATAGCAACACCCACCCGTAGTATGCGCTCCTGCAGGTATATCTCACTGGTCATCCCCAAAGCCAACACCTCCTTTGGCCGCCATTCCTTCCAGTTCTCTGCTGCCAATGACTGGAACGAACTGCAAAAATCTCTGAAGCTGGAGACACTCTTATCTCCCTCACTAACTTTAAGCATCAGTTGTCAGAGCACCTTACCGATCACTGCACCTGTACACAGCCCATCTGAAATTAGCCCACCCAACTACCTCATCCCCATATTGTTATTTATTTTGCTCATTTGCACCCCAGTATCTCTATTTGCACATCATCTCTTGCACATCTATCATTCCAGTGTTAATACTAAATTGTAATTATTTTGCACTATGGCCTTTTTATTGCCATACCTCCATAACTTGCTACATTTGCACACACTGTATATATTTTTTCTGTTGTATTTTTGACTTTGTTTTGTTTACCCCATATGTAACTCTGTGTTGTTGTTTTTATCGCACTGCTTTGCTTTATCTTGGCCAGGTCGCAGTTGTAAATGAGAACTTGTTCTCAACTGGCTTACCTGGTTAAATAAAGGTGAAATAAAATAAATAAAAATCCAGAATCTGTGTGAACTGGATGAAACTAGAATCTTTGTGAACTAGTTAAGACTTTAAAGCAAAAAGCCCTGTGTGGGCTACATCCCTGAGTGGACTGAGAAGAGCGCTATACACATTTAGAGAATGCATTACAATGATATGATATAAAATAGTAAGGTGCACCTGTGATACCTATAAACCAAACCCCAATTTAGAAATAAGAAAATACTTCCGTAGAATTGAAGCCCACAGCCAACAGACAGCCCCAAGAGCTCAATGGACAGGAATAACTGTTTCTCATACAGTTTAAACTAAGTATCACAGCAAAACTGTGTTTGGGTAAGATACCAATTTGGAATAGTTCTCCAGTGGTTCAATGACGAATTAGGCAATATTTTAGCAGCCATCCAATTACATGATTTAGGTTGTAGGAACTGATCACTCCTCTATTCTGTGTGTGTGTGAGTGTGAGTATGAGTGAGATAGGAACTCAAGATGGGATTGGTGTCAGAAGTGGGATGCTCTACCGCATAGTGCGATGCGGGTGGACCGAGTTTAATGGCGTCACGAAAAAGGATGTGTGATTCTGTCTGGGGAGAGCATCAGTGAAGGTCTGCAAAGAAGACACCGGTGGCACTCTCCATGGGAGAGTGAGGGAAATGTCTGTCCTACCAAAGACGACATGGACCCGCCCTGACCAGACCTCCACTGATGACTGCCTGGGGGAACACACCATATTCACGAATCTGAACAGGAAAACCCACTGAATTTCAGTAAGTCAATTTAGAACCCACTGAATTTCAGTAAGTCAATTTAAATTAGAATTTGTAGTGAAAATAAAAGTAGTGACAAGGATCCTAAATCCCAGAGGGGATTTGGCGTTGACAGTACTGTTTGTAGGCATAGGATAAATGTCTATGTAGCCTGAGAGCTATGAGTAGTGAAAATAGAGAAGTGAGAGTTCAATACTGTATTTGGATAATAAGTTTCGATACATAATATTATCTAGAGGTTCCGATATATGGATTCTGTGAAGATATGAAAAAAAAATATATATAATAATTGTATGTGTGAATAATAGCTTACTGGAGATTTGATTAAGTAATAATGGAAATATTAATAATATACAAACTTGCACACCCAAACGAAGATGTACATGAGGGTGAAAAAGTATTCTAAGTTGGTCCCTTTATGGATCATTTGATAGAGATAAGGTTAAAGCATATGTCACAAGAGAAAAGATAATCCGTTTTTATTAAATTGCGCAAGATCTGTTTCTCCTTCAATGGATGTTGATTTTATTCGTTTGACTGCTATGATTATAAATAAATCCACTTTGCGCACGTGAAATTTCTGCAAAGAAACACTTGGACGTACTTCCCAAAAATATTATGGGCTATTGTCTGGTAATTGTGCCTGTATTTTGTGTAAGATGTAAGACTACAAACACTTTTAACTGGTCTATTTGCAGGATTTACTTGTCATTTCAATAGACATAGGTTCTATGTTACTGACTAAAATCTAGGTTTCTTTTTCTAATTCAACTATTGGTATGGTTTGCTTAGATACAGTTGAGTCGGAAGTCTACATACACCTTAGCCAAATACATTTAAACTCAGTTTTTCACAATTCCTGACATTTAATCCTAGTAAAAATTCCGTCTTAGGTCAGTTAGGATCACCACTTTATTTTAAGAATGTGAAATGTCAGAATAATAGTAGAGAGAATGATTTATTTCAGCTTTTATTTCTTTCATCACATTCCCAGTGGGTCAGAAGTTTACATACACTCAATTAGTATTTGGTAGCATTGCCTTTAAATTGTTTAACTTGGGTCAAACGTTTTGGGTAGCCTTCCACAAGCTTCCCACAATAAGTTGGGTGCATTCTGGCCAATTCCTCCTGACAGAGCTGGTGTAACTGAGTCAGGTTTGTAGGCCTCCTTGCTCGCACACAATTGTTCAGTTCTGCCCACAAATTGTCTATAGGATTGAGGTCAGGGCTTTGTGATTACCACTCCAATACCTTAACTTTGTTGTCCTTAAGCCAGTTTGCCACAACATTGGGAGTGTGCTTGGGGTCATTGTCTATTTGGAAGACCCATTTGCGACCAGGCTTTAACTTCCTGACTGATGTCTTGAGATGTTGCTTCAATATATCCACATAATTTTCCTTCCTCATGATGCCATCTATTTTGTGAAGTGCACCAGTCCCTCCTGCAGCAAAGCACCCCCACAGCATGATGCTGCCACCCCCGTGCTTCAAGGTTGGGATGGTGTTCTTAGGCTTGCAATCCACTCCTTTTTCCTCCAAACATAATGATGGTAATTATGGCCAAACAGTTCTATTTTTGTTTCATCAGACCAGAGGACATTTCTCCAAAAAGTACAATCTTTGTCCTCATGTGCAGTTGCAAACCGTAGTCTGGCTTTTTTATGGCGGTTTTGGAGCAGTGGCTTCTTCCTTGCAGAGCGGCCTTTCAGGTTATGTTGATATAGGACTTGTTTTACTGTGAATATAGACACTTTTGTACCTGTTTCCTCCAGCATATTCACAAGGTCCTTTGCTGTTGTTCTAGGATTGCTTTGCACTTTTCGCACCAAAATACATTCATCTCTAGGAGACAGAACGCGTCTCCTTCCTGAGCGGTATGATGGCTGCATGGTCCCATGGTGTTTATACTTGCGTACTATTGTTTGGACAGATGAACGTAGTACCTTCAGGCATTTGGAAATTGCTCCCAAGGATGAACCAGACTTGTGGTCTACAATTTTTTTTGATTTTCCCATGATGTCAAGCAAAGAGGCACTGAGTTTGAAGGTAGGCCTTGAAATACTTCCACAGGTACACCTCCAATTGACTCAAATGATGTCAATTAGCCTATCAGAAGCTTCTAAAGCCATGACATCATTTTCTGGAATTTTCCAAGCTGTTTAAAGGCACAGACAACTTAGTGTATGTAAACTTCTGACCCACTGGAATTGTGATACAATGAATTATAAGTGAAATAATCTAACTGTAAACTATTGTTGGAAAAATGACTTGTGTCATGCACAAAGTAGATGTCCTAACTGACTTGCCAAAACTATCGTTTGTTAACAAGAAATTTGTGGAGTGGTTGAAAAACGAGTTTTAATGACTCCAACCTAAGTGTATGTAATCTTCCGACTTCAACTGTAGATACAGCTGCCAGTGTTGTAAACTGAACGATTTAGCAGCTTGCTTAGTTTAAATTGAAAGACTCATTTATTCAACATGAATGGCGGGACGATTTCGAGGTAATAACTTTGGTGTTGCCTATTGGTTTGTTGCAGGAGCCTACTGAGAATGGGGTTGTAATTTAAATCACTGAATTAAATATTAATAAGATGGATATGAATTGAATGTATGCTTGTCAACAACTGCCAGTGTTTGTTTTATTACCTGTAGTCTAATCAGAAGGGACCGTTACCTATATCTAATGCATTCTAACGAACAGCGGATAGGCAATTGCGATAGAGCTGTGACCATTATCATGATAAAACAAGGCTGCAACGGCAATGGATTGAAGTGGTGGGCAGAAAGATGCACTGGTATTGTTAACTAGTTTAGCTCCCTCCGAAATGTATCTTTTTCCTTATGAAATTGGCCGATGTATTTTATAAATTCGGCGCATTACATGTTAATTGAAGTGTGAAGCAGAAGGAGAAGACAAAGTTGTCAAGTTTGTTTTTTAACCTTATGATAGAGGTAAACGGAGAATGGTTGTATTTTTTTCTACTGGAAAGAATAGAAGAGTTTTAGTTGAAGGAAACAGATAGAGACTAGTGAAAGTGACAAGGATGTTGATAAAGAAGGTTGATGTAAAGTTTAATGAGTGTTGACAGTATGTGAATGGTAATATGTTATTAGTGGTCTAATAATGCCATGCAGAGGCATGAATAAGTTGAATGTGAAATGTTTTTGACAATTTGTAATTATTATTAATAACTTCTATAGTTTGAGTAACACCAGCAATTTAAACAAACAGTTAATGCATTCTAAAACGATTATCTATTTTCATTATGGGGAACAGTGTCCAGATTTTAAAGGAGATTGAAGTACATGTTTTATGATTGTATATTAAGCTGATAAGACAGCACCAATTTTTTTAAGGTTCTAGATTTGTTAAACAACAGGTTTTATATTTGACTAAATCAATGCAACAGGTTAAAATGATAAGATTACCGGAAAGGGGTTCCGGGATTGTTTACTTTAGAAGGTGTTTGTTCTGCTCAATGGGACACTGTATCATCTGATGTGTTTTAAGTTTACCCTACGGTTTGCAAGCACCCACACACAACACACCTGTTATGAATATTTGTTAGTGGGGTTAATACCATGTTTGATTTATTGTGTGGGGTCTATTTTATTTGGTTTTAGTGGGTTTTTCACGGGTTAGAGAAGATGTATCTTAAGGGGCACACACATTTTTTAATTGAACACGTGAATTATTTTGATGAGAAATGTACTGAAGAAACTTACTGTAACCCTTGGATAGGAAATGTATGAAATGTTTGACTGTTTTTAAATAATTAGTCTAATATAGAAAGAAACACTTATTTGGAATGACCTCTAACCTCTGTCCTGACTTTCTAGTGTGGTTTGATCACCCTAACTGGAAAGCCGAGAGACATTGGGCGATGATTTAAAGGTCATAAATGTATGTAATTCTGATTTGAAGGTCATTTGTAATACTGATAATTATGTCGGAGTTTATAGTTCATAGCCATATTTGTGATTCGGATCACGGGAGAAAGAGAGTGTGTTGCCCTTGAATATGGGAAGGCTGTCTCAAGTCTATTTTCCTATGACCTTATGGGTACAATTCTTTCTTAATTGGGTTATTAAGGGTTGTAATTCTAATTCGATTTAACCATCAGTGTTGTTGGTTTTTAAAAATTAATCACAATGTGAGTCATGTGTAAAAAGGGGGGATTACCAGTCCCCTGAGATTTTTTGGTTAAATATGCAAATTGATTTTGTTCACATGCCTGCCGGTAAAGGGAAGAAGTGTATCAAATAATACAGTGAGGGAAAAAAAGTATTTGATCCCCTGCTGATTTTGTACGTTTGTCCACTGACAAAGACATGATCAGTCTATAATTTTAATAGTAGATTTATTTGAACAGTGAGAGACAGAATAACAACAAAACAAATCCAGAAAAACGCATGTCAAAAATGTTATAAATTGATTTGCATTTTAATGAGGGAAATAAGTATTTGACCCCTCTGCAAAACATGACTTAGTACTTGGTGGCAAAACCCTTGTTGGCAATCACAGAGGTCAGACACTTCTTGTAGTTGGCCACCAGATTTGCACACATCTCAGGGGGGATTTTGTCCCACTCCTCTTTGCAGATCTTCTCCAAGTCATTAAGGTTTCGAGGCTGATGTTTGGCAACTCGAACCTTCAGCTCCCTCCACAGATTTTCTATGGGATTAAGGTCTGGAGACTGGCTAGGCCACTCCAGGACCTTAATGTGCTTCTTCTTGCGCCACTCCTTTGTTGCCTTGGTCGTGGGTTTTGGGTCATTGTCATGCTGGAATACCCATCCACGACCCATTTTCAATGCCCTGGCTGAGGGAGATTGACAGTTCTTTTGTGTTTCTTCCTTTTGCGAATAATCACACCAACTGTTGTCACCTTCTCACCAAGCTGCTTGGCGATGGTCTTGTAGCCCATTCCAGCCTTGTGTAGGTCTACAATCTTGTCCCTGACATCCTTGGAGAGCTCTTTGGTCTTGGCCATGGTGGAGAGTTTGGAATCTGATTGATTGATTGCTTCTGTGGACAGGTGTCTTTTATACAGGTAACAAGCTGAGATTAGGAGCACTCCCTTTAAGAGTGTGCTCCTAATCTCAGCTTGTTACCTGTATAAAAGACACCTGGAAGCCAGAAATCTTTCTGATTGAGAGGGGGTCAAATGCTTATTACCCTCATTAAAATGCAAATCAATTTATAACATTTTTAACATGTGTTTTTCTGGAATTTGTTGTTGTTATTCCGTCTCTCACTGTTCAAATAAACCTACCATTAAAATTATAGACTGATCATTTCTTTGTCAGTGGGCAAACGTACAAAATCAGCAGGGGATCAAATACTTTTTTCCCTCACTGTGTATGCAGAAGTGTATGGCTGTTTGTTTTGTTTGTTCTGTTTCGGTCTTGCTTTAATATACAGTGGGGAAAAAAGTATTTAGTCAGCCACCAATTGTGCAAGTTCTCCCACTTAAAAAGATGAGAGAGGCCTGTAATTTTCATCATAGGTACACGTCAACTATGACAGACAAAATGTATTTGTTATTGACCAAATACTTATTTTCCACCATAATTTGCAAATAAATTCATAAAAAATCCTACAATGTGATTTTCTGGATTTTTTTCCCTCAATTTGTCTGTCATAGTTGACGTGTACCTATGATGAAAATTACAGGCCTCTCTCATCTTTTTAAGTGGGAGAACTTGCACAATTGGTGGCTGACTAAATACTTTTTTCCCCCACTGTAAATCTCACCAGATTGGGTCTGCTGGATGGTCGAGATTTCTCCCTAATAATTAGCCGTCTGACTCCCTGACCCTTTAACTCTGCGGTGAGGTCGACGATATGATGGAGGAGTATAAGCCAAATTGGAGAAAAAAATGTTTTCAACAGAATGTTATTCTTTTTGACATGTGTCTTAGAAATTTGTATTAAGAATATTGGGAGAAGTAATAATTTGTCATACAGTCAATAATTTGTCTGGATTTCTTGAATCAGAAATAAACTGTTGTTCTGATCTGTCCTCTCTAGAGGTTATGGTGAAGGTGACCACTGATGGTACCTATATGCATGAAAGGGACAATTTGACCAAACTGTGTGGACCTCAACCCCCTCTGACAATCTGAAGAGCCGAAAATGCTGTTCAGTATGGTCCCTCACCACTTCTACCGTGAGAGCTGAGTCCGAGCCAGCAACCTGTACACAGTATCAAGTCGAAGCTATCAACTGCCTGTTCTCACATGTCTTTTCTCTCAGGAGTGCGACAGGAGTCCACGTGGTGTGAGCATGGAGAGAGATCCGTTCCAAACTTCTCTCATGTTGCTGGTATACTGGTTGGCAAATGGACAAGACATAATGGACTGAAAAGGACAGCGGTGGCTCAGGTGAGAGACATTATCATGTGCCATCCACTTTGAACATGTGTGCCATTGGGGAGACGAACTGTGAACCTATCTGAAGAACAAAATGAAGAAACGTCAGAGGATTGAGTGCCGGGGAGGGAGGGGTTGGTCAACCGTGCCCATATTGGGGTATCAAGTTGATTTTGGAGGTCTACACGCTGCAAAATGTATAGTAATTAAGACTAAGAATGCATTGAGGTACTGATCTGTAATTATCACCGTGATGAGAAAGTTAATGCTAGAATGATGGATAATTATACTGTATGTTCATGTTAATGTAAAATGTTGCTAGTGCCGATGTGTGTTAAATTGAGGGTTTTAATTAACTGAATGATTTCCCTGAACTATTCCCTATTCCTGACTACATTTCTGATGATGAGGACCCCAATCCTGAGCATAAGGACCCAAAAGATGTGGAGCTCATGTTCCACACTGTGTGTACCAAGTGCCCAGAGAAGGGTCTCTGTCACTGGTGTAGGAAGGGTTCTGTGATGATTGCCCTATTTTCTATAATGAAGCTTGTGTATGATGTTGATTTTATGGGTTTTATTATTTTCCAGATTGACTGGGTTTTGATATATAATAAAAGTATTAAACTCAGCAACTCAAGGGAAGGTTGTTTACCATGGATAAAATTTCAGGCACCAGAAGGATGTATTTTGTTTGTTTAAATGTATGCTTAACAGTAGTTACGTAATGCTTGAACCCTTTAATTTTTATAGAAGAAACTGAGTTTCATGAGAGGGGGATGTAAGAGTAAAAATGGCCTGCTTTGTTTTATATTAATAGTTAACAATTATATACTTAACATTGGTAAAGAGATTTTGATAACTTGTAATACTGTGCTTCTGAGAAAGGATGGTTCCACTCTCTGCTCCCTGCAGCTGGTCTGGGTGTATCGTCAAGGACATGGTTTGACTCGAGTTTAGAGATAGTTTTATTAACAGAACAGACCTGTATTCTCTCCCCTCATCTTTGCTTCTGTTCAACTTGGTCACACGGTCAAAAGAAAGAACCTCTGAGAGTGACCACATTTTTCAGTTCATCCTGTCTTTTACTATCTTCCAAGGGCACAGCTGTGTGGAGATATGAGGTGAAACGGTACTAACATTATCACTTGTTTGTGTGCTATGACCCAATACACATAGCCACAAGAGGAAAACAAGGTAGCTTGTTTTCTTCCGAGCTGACGTGGAGGGGTGGAACCAGCCATGACTAAGCATTTTTAGGTTCACTTTATAAGACGTCTGTTTATCTCTGTATGTCAGAGCTCTCGGCCCAACACTCAAGAGTGTTCGGTCGACCAGCCTCATTATTGCAGAGCACTCACTCTATTCACGTGTGTGTGTGTGACGTGACCTGCTCCCTTATTAATACGTTTTGAATAAAGTAATATCCTGATTGGTGATTGACCTTGTCTCTCCTCATTGTTAAAGTAGAATTTCCACGACAATGGTAATGATTTGAGTCACTTCCTGTGGGAGTTGGGATATACACCTGTTTGTCCACCACTATACTTTGTCACCGTGATGAAGGCTGTTGTAGCCGCAACGCATTGGTGCGTTTTTTTAATTCTTGCAATGCATAAGTCGTGAAACAAAGGCTTTACAAATTTTCCACTACATGAGAGTGACCTAATTACTTCTGGAAGTTTGTTTCCAGCATTGTTTACTATCCAGCATCAACTTATTTTTGTTCTATAGATGGACGTCATATTGTATTTGTGTCTCCCCTTTTTGTAGGCCTATTAGATAGTTGCAGACAACATCATTTGTAATCTGTTTGTCAGTGTCAGCAGAGTATAGGCTAACCAGTCATTTTTGTTGTATTAAAACATATTCTCATAATGTCTCCAGTTATATAAAGTGTTGTAGAATTGCATGAAATGTGTTTATAAAAGGCAACTGTTTTCCATGCAAAGAAAGGAATCACAGTAATTGAGTTACATTATTAGCCTAAATTGTGAATTTACTCATCACATTAGGAATAGTAGGCTATCTTACATAAGTCTGCAAATGCGATGATGCATGGAATGCTTTATTATAACGGTGAATATTGAGTCACGTTGGACCGCCGAAAAAGATGGCAGCACTTTAGAGAGCTCCTAACATCTGCATGTAAATACTGAAATTCAACGGCATACACTTTCATTTTAGTCTTAATATATTGACTTGAAGTGCAGTTTAATATAAAGATAATTTACATTTGGAAACATCTTGCTAAAGTGGCATTATTGGAAGCCTAACACACAGTATTCACAGAAGGCCACACCAACTAGCAAACAAACATCAAGTCCTCCCAAATCCCCCCACCAAGACATGGATAAACACGTAAACCCAGAGAAATCGGTAAATCTGAAGGATCTATTTGAGCAAATGGGAAAGATAAACACGATTTTGTTGGATGTTGCATCCGATGTCTCCACAATAAAAACAACATCTACCGAGCTAAAGGAAAAAGTTGATGCGATACAAGAGAGGATGGAGGGGACAGAGGAACGGATTTCGACAGTGGAGAATGCCATCTCCCGTCTGGAGAAGGGTAATGAGAAACATGAGAAAAAGTTGGATATGTTGTGGAATCGTGTCGAAGAACTTGAGAACAGAAGTAGCAGAAATACGGTGAGATTGGTTCATCTGAAAGAGGGGAGTGAGGCTGGCGGTGGACTAATCTCGTGTGTGCAGAAAATCATCACAGAAGGATTTGGATTTGATGACAGGCACGAATTCGAAATTGAACAAACCCATCGCAGTTTAACCATGCCTGACGAGAATAGACACTGAGAACGGTTCTCATCCACATCCTACGATCTACAGCCTGGGACAAGGTACTTAAAGCGGCGAAAGAAAAGGGTGGCGTTCAGTGGGAAGGCCGCCGGCTGTCTTTTTTCCCGGACCTGTCCAAGGAACTGGCAATGAAGAGGAAGAAGTTTGCAATGAACGAAGAAACAATTACACGAGAAGAACGTCAGGCACACACTGGCATTCCCAGCGACCCTGCTCTTTACTTGGAAGGGAAAGAAAATTATTTTCAAGGACAATGTGGAAGCAGAGAGATTCTTGCTAGAGCAAGGTGTTTAGCCTAGATACTAGATAAAAAAGATGAGACAAGGTTAAATGCAAGTTGAATTGTATGCTGTTTACTATACAAATGAAGGTATCCTATGTGTTTACGGGACTCTCGGGAGGGTTGCTAATTTAGCCTTTCAAGTGCCTCACGGACCATAAGGAATTTTGAGTTGAGACTGCAGGTTATCTTCTGCAGCATCAAAGACAGTTCTGTGATGATTGACTCATGGAGAAGCATCGTTACATTCCTAGTTGCTTTGTTTTATTTTGGGATTGGTTTTCTATGTTAATTTACACTGTTTTATTGTACAGCTGGAGCATATATTGTGAAATGTTATATAATGATGTTCATTAGAGTTGTCACGTGTGTTAAATGGGACACTTCACGCTCACAGGCTATAACTGCTCAGTGCAAATATGGTTAATGGTTATGTAAACATAATCTCTTCGAATATAGGGCACTACGTTCATCCACCTCTGGCCTACTGACCACCTTCCGGAGACACTTGAAACCCTACCTCTTTAAGGAATACCTGGAATAGTATAAAAGTAATCCTTCTACCCCCCCTCCCCCACCCCCCCATTAAAGAAAAATAAGAAAAAAAAGGGTGGTTGTCACACAGGCTATCATAAGTTGAATGCAGCAATTTGTAAGTCGCTCTGGATAAGAGTGTCTGCTAAATGACGTAAATGTAAATGTAAATATAAATGGTTGTGGTAACCAAGTGAAGAGGAAAAAGATTTGGACATACTTAAAATCAAAACAGGCGGATATTGTGTTCATACATTTTATCACATTTAACAGATACAGATGCATTGAAATTTAGAGGATGCTGGGTTGCAGAAGTTTATCATAGCTCATTTAATTCCAAACAAAATGGGGTGATAATTCTGATAAGCAAAATACTTAATTTTGTAACATTGAAGCAACACGCTGATGAGTTTGGCAGGCTTATCTGCATTGAGGCTGTTATAAATGGGATTAAGGAAGTGTTATGCAACATATAGTTGAAGTCGGAAGTCATCAAAACTCGTTTTTCAACCACTCCACAAATTGATCACCCACACTGGAAATCCTAGAGGCATGGGCTTCGGAATTTAAGGTAATTTATAATACAGAGTTGAGGGTAATTTCTAATACTAATAACTCTGAAGAAGTTTATAATTTGGGAATACTCATATACAGTGGCGGCTCCTGAAAAAATTCTCAGGGGGGACAATTTTTCTGATGATTTAGGTGACCTACACACATTTAAAAAAAGATATGTCCAGCAACAACATGAAGACAGGGGCAGCATATAAGTCAATACTGATATACACATTACTTGCTTCAAAAAGGCCTCATGGTTGAATTTGAAATATGTGCACCTGAGCATAATTCACAACAAGCAAGCAGGAGCTTTTGATAGAGGCTACTGAAAACATTGATGCAAGTTATTGGTAATAAGACATTTTTATAGACTTCCATATTCTGCCCTCTTGTATAGATTTGTGAAAATGAACAGTGATAGACATTTTGCCTGAAAACAGAATTTGAAAATAATTTATAGAAAAGGTAAACACAGCTATCTGTATGGCTTTGTAAAAATGAACAACCATATTCTGGCCAATTGTATAGATTTGTAAATATGATGATGTCTCCTTTCATGCATACATTTTCAAATAAAGCTCTGCTTTGAGAAAGATCGAATGATATTGTTTAATCTTACCTTATGGCCTGCACACTGCTTGTGAAGCTGTCGAGGGCACGTTTGATGAAGACAGCATCGATGTCCTTCTTCTGTAGCTTCTGGTACAGAATGTCGACGTGGGGCATGATTTTGTGAAAAAGCCCCAGGAAAAAAATAAAATCTTCTTGCTATCTATGTACCTCAGCACAAGCACCAGCTGTGTCTGTGTAGAAACGTCCGTGGTCTCGTCAGCTTGGATAGCTACGAAGTTCGCCGACTTCACCTCCTCCACAATATGTTCCCTCATGAACGCTAGCATACACTCCAGTAGCTCGTTTTGAATGGTCTTTGATGTGCCCTTGAAAACTTTAGCATTTTTAAGATGGTCATCAAACACCTCATCTAATTGTGCCACAAAATTGACAAGTCCAAGAAAAATACCAGGGTTGGTGGAGCCCTCAGTTTCATATTTGCCTCGCAAAGCTAACTCAAACACTCCGCAAAACTTCACACACTGGATTAGCCGGCTGAGGATGTGGCGGTTCTTGCTAACCTCATCGTTGTGGCGGCGGACAGCTAGCCTGTATCCCTCATCCAGTTGAGTGGGAATGTTCACTCTCCCCAAAGCAGACAATCTCAAACAGCTATCCATGTGGGTCTTTGACAGCTCATGTTTCTTAATCTTTCCTGAAAGATGGTGCATGTCCGTTACACACCAGTCGCTGTCCAAGCGGTGCTGTCTGCCGTGCCGCCTTCAGGGTGAAAGAGTAAGCAGGGGGTAGCAGAAGACTGCATTAGCTACATCGCAGCCTGCTAGCCAGGTTTTTCGTTCGTACCAATTTTTGGAAAATCCTCGGGTGTAGGACTTCCCCCCTTTAGTAGAAACCTGTTGAATTATTAAATTTGGTCTGGGAGGTCCTAATTGTTTCGTTGCCAATTTATCTTGATTTGTTCGCCGACAAAAATGAACTTCTTTCAAAGAGACAATCGAGTTGCACTGAACGCTAGCCATCTTGACAGTTGTACGTGAATTGATTGACGCTGCTACCCGCTCTTTTCTTAGTTATGTTCATGGTTATGTTACGTATGACGAAAGCGCGTAAGTGCAAGCCCTCCCGGAACCCATAGAGATTGTATTGAAAGCTCTGATATTTGAAAAAAAAAAGATTTTACATGAGAGTCTGAGAGACTTCTGGGGCGATTTTCAACCTGACTGAAATCGCCCCAAAACGGGCGGGGCCATTTGAAGCACGACTTTAGCCTGATTGGACATTTAGTGGCAGATCAGACGTCTAGATTAGAACACTGAAAACTACTGTTGCCGTGATATAATTGATTAGAAAAAAAATCCCTTCCTTTTCCCGTTTGGCAGTGCGTCGCCCATATCGCCCTAATGAACACACCGCCCCTGCTCATATATATGATTAGGACCATGTAAAGGAAAGAGTGAGAGAGCTATCCCTGAATGAGGGATACCTGGAGCTAGTCAATTTTAATATTATTGAATTACTTTATGGGATGCAAGTAAGTTAAGATATTATCAAATGTTGTCATTTTAATGTCATTTATTATTTTGGTTTAACAAACAATGTTGTTGTTTTGTTTTGAACGCATGAATCACGAAGTGAGTCATGTGTACAAAGGGGGAAGTACTGATGGAATGAGGATTTATTTGGTGAATTTGCATATTGTAGTAAGAATATGAGCAGCAGTAATTAATGTGTTATGGGTTAGATTAAATGATTAGGTGAGAATGTATTTGTGGTATAAGGCAGAATCTAGAGGAGGCATGTCTAAGGACAGAGTGGACTATAACAAGCTGCAAGAATTGCACTTCCTAATCTTAAGGTTTATCCTGACTGATAAGTAGACAAGGTAAAGTAGCATACTGTGTCTCACTTAACAATGTTCTGAAGACTTTCTTCAAAGGGTGAAGGCAACTCTGCCAACCTAACAGGAGAATCTGGACATTGTATGTGACTTGGAGGCTTTGTGGCAGTAAAGGATTACAGACATAAGAGCTGGACATAATCTAGGTGGAGAGGTTAGTACTAGGTGTTGCTGGCTACCTCGATGGGAAGATGGAATCGCCACTGTGGAGCATTGTTTTTGTGTTTGTGTCTGTATGTTTTTGCAGTGAATCTCAACTTCCCTATTGGTAAGATGCTAGATGGACACACTCCACAGAGCGATGTTGATAAATGGAGAAGTACTATGGATGATCAGAGACCATAGTGAAGGAATAAGATTCAGAGATAACAGGACCATACATAGTCACCCAGTCTACACCAACGGATGAATGGATAGAGGGTATATCGACCTGGTATCATTTTAACCACTGCAACAGTGTACTATGAGGAAACGAAGAGCTAGAGATAAGGGAGCTGAGGATGCTGGAGATGACAAGGATCAGGTGATGGGGAGACAATTTTAAGAGGAATGCTACTGATGAGCTACGTGTTCTGGGTGATTCCCTCGGTGGAGGCACAGACCTCCTAGTACTTCAAGATCTTCTAGATTTTCAAGAATCACCTTCCTAGCACACCATTCAGTTCTATGTATTTGGAGGGTTTACTTAATAGAAATTGGGGAGTATATTAGAAATTGGTATTAAGAATAATTGTTAAAACATAATAATTGGTTATATAGTGAATGCTTATATGGATTTATTGGATTATAAATTAAATCAATTAAACTGTTATGTTTGTCTTCTAGTGAGGTAAATACAGATGGTGTCTTGATGCATAGCAGGTATAATTTGGCCTACAATGGTGTGTACCTAAATAAAAGAAAAAACCTATGAACCGGCTGAGGATGAATATAAGAGGCGTTGAAGAGGTTTTTGTAAAGCACCACTTCTACATGCAACCGGTGTACAACAGCCAATAGAAGCTATCAATGGATTTTCTCATGTTTTTATCTCGAAGGAGTGGGAAAGGAGTCCACCATTGAGTGAGAATGGAGAAAGATACATTCAAATGCAACATTTCTAATGTTGTTTGTATAATGGTTGGCAAATGGACAAGACAATGGGGTTGTAGAGTTGGTGGTGACTCGGATGAGACGTAGTTGTGACATTGTCATGGGCAAGTCATTTTGAAATATTAAGTTGTCTGAAGAACATAATGGAGAGACACCAGAAGATTTAAGTGCCGGGAGAAAAAAGTGTTTGCTTAGCTGTGTTAATATTAAATTGTATTTATCTAAATTTGCTAATTTGGGTAGTAGGTATATACACTGCTAAATTAATAGTATTAAGAATACATTGAGAGAATGATCTGTATTTATTATCAGGATGAGGAAAGTCATAATATAATTATGAATGTTTATACTGTATGTTAATATAAGTGTACATTCTGACAGTTGTAATGGGTGATAAAGTTTAGGGTTTTAATTTTGAGTGATATGACAAATGTGAATCACTAAGAATTGTCATTCTAAATGTGGTTGAGTTAAGTAATTTGATTGAAGATTATAATTTATAAGATGACTGAGTGATTTAAGTAAATCATTAGCATGTATTAGTATAAATATTTTCAAGATGAAGGATATTGCTTGTACAATTGAGAACTGTCTTATATAGGTATTAGGTTAAAACAGTGATACATTATGGTAATGTCTTAAGATACACTTATATGATTTATTTTGAGTAGACATTGTTGAATCATACTGTTAATGTGAGGATTGTGACTGAAATCATGAATATGTTGATTAATTGGGTTAACGTATTAACATATTAGTCATTATATACATTTGGAGTATTGGGTGGTTTTTCTTGTTAGCATATATAAGATGGGTATGGTTGAAAATGATGTATATAAGGGTGTCATTTCAAATATCTAGCATGGTTTAGACTCTAATCAAGTATATCTATTCTACGGATTGTAGAACATTTTATTTTATATCAAGTTATAGGTGAATTGTTGGGGTTAAGTAATGTCATATCTGAGTAATGTTGCTTACCACAGAAGATAGAAAGAAAGGGAGGATTGTAATGAGGTTTTCATAGTGTTGTGTGAACCAGGTTAAAGTTAGTAGATAAGTGACTTGGTGCCACAGAGTCTGCATTCCATTATGTCATGGGAGATTACTGATGTTTATGGTAGAATGATTGATGGATATGATATACTGACTTGGGGTAAAGGGAATAACATCAGAGAAGGGGGTGCCCACTGATGGTTAACAGATGTGTTGAAGAAATGTGTAATCAAAGCTATATAAGCTGAGATATGTTCTTTGTTCAGTAGTTCGGAAATGGTAAGAGGCAAAGCACTGTCTTTAGTTATAACGAACCATGGTACCTATTAAATATTTATATGAACTCCCCAGCTAAGTGTTAAATATCTTCTTGCATCATGAATTACTTGATACCCTAGAAACTCATCATAACACTGTATTTACAATGATTTACCAGAAGGCATTTAAAAACGTCTCCCTTCTGGACACCTTTAATGAGGCTTTAATATCGCTGATTCCTAAAAATGACAGAGATACTACAGAACCTGGGAATTTTAGAGCTATCAGCCTCCTTAATGTGGATTGTAAGATTCTTACTAAGACCCTTGCGACACGCTTAGAGAAGGCACTACCTAATACATACATAGGGACCAAGTAGGATTTATTAAGAACATGACCTCAACTGATAATATGAGGAGGCTCTTACATCTCATGTGGTTAAACCGCTCAAATATAGTTCCTACCGCTGCTGTCTCCTTAGATGCTGAGAAGGCATTTGATATGGTAGAGTGGGCTTTTCTCTTAAGAACCCTGGAAAAATTTGGTTTTGGACCTGACTTTTGTAAATGGATAGGGGTCCTCTATTCCAATGATGTCTCCTTTTTTTGGTCTTTCTAGAGGCACAAGGCAGGGATGCTCACTCTCCCCTCTCCTGTTTACCATGGTTTTATAGCCTCTTGCGACAATGATAAGAACAGATGTAGACCACCACAAGTCTGGTTCATCCTTGGGAGCAATTTCCAAATGCCTGAAGGTACCACGTTCATCTGTCCAAACAATAGTACGCAAGTATAAACACCATGGGACCACACAGCCGTCATACCGCTCAGGAAGGAGACGCGTTTTGTCTCCTAGAGATGAACGTACTTTTGTGTGAAAAGTGCAAATCAATCCCAGAACAACAGCAAAGGACCTTGTGAAGATGCTGGAGGAAACAGGTACAAAAGTATCTATATCCACAGTAAAACGAGTCCTATATTGACATAACCTGAAAGGCCGCTCTGCAAGGAAGAAGCCACTGCTCCAAAACCTCCATAAAAAAAGCCAGAATACGGTTTGCAACTGCACATGGGGACAAAGATCGTACTTTTTTGAGAAATGTCCTCTGGTCTGATGAAACAAAAATAGAACTGTTTGGCCATAATGACCATCGTTATGTTTGGAGGAAAAAGGGGGTGGCTTGCAAGCCGAAGAACACCATCCCAACCGCAAAGCACGGGGGTGGCAGCATCATGCTGTGGGGGTGCTTTGCTGAAGGAGGGACTGGTGCACTTCACAAAATAGATGGCATCATGGGGAAGGAAAATTATGTGGATATATTGAAGCTCAAGACATCAGTCAGGAAGTTAAAGCTTGGTCGCAAATGGGTCTTCCAAATGAACAATGACCCCAAGCATACTTCCAAAGTTGTGGCAAAATTGCTTAAGGACAACAAAGTCAAGGTATTGGAGTGGCCATAACAAAGCCCTGACCTCAATCCTATAGAAAATGTGTGGGCAGACCTGAAAAAGCGTGTGCGAGCAAGGAGGCCTACAAACCTGACTCAGTTACACCAGCTCTGTCAGGAGCCAACTTATTGTGGGAAGCTTGTGGAAGGCTACCCAAAACGTTTGACCCAAGTTAATCGATTTAAAGGCAATGCTACCAAATACTGATTGAGTGTATGTAAACTTCTGACCCACTGGGAATGTGATGAAAGAATTAAAAGCTGAATGAAATCATTCTCTCTACTATTATTCTGACATTTCACATTCTTAAAATAAAGTGGTGATCCTAACTGACCTAAGACAGGGAATTTTTACTAGGATTAAATGTCAGGAATTGTGAAAAACTGAGTTTAAATGTATTTTGATAAGGTGTATGTAAACTTCCGACTTCAACTGTATATGGTGAAAATGTGCTTCAGACTCATGTGCCACTGATGACCCGGTACCAAACAAAAGAAAACATACTGAAACAGGGAGGGACTACCTAGACTTGTCCAATAAGAAATGCAAATTTTCGTTTTCTGTTGTAAAATGTTTTTTTTTTATGTTCCTTGTGTGCCCTAATGAACACAGCCCTACATTAACCAGGACCAGAATGACCCTGAAGCTGCAGATGGAGACACCAGCAGATTATGAATCAAGTGGTTAGCTGCAGAGGACAATCTCGAGGGATATCCCTCATCTTTTTGTTACATTCACTGAGTGGCTACATTTTTAGATGCAGAGGTGATATAGTGACCCAGGTGAAACTTGACATGACAGAGCTAAGTTACTAGTAATATGCAGTATATAATACATCCACTATTGAAAAAATAAATTCGATACACATTAAATTGTACACTCTTGTGGTTGACTTTTAGATTTCTAATGCTCAACCATAAATTACTTTTCTGATGTTTTAAAGTAATTGTCATGCCAGTGAGCTGAAGTTGTTTCAAACAGAGTCAATGAAAATAAGTCTGTTGACTTTGTTTTTAATCCTCAATGATATTTCATGTGTGTATTGTTGTATATGGCTGAGGTAACTCTATATGCATTTTACATTTGTCAAATGAATAAATTCAGATTCGGTTCTGGTTTTACAGATTTTCATCTACTGTACAGTACTAACGTCAGTTCTACTTTTCACCAGCAGGTGGGTGTGTTGTGCTGTAAATGTCCATTCATGACAGTTAATTTCTGTGCCTCAACGGCTGCGTTTAGACAGGCAGCCCAATTCTGATATTTTTTTCACTAATTGGTCTTTTGACCAATCACATCAGATCTTTTTCAGAGCCGATTGGTCAAAAGACCAATTAGTGGAAATAAGATCAGAATTCAGCTGCCTGTGTAAACACAGCCAATGATAAGTTTTATCAATCTCTACAATCTGAAATCTGTCAGCCCATTAAACATTTATCATTTATCTGCACATGTCTGTCTAACATAAATGTTGTTTTCACTCATTATGATATAAATTCACTTTTTATTTTAAAATGAGGGTTAACTTCAAAGAGCCTATTGATCATTGTGTAATAATGATGCGTTTAAGCCAGACGTGCCTTAATTAGTAGCCTACAGCAGTGAAGTATTAAAGTTCAGTCTAACCTGGGAGGCTTTTTTAAATAGGCTTTGATTACTGGGGAGTGTTGGTGCAATGTTAGTGTCCAGGTAACTAAGGGTATTTATCACGGCTCAGGAGAAGACCCAGATCGAGACAGTTTCAAAGTAACAAAAGTTTATTACAAAAACAGGGGGGCAGGCAAACGACAGGTCAAGGGCAGGCAGAGGTCAGTAATCCATAACACCGTCCAAAAGGTACAGAACGGCAGGCAGACTTAGGGTAACGGCAGGCAGAGGTCAGTAATCCAAGGCGGTGTCACAAGGTACAGAACAACAGGCAAGCTCAGGGTCAGGGCAGGCAGAATGGTCAAAACCGGGAAAACTAGAAAACAGGAACTAGAGAAAAACAGGAGTACGGGAAAAATGCTGGTAGGCTCGATGAGACAAGACGAACTGGCAACAGACAAACAGAGAACACAGGTATAAATACCCTGGGGATAATGGGGAAGATGGGCGACACCTGGAGGGGGGTGGAGACAAGCATAAAGACAGGTGAAATAGATCAGGGTGTGACAGTACCCCCCCCCCCCTCTAGGGGTGCCACCTGGCGTCCTACATGGGCGCATACCTGGTTGACCGGGGTGCTGGCGTTGGAACTCAGCGATGAGGCCTGGGTCCAGTATGTCCCTAGCGGGGACCCATCCACCTCTCCTCCGGGCCATAACCCTCCCTGTCAACCAGGTACTGGAATCCCCTGCCCCGCGGTCGAACCTTCAGGTGGCGCCTCACTGTGTACGCCGATTGGCCGTTGATGAGACGGGGGAGAGGGCTGGGCCTGGAAACAGGTGACAAAGGGCTGTGAGACATAGGTTTAATCCTAGACACATAAAAAGTGGGATGTATACGGAGGGTACAGGGCAACAGAAGACTAACAGCAGAAGGGCTAATAATCTTGGAGATGGGGAAAGTGCCGATAAAACGGGGGGAAAGTTTGCGGGACTCCACCCGGAGGGGCAGATCTCAAGTGGACAGCCATACCCTCTGCCCAAGACGATACCGGGGAGCTGAGTCCGGTGGCGGTCCGCTTGTCGTCGATACCTGGAGGTGGTCTTGAGAAGAGTCGACCGGGCTCTCTTCCAGGTATGGTGACAGCGGCGGACAACATCTGGGCCGAGGGTATGCAGACCTCTTCCTCTTGCTCCGGGAAGAGCGGGGGCTGATAACCCAGGGAACACTCAAAGGGTGAGAGACCAGTGGCAGAACAGGGGAGGGTGTTGCGGGCGTATTCAACCCACACGAGTTGCTGGCTTCAGGTGGTGGGGTTGGCGGAGACAAGGCAGTGAAGAGTTGTCTCCAGGTCTTGATTGGCTCGCTCCGACTGGCCGTTGGACTGAGGGTGGAAACCGGAGGATGTCGTTGAAAATTGTTCTCAATCTTAATAAAAACCAAAGTATTTCCAGAGTTTTTGTAGAATTAAGATAGACTTTATTACAATTTAGATAAAGCCGAGGTGGTCTGCAGAGCATCTGATTTTCCACCTCCCAGCTCTCTGTTTATATAGTCATTTTACATATATTTTAGCTTAATCCCTCCCTCGTTGGTTCCCCCACCACTGTCTCCAAATCTCAATTTTTGACCACTCTGCCCACTCTCTTAATTTATGGTAGTGGGGAATTCTGACTCCTCCTCCTCCTGTGTATTTCAGAATCGAAGACAATAGTGGCCGGACCAAGCTTTCTCATGCAAGAAATAACAGAGCCATCTCTTATCAGTCAGGAAAAGCCTTGAGGTTAAGGAGTGCACACCCTCCTGCAGCCTGTCCCAGTTCACCAGTTTCAGAGATAGGCCCCCTCTGCACACAAAGTCTCCAGCCACAAATACATTTGCACATAAAACATCCCATCTAACCCATAACACATTATAAAACATATCAATCAATACTTAAATATTGTTCTCTCACGTCACCCCGCTCCTCCGCACACTCCACTGGCTTCCAGTTGAAGCTCGCATCTGCTACAAGACCATGGTGCTTGCCTACGGAGCTTTGAGGGGAACGGCACCTCCATACTTTCAGGCTCTGATCAGTCCCTACACCCAAACGAGGGCATTGCGCTCTTCCACCTCTGGCCTGCTGGTCCCCCTACCTCTGCGGAAGCACAGTTCCCACTCAGCCCAGTCAAAACTGTTCGCTGCTCTGGCACCCCAATGGTGGAACAAGCTCCCTCACGACGCCAGGACAGCGGAGTCACTGACCACCTTCCAGAGATACTTGAAACTCTACCTCTTTAAGGAATACCTGGGATAGTATAAAAGTAATCCTTCTACCTCCCCCCTACCCCACCCCCACAAAATAAATAAATACATTAAATATATATATATATATATATATATATATATATATATATATATATATATATATATATATATATATATATATATATATAAAACAAATGACAATTAGAAATATACTCTAAAAATTAAACATAAAAAAAAAGTAAAGTGGTTATCCCACTGGCTATCATAAGGTGAATGCACCTATTTGTAAGTCGCTCTGGATAAGAGCGTCTGATAAATGATGTAAATGTAAATATGGTTTAAACATGTCATGTCCATAACCCATCCTCAACCATATACATTTAAGACATTCCTAACAGTCATCCTCCCTGGACCTTGAGCCACGCTGGTTTCTTCTTGTGACTATGTGTATGTGGCTATGTGCATCGAGTCAGGCTGTGTGTGTCAGGTCATAGCGCACAAACAAGTGATAACGTTAGTTCCGTTGCTACTCCTATCTCCACACAGCTGCACCCTTGGATGATAGCAAAAGACAGGATGAACTGAAAAACGGTGGTCATTCTGAAGCTCTTTGTCCTGACTGTGTGACCAGGTTACTCAGAAGCAACAAGAAACAATACGGGTCTATCTGTTTCTGAAGTTTATCTCCATCCCATGTCCTTGACTACACACCCTGACCAGCTGCAGGGAGCTAGAGGGAACCATCATTTCTCAGAAGAACAGCATTTGCACTAAAGAAATGTCTCTACCATGTTTAAGCATATTATAATATATGTAATGGAAAAATTCCTATAGAGCCATTTCATCATGGCTCTGTTTTAACCCTTTAATTGTTTCTTAATCCATAGGCATATAAGCGTTTCATTCTACAGTCGTGGTCAAAAGTTTTGACATTGACACAAGTATTGGTCTTCACAAAGTTAGCTGCTTCTGTGTTTTTAGATATTTTTGTCAGATGTTACTATGGTATACTGAAGTATAATTACAAGCATTCCATAAGTGTCAAAGGCTTTTAATGACAATTACATAAAGTTTATGCAACGAGTCAATATTTGCAGTGTTGACCCTTCTTTTTCAAGACCTCTGCAATCCACCCTGGCATGCTGTCAATTAACTTCTGGGCCACATCCTGATTGATGGCAGCCCATTCTTGCATAATCAATGCTTGGAGTTTGTCAGAATTTGTGGGTTTTTGTTTGTCCACCCGCCTCTTGAGGATTGACCACAAGTTCTCAATGGGTTTAAGGTCTGGGGAGTTTCCTGGCCATGGACCCAAAATGTCGATGTTTTGTTCCCTGAGCCACTTAGTTATCACTTTTGCCTTATGATGAGGCTCCATCATATGCTGGAAAAGTCATTGTTCGTCATCAAACTGTTCTTGGATGGTTGGGAGAAGGTGCTCTCGGAGAATGTGTTGGTACCATTCTTTAATCATGGCTGTGTTCTTAGGCAAAATTGTGAGTGAGCCCACTCCCTTGGCTGAGAAGCAACCCCACACATGAATGGTCTCAGGATGCTTTACTGTTGGCATGACACAGGACTGATGGTAGCGCTCACCTTGTCTTCCCGGACAAGCTTTTTTCCGGATGCCCCAAACAATCGGAAAGGGGATTCATCAGAGAAAATTACTTTACCACAGTCTTCAGCAGTCCATTCCCTGTACCTTTTGCAGAATATCAGTCTGTCCCTGATGTTTTTCCTGGAGAGAAGTGACTTCCTCACTGCCATTCTTGACACCAGGCCATCCTCCAAAAGTCTTCGCCTCACTGTGCGTGCAGATGCACTCACACCTGCCTGCTGCCATTCCTGAGCAAGCTCTGCACTGGTGGTGCCCCGATCCCGCAGCTGAATCAACTTTAGAAGACGGTCCTGGCGCTTGCTGGACTTTCTTGGGCGCCCTGAAGCCTTCTTCACAACAATTGAACCTCTCTCCTTGAAGTTCTTGATGATCCGATAAATGGTTGATTTAGGTGCAATCTTACTAGCAACAATATCCTTGCCTATGAAGCATTTTTTGTGCAAAGCAATGATGATGGCACATGTTTCCTTGCAGGTAACCATGGTTAACAGAGGAAGAACAATGATTTCAAGCACCACCCTCCTTTTAAAGCTTCCAGTCTGTTATTCTAACTCAATCAGCATGAGTGATCTCCAGCCCTCAACACTCTCACCTGTGTTAACGAGAGATTCACTGACATTATGTCAGCTGGTCATTTTGTGGCAGGGCTGAAAAGCAGTGGACATGTTTTTTTTTGGATTAAGTTCATTTTCATGGCAAAGAGGGACTTTGCAATCAATTGCAATTCATCTGATCACTCTTCATGACATTCTGGAGTATATGCAAATTGCCATCATAAAAACTGAGGCAGCAGACTTTGTAAAAATTAATATTTGTGTAATTCTCAAAACTTTTGACCACGACTGTTCAACATGCATAATTCATATAATTGGTTGGTTATGTTGTCTGGCCTTAAGTGAGACAGAGTAGTTAACCAAAAATTCCCATCAAAGACGGGCTGATCAACAACCCAATGAGTGTGCAGAACGCCTTCCAGAACCAGGACAAGAACTGAGGACCCCAGGCGGAGTCCATGTCCACCCGGAGTCCATGGATCCGGAAGACGTGCTGCACCATGAGCTGGGCCGTCTCTTTGGCATTGGGTAGCTTGGGGAGAGGAATGAAATGGCGGCTTTGGAATACCGGTCCAATACTGTCAGGATGACGGTGTTGCCATCAGACAGGGGGAGACCCGAGACGAAGTCCAGGGATATGTGAGACCAGGGATGGTGAGGGACAGGCAGTGGTTGAAGGAGACCAGCCGGAGCTTGCCAAGGCGTCTTGTTCTGCACACAGATTTGCAGGCGGCGACGAATGCGGAGACGTCAGGAACCATGGTAGGCCACCAAAAGCACTGTCGCACAAAGGCCAGAGTCCGACGGGAGCCCGGGTGGCAGGCAAGCCTGGAGGAGTGGGCCTCACGGACCTGCTTCTCTATTCCCCAGCTGAATGCCGTCGCCAGGCACGAGGTGGGAAGGATGGTCTCTGGGTCCGAGGGTGTTGCCGCGGGGCTATAGCGGCGTGACAGTGCATCTGACTTGATAATCTTGGATCCCGGTCGGTAGGAGAGGGAGAAGTTAAACTGGATGAAAAGCAGGGCCCACCTAGCTTGCCTGGAATTGAGACGCTTGGTGGTGCAGAGATATTCCAGGTCCTTCTGGTCCATCCATACAATGAACGGATGTTCCGCCCCCTCCAACCAGTGCCTCCACTCCTCCAACGCCATCTTCACCGCGAGAAGCTCACGATTCCCCACATCATAATTATTCTCCGTGGCATTGAGGCGATGGGAGAAGGCGGCGCAGGGATGTAACTTGAGGTCCAGGGCAGAACGCTGGGACAGGACAGCCCCCACTCCGACATCCGAAGCATTGGCCTCCACCACAAACTGACGGGACGGGTCAGGATGAAGAAATATGGGAGCTGTGGTGAAGTGGTGCTTGAGGTCCCGGAATGCCCAGTCAGCAGCTGGGGACCATGTGAATGGAACCTTGGGAGAGGTGAGTGCAGACAGGGGGGAAGCCAGGGTGCTGTAACCCCGGATAAAGTGTCGATAAAAGTTGGCAAATCCCAGGAAATGTTGCAGCTGCACTCTGGATATAGCCTGGGGCCAATCCACCACCGCTCTCACCTTCCTGGGATCCATCTGTATATTCCCTGCAGCGATGATGTAACCAAGAAAGGGGATTGTGGAGTGATGGAATTCGCACACAAAAAGCTGGTTCTCCAGGAGGCGCTGGGAGACCTGTCGGACATGGAGCACGTGTTCTTGGGCTGAGCGGGAAAAAACACAGTTGGAGCGTTGGTGAGGCCAAATGGCATGACCAGATATTGGTAGTGACCGCTGGCCGTGTTGAAGGCAGTCTTCCACTCATCCCCTTCCCATATCAGCACCAGGTGGTAAGCGTTCCGCTGGTCCATCTTGGAGAAAACGTTGGCCCCCTGGAGAGGCTCGAAGGCCGAGGTGATGAGTGGTAGCAGGTAGCGGTTCTTCACCGTGATGTCGTTGAGGCCCCGGTAGTCAACGCATGGGTGCAGAGTTTTGTCCCTCTTCTCCACAAAGTAGAAGCCTGAGCCGGCGGGGGAGGCAGAAGGACGGATACACTCTGCAGCTAGGGAGTCCTCGATGTAGGTCTCCATAGCCTTGGTCTCCGGACCCGACAGAGAGTACAGTCGTCCCCGGGGCGGTGTGGTGCCTGGGGAAGCGAAGTGGCCCAGGCCTGGTACTCCGTGGGAATGGCGGAGAGTTCCGGGGCAACTTCCGAGCACCCAGGAAGATGTCCCGGGGCAGGCTGCGCTGACTTCAGGCAATGGGCGTGGCAGAACAGGTTCCAGTCCATGATGGCACCAGCAGTCCAGTCAATGAGGGAATTGTGTCGCTGGAGCCAAGAGAATCCCAATACCACGGGAACCTGAGGAGACTTGATTAGCATGAATGGAATAGCCTCGCTGTGGTTCCCTGACACTCATAGTTTCATGAGGTGGTATTGTGGGTGATCCGGCCTATAGAGCACCCGTCCAGCACTCTATCATCCATGGGTAGCGTCCATAAAACTCTCATCGGCTCCAGAGTCGATGAGTACCCGGAGAGATTTCGACTGGTTCCCCCACAGCAGGATGGCATGGAAAGGGGTGCGAGTAAGGGGAGAGGAACAGTTATCCGTATGGTGAGCCTGGTCTTTTAGTGGACAGGAAAACACGAAATGACCAGTAGTCCCGCAATACAGGCAACTCTTCGTGTGAAGCCTGTGTAGACATTCGGTTGGGGACAGCCTAGTTCTGCCTAGTTGCATCGGCTCGGGAAGAGGTGGATCGTCAGACTTCTGAGACTCTCGGGTGAACTCGGGTAGCCTCGGGTTCTCTCGGCAACGGAGACGTCGGGGACCTACGGGGTGGAATCCTTGGGCGGGCAAGTGGAATCGGACCTACTCTCCTTCCTACGTTCTCGTAACCGCCCATCGATCCGGATGTTCAAGGCGATGACCGAGTCGAGATCCGTCGGTAGTTCCTGGGATGCTAGCTCGTCCTTAACTTCCTCCAATACTCCGTGCAGGAACGTGTCCAACACCGATTCTGGGTTCCAGGCACTCTCAGCTGCGAACGTGCAGAAATCCACGGCACAGTCTGCCACACTACGGAAGTCTTGCCGAAGCTGGAGTCTGACCTGTTGGGGCCGCCAGGGGTATGTTTGGAATGGGTGGGAGGGTGCGTGAGTAAAAAATAAAAAATTAAGTGTAATTCTATTTTTATGATTGTATTGCCCCTGTGACCCAATAAAAAACAATTGTTCACACATTTCTTTTTAAGGATTTCCCCTCGACCACGCCCACAAACTGGGGAAAACAAAGATTCTTTCCCATTGACCCCCCACAACAGACAACTTCTTTGTCGATTAGTTATACGTAAATAACCAAAATATGCCGATAAGCTGCTGTGTTGGTCAAGGTACATGTAACCAGGTAAAACATCCCGACCTACAGTTCGCAATGCTCACACATAGAGAAATGTAGCCTGCGAGAAGAGCCCTGTGGCTTCAGGCTATTCTGGGTGGGAGAGTGGGAAATGTGGGCACCCGGTGTACAAGTAGGCTACACATAGATATGTGTTTGGAAAACATTTAATCACAGGTCAGACATTTATCTTGTTTAGTATAGTCTGTTTGTAACTCCACTAGGGCTGACCCCAATTAGTCGACTGGTCGATTGTTTGGTCGTTAGGCTGTTGGTCTACCGATATTCTTTTAGTCGAGCAGTAAAAATATATATAATTTATATATATATTTGCGCCCATCTCAGTGAAGTAATCCATTGCGGAGGCCTAGACTAAAAGCCAATTCATGCTTGATCTGAAAATGTGGTTGGAGGCTACATATGGAGGGTGTGATGCAATTGCAGAGCCTCCAGAGGCATGCAGAGGCCAAATCGAACTCTGTACCACATCGTCATGCGCCTCCCAGATTTTGTAACAATGGGGAGGGCTCTGTATAGCTCCGCATTGACATGATTGGTTGACGGTAGAAAACACAAACTCACTTCCTTGACAACAGCTCTGCACTGCTCCGCAAACGCAAGAAGTATGAATGCCCTGACTTCTGCTGATGTCATATCACCCGTAAATGCTGCATGGCCAATGTAGATGTGTATATTGTATACTGATGTCAACTATAACAGAGGATATTGTTGTGGTGAAAGTGTCGTGAGCTATTGGCTTCCTTGAACAATACAGGATCACCTTCAAACTACTCATTCTCACCTACAAAGCACTCAATGGACTGGCACCCTTATACCTTACTGACCTTCTGCACTCCTACATTCCGACCTGCTTACTGCACTCCTCTAACAATGGCCTCCTCATCATTCCTTGCACCAGGCTCCGCTCCATAGGAGACGTTGCTTTTAGCAGTGCAGTCCCCCAAAATAGCACACAAAAACTTATAAAAACTGGCACGAATCTCCGGTTTATTGTACAGATGCGGTGGTACAAGACAATGGGCGCTCTTGCTCCAGCGCCACGGGACACAGTTCTACCGTGACAGAGCTAAGGCAAACACACCATGTTGTTTCACTATTTGACCAGATATTCAACTGACTAACAGGCCAGATACAGTCGGTTATAAGCACACAATAATGCACGTGACCCATGACTGTATCAATATTATAAAGATATTATAGTCCACATATAATATTATATGCCATTAAGCTGACACATTTGAGCGACTTAGTCACACGACTTAGTCATGCGTAGCTTAACCTCTTTCTAAATATGTTGGAAAACAAATTACTTCATGTAATGAAGAGTACATGTGTAATAAAACAAATCACTTTTAAATTATTCTCTAATTAAACATTACGGAATACCAAGTCAGCTATTTTATTGGTGTGACTAACTTGTTATTGGTGGGTGGGGTTTTCCCCCATACATTTCCAGTGTTTCCCAGTGGCCAGAAGATTCCCAATATTTGTAAAGGTTGGCTTGCCTTGAGAGGACAAGAGAAGTGAAGGTGACATACACCAAACTTCCAGTAATGGCAGCCTGGTAGTTGAATCGTAAGTATGGTCAAAGTATGACCTCCAGCCAGGATCAGCTCTCCTTCTCCCTGGGCACGCAACCCTAAACCTATGACCTTTGTATGTATTGCTGTTTCTAATTTAAAGTGTGGTCCTCTGTAGCTCAGCTGGTAGAGCACGGCGCTTGTAACGCCAAGGTAGTGGTTTCGATCCCCGGGACCACCCATACACAAAAAAAATGTATGCATGCATGACTGTAAGTCGCTTTGGATAAAAGCGTCTGCTAAATGGCATATTAGTATTATTATTATTATAAAGTGAAAGCTAATAAGTATATATTGGTGATAGGATCATTGTATGAGCGTTAGCGCTGAAGATTGTGTGATATTATTGCAGAGCGCTCCAATGGTGATTATAGAGATGTGACTCTCTAATAATGGTGCTGAAAGATATTGGTGATTCAGAAAATAAATCTGCTGTCTATTTGAAATCTATCTCAGGCAGATACAACTAATTGCATTAGGCTGTATCAAGGGCTTTGTGATTCATTGGCCAGTCAATTCAGGTGTGATAGTGCCAGGCTGGATAAAAATGTTTTCTTACTGTTCACTTGGAAACAAATTAGGAAACATGGCATCACTTTGTATTTCCATAATAACCGCTATGTAACTGCTATGTAATTACAGTCTGGCAGTATTGGTTATTAGATAACAGCACACAGCACAACTCCAGCCAACATGTTTCAGAACAATGTTGATACTGCATTTATTACTGTGTACTAGTTATATAGGTTTGAGGGCAGCTTGATGCAGTGTGACTAGATACAGTGTCATTACTACTTACATGGGCATCTATCTCACAACTGCTGAATGATTATGGATTGATAAGTGATTTGTATTGAACCGCATAGTTTTAAGTAATAGATTTCTGAATACATTTCACTTATGATTCAAACCATGGACCTCATTCCTGTAAATCACTCATTAATGTGCAAAAACCTTCCTCAACCATGAATGCTTATTGTCAGATGAATCCATATTCCTCCTTCCCCTGGGCGAGATCATGCAACATCCTAAAGTTCACTTCCACTGCTATGCACCCAGATCTACCTCTCCACCAAACCCACCACTCCCCTCCCTCATCAGCTGCCTTCACGACATCCAAAGATAGATGAGCATGAACCTCCTCAAACTCAACAGCAACAAGAGAGGTCATGCTCATCGGCTCTAAATCCACTCTCTCCAAGCATCACCACAGATGGTTTCCTCATCCCTCTGTAAACACAAGTCAAAAGCCTCAGTGTCTCCCTGGATAGTTCCCTCTCTTTCGAACCCCACATAAAAACCAGCACCCGGACAGCATTCTTCCACCGCCGCAATATCTCCAGGCTCCACCCCTCACTGTCAGCACGAAACCCTAATCCATGCCTTGGTTACTTCTTGACAAGACTACTGTAAGATTCATCACCAGATGCCTTGGTTACTTTATGATTATACTACTGTAACAATCACCAGATGCCTTGGTTACTTCCTGACTAGACTACTGTAACATTAATCACCAGATGCCTTGGTTACTTCCTGACTAGACTAGTGTAACACTCTCCTCACCAGATGCCTTGGTTACTTCCTGACTAAACTACTGTAACACTCTCCTCACCAGATGCCTTGGTTACTTCCTGACTAGACTACTGTAACACTCTCCACACCAGATCCCCACCAACCTCATCAATAGATTCCAACTGGTTCCAACTGCTGCCAGAATCCACACCAGCACCAGATCAACTGAACACATCAAACCAATCCTGGCTCCCTGTGCAATCCTGTATTAACTTTCAAATACTCCTCCTCACCTACAAAGCCCACCACAACCTGGCACCCACCTACCTCTGATTTTCTCCCAGTCTATGCCCCCTCCCTCCGCTCCTCCTCTGCTGGTCTCCTCGTCTCCCCCGCATTCCACCATGGGTGCCCGGGCCTTTATCTCCAATTCCCAACCCTACCACCTTAAACCAAACCCTTACCCTAAACCGGTTAGCCTACCACCTTAAATCAAACCCTTCCCTAAACCGTGTTTGTATCCTCTTCCCAACACCTCCCTCCTCTATTTATCTGTCCTATTTTGTCTGGTCCTTTGATTTTAGATTGTTTAGATTTCATATTGCTGTTGATTGATGCACTTGATTTTATGACTTTATGTATCACATTTCATTTTATGTAGGCCTACTTTTAATGTAAGATGTCCTTGAGTGTCCTTAAAGGTGTCCGCCCAATTAAAATGAATTATTGTTATTAGTAGTAGTGAATCAGGGGGAAAAAAACCCCCAAAATATGTAAGTGGCCAGTTAATATCATTATTTAAATAATACTCTTACTTTAAAAACCCTTTAAAAAATAATCCAGCAGGAAACATTCTTATTTGAAATGAGGAACATATCATATTTTTCAGACTAAAAAAGGATTTCTGTGGAAAGACGCATTATGGAATGGAGAGGTAAAAGTGATAGAGCAATTCTCAACATTTCACATCAGAATGTAGGACTACATTTTTTATGTTGGAATAAACATTAATCTGAGAATACATACCTTTCCCCTTCAGCACCTCTGCGCAGAACAAGTTATAGGCAGACACACTGCGCTTATAACCAGCAGCTTTGCGGCGCTGGGTGTTGCAGGAGGTATTAAGTGAACGCCCATAGTTACCAATCCAGTTCTGTAATTTGAAAGGAAAGCATTGTCATTAGACGTAACTCAACTAAAAACATTCACGCATAACACTGTATAACTTCTGTGTTGATCAAATGCAGTTTACAGTACCATAATTAAACATGATTTTACACTGTTGCCTGATCCTGCCTAATCCGCAGTGTTTCAGGTGGTGGATTGTTTATTCTTTATTTCACAATATTCTAATAATATAGGGGGTTAGGAAAGAAAACACTTGGCCTGGGGTCATTCAGTTGTCTTGTGCTGTGGTGGAATGTCTCCCCATTATGCTTGCACCAATCCAATGCTTTTAAATGCATGAGGTGAAATGGAAGTGTGAACACTTCTGGATGCAGGGTATCAGAACACAGCCTATTTCTTTCCCCGAAATCAATTTGACCCCCCAATCCCTCTTGCCAAAATCCCTCAAAATCCACCAACCTTGTAGTCACATGTCCCTAATTCCACCTCCCTCTCACCCCCCACCCACACCTACCCTCCATTTCATACCTTAACTACAGACACAGGCAGTCCTGTAGCTGCAGCAGCCTCCGTCACCAGGGCTGAGGACCTCCTTTTCATACCCCGTTCATAAGACACAAGGGTGCCCCTGATGTTAGACGTTACAGTCGTATGAAAAAGTTTGGGCACCCCTGACAATTTCCATGACCATGATTTCCATTTATAAATAATTGGGTGTTTGGATCAGCAATTTCATTTTGATCTATCAAATAACTGATGGACACAGTAATATTTCAGTAGTGAAATTAGGTTTATTGGCTTAACAGAAAATGTGCAATATGCATCAAAACTAAATTAGACAGGTGCATAAATTTGGGCACCCCAACAGAAAAATCACATCAATATTTAGTATAGCCTCCTTTTGCTAAGATAACAGCCTCTAGACGCTTCCTATAGCCTCTAAGGAGTGTCTGGATTCTGGATGAAGGTATTTTGGACCATTCCTCCTTACAAAACATCTCCAGTCAGTTAGGTTTGATGGTTGCCGAGCATGGACAGCCCGCTTCAAATCATCCCACAGATTCAGGTCTGGGGACTGGGATGGCCATTCCAGAACATTGTACTTGTTCCTCTGCATAAATGCCCAGGTAGATTTTGAGCAGTGTTTTGGGTCGTTGTCTTGTTGAAATATCCAGCTCCGGTGTAACTTCAACTTTGTGACTGATTCTTCAACTTTATTCCCAAGAATCTGCTGATATTGAGTGGAATCCATGCGACCCTCAACTTTAACAAGATTCCCAGTACCGGCATTGGCCACACAGCCCCACAGCATGATGGAACCCCCACCAAATTTTACTGTGGGTAGCAAATGTTTTTCTTGGAACGCTGTGTTCTTTTGCCGTCATGCATAACGCCCCTTGTTATGACCAAATAACTCAATCTTTGTTTCATCCGTCCACAGCACCTTATTCCAAAATGAAGCTGGCTTGTCCAAATGTGCGTTTGCATACCTCAAGCGACTATGTTTGTGGCGTGAGTGCAGAAAAGGCTTCTTCCGCATCACTCTCCCGTACAGCTTCTCGTTGTGCAAAGTGCGCTGAATTGTTGAACGATGCACAGTGACACCATCTGCAGCAAGATGATGTTGTAGGTCTTTGGAGGTGGTCTGTGGGCTGTTTTTGACCGTTCTCACCATCCTTCGCCTTTGCCTCTCCGATATTTTACTTGGCCTGCCACTTCTGGCCTTAACAAGAACTGTGCCTGTGGTCTTCCATTTCCTCACTATGTTCCTCACAGTGGACACTGACAGCTTACATCTCTGCGATAGCTTTTTGTAGCCTTCCCCTAAACCATAATGTTGAACAATCTTTGTTTTCAGGTCATTTGAGAGTTGTTTTGAGCCCCCCATGTTGCCACTCTTCAGAGGATAGTCAAAGAGAACAACAACTTGCAATTGGCCACCTTAAATACCTTTTCTCATGATTGGATGCACTTGTCTACAAAGTTCAAGGCTTAATGAGTTCACCAAACCAATTGTGTGTTCCAATTAATCAGTGCTAAGTAGTTACAGGTATTCAAATCAACAGAATGACAAGGGTGCCCACATTTTTGCATAGCCTATTTTTCACATCTGATTTAATTTCATACAACTAAATATTGCTACACTAAAAATCTTTGTCTGGACAATACCCCAGTACTCAGCTTTTATTAGAAAATGAATGGCATGCCACTGTGATCATTTTCTGTGACGACAGAGTAAATTATTATGCAGCCTCAGAGGGGTGCCCAAACTTTTTCATACGACTGTATGAGGTGTCTTCCTACAAAAACAACAAAGACATATTCAATTGTAACATGGGTGTATTGAAGTGTTTCCTAGTCTTTGAACAAGAGCCTTCAGGCCTTTTGGTCTAACTGAAAGGTAATTAGCCTTCGCCAGCAAGACCAAAAGCCCTTGTTCAGGGTAATAGGAGCCAGTCTTTTCATTATACTGCACTCACATAGAGAGCCTACTGCAGGTTACAATATGAAGCAAATGAAAAGCACTTAAAGCGGCAATCTGCAGTAGAAACAATAAAGCATCTTCCATGTTCCTGTTTGGGTAAAAAGCTATGGGATGGGGCTGGAGAAATGTTACCACTCAAATTCATAGCCAGAGCTATGGATGCAAGGACTGACCATCCATGATATAGCTTGAGGCTGTACAGTGTTTGTTTACATTTACTTTGTTTACAAACATTGGAGTAAAACAAGCTTTTATTTGGGGTTCTTGTGGGGTATGACAGTTGAACTAAGCTCATACGGCATTTATAAGTTATATCTTCAAGAATCAATGGGTATATATCATTAATTTAAAAGTCCAAAGATGGATGTAGAAACTGCTGATTTCCCCTTTAAAAGCCTAATGACAAATTGCTAGCTATTCTGACTAAATATTTCACCTGTTGAAGTGTTTTACTTATTATTCTAGCTAGCTACTGTAACTAACATTCTTTAGGTGATACTAGCTACAGTGAAGGAAAAAAAGTATTTGATCCCCTGCTGATTTTGTACGTTTGCCCACTGACAAAGACATGATCAGTCTATAATTTTAATGGTAGGTTTATTTGAACAGTGAGAGACAGAATATCAACAAAAAAAATCGAGAAAAACGCATGTCAAAAATGTTATAAATTTATTAGCATTTTAATGAGGGAAATAAGTAGGGGTGTAACGATCCATCTACTACATCGATGTATCGATTTATATTCCTATGATCCAACTACATCGATCTGTGCTCGGCGAGTTGGCCTTTTGGACAACATATATCAATCTAACATCGTTTTAAAATGTAATAAATAGATTGTATCGATACTAGGAAATAACCCATTGGATTTAAGCACGTCAGACTTTATATGGATGTTTTTTCTTAGCACTTTTAATGATAAAGGCTTTAAACATTACTCGATTCAGTCTGCCTATCCGTGACGTCATCGCCCCGCGCCAGCAGCAGCGCAAAGGCGCAAAGACAACAAAACATAGCATGGCGGACGACAGAGGAGAAGTCGACGAGCGAGAAATTATCAAGCCACCATTGCGGTCCTTACAAGAAACAGGAATCTAGGAAACTTCACCTGCACTGTCCAGTATCCAGGTATTTATTTCAGTCACACTGGTTGAATTTTTGGCTAAAAGGTTACTGAATCGATTTCAAGTCACTGAATCGTTTCGGATCGTATCGTTCTAAATGAACCAATATCGTCCTTGAATCGTATCGACAACCACGAATCGTGATACAAATCGAATCGTTGTTAAAACGAATCGTTACACCCCTAGAAATAAGTATTTGACCCCTCTGCAAAACATGACTTAGTACTTAGCAAAACCCTTGTTGGCAATCACAGAGGTCAGACGTTTCTTGTAGTTGGCCACCAGGTTTGCACACATCTCAGGAGGGATTTTGTCCCACTCCTCTTTGCAGATCTTCTCCAAGTCATTAAGGTTTCGAGGCTGACGTTTGGCAACTCGAACCTTCAGCTCTCTCCACAGATATTCTATGGGATTAAGGTCTGGAGACTGGCTAGGCCACTCCAGGACCTTAATGTGCTTCTTCTTGAGCCACTCCTTTGTTGCCTTGGCCGTGTGTTTTGGGTCATTGTCATGCTGGAATACCCATCCACGACCCATTTTCAATGCCCTGGCTGAGGGAAGGAGGTTCTCACCCAAGAGTTGACGGTACATGGCGCCGTCCATTGCCCTTTGATGCGGTGAAGTTGTCCTGTCCCCTTATTAGAAAAACACCCCCAAAGCATAATGTTTCCACCTCCATGTTTGACGGTGGGGATGGTGATCTTGGGGTCATAGGCAGCATTCCTCCTCCTCCAAACACGACGAGTTGAGTTGATGCCAAAGAGCTCGATTTTGGTCTCATCTGACCACAACACTGTCACCCAGTTCTCCTCTGAATCATTTAGATGTTCATTGGCAAACTTCAGACGGCCCTGTATATGTGCTTTCTTGAGCAGGGGGACCTTGCGGGCGCTGCAGGATTTCAGTCCTTCACGGCGTAGTGTGTTACCAATTGTTTTCTTGGTGACTATGGTCCCAGCTGCCTTGAGATCATTGACAAGATCCTCCTGTGTAGTTCTGGGCTGATTCCTCACCGTTCTCATGATCATTGCAACTCCACGAGGTGAGATCTTGCATGGAGCCCCAGGCCGAGGGGAGATTGACAGTTATTTTGTGTTTCTACCATTTGCGAATAATCGCACCAACTGTTGTCACCTTCTCACCAAGCTGCTTGGCGATGGTCTTGTAGCCCATTCCAGCCTTGTGTAGGTCTACAATCTTGTCCCTGACATCCTTGGAGAGCTCTTTGGTCTTGGCCATGGTGGAGAGTTTGGAATCTGATTGATTGCTTGCTTTGGACAGGTGTCTTTTATACAGGTAACAAACTGAGATTAGGAGCACTCCCTTTAAGAGTGTGCTCCTAATCTCAGCTCGTTACCTGTATAAAAGACACCTGGGAGCCAGAAATATTTCTGATTGAGAGGGGTTCAAATACTTATTTCCCTCATTAAAATGCAAATCAATTTATAACATTTTTGACATGCGTTTTTCTGGATTTTTTTGTTGTTATTCTGTCTCTCACTGTTCAAATAAACCTACCATTAAAATTATAGACTGATCATTTCTTTGTCAGTTGGCAAACGTACATAATCAGCAGGGGATGAAATACTTTATTCCCTCACTAGCTAGCTCAGAGATGATGAAACTATGAAAACCAGGGTCTAAACAGCTCTCCAAGTTATAATTAAAGCATGTTTTTATAAGAACCATACTTGCCAATGACATAATTAAGTTGCAGAAGCTTTCCTTACCTGTAAATATTACACTGTACACTCCCGATCAAAAGCTCAAGGCCAATTTCCCGCGAAATCCAGGACTTTCAACTGAAAACTCCCGGGAAAGGTTTTGGGTTTGGCTTGTGCACTCAGTCTCAGTTAAAATCACAATTGAAAGGGTCACACTGTATGATGTGGGGTTCTGAATCACTATTAAAATGCAACGCGTACCACATTCACCATTTGAATGGTGGGGAAAAAAATTGTCTCTGAAATGACCGGAACTCTAATCAAAGGCTCGAGTTCCTTGCGGAGTATATTAAGTGACACTCCCGCTGCAAGAAGAGCCGCGGATTTTTTTTGCCTTGCGTAGTTAGCTAATGCTCTACTACTAGCGAGTTTATTTTCTTACGATAGTTTTATTTGTCACTGAATGATAATGTTACGCTTTGATTTTTAAAGGGAGCATTAGGACCATCACAATGAATCTCGACAGACTTCGAAAACGTGTACGACACTACATTGATCAGGTAACAAACGTAGACTAACTGGGCTAAGTAGGTAACGTTAGTTGGCTAGTTTGCCGCTGTCAGATTGGCGTAATTTGTTGCACCGGCTAGTTAGCTAAGTGAATGGACTACTGTTCGTAATGACAAGTCTACAGTTTCCAGCTGTGCAACATACATTTGCGTTAGCGAGCTTAGAAATCAACATTATGCTAACGTTAGTACCTAGTTAACTTCCCTACTACCCAAGTCAGTGAATGACCAGAACTAGCTAACGTTGGCTACTACTGTAACGTTATGTACTTGGGCTACGGTAACGTTAACTAGCTACCCTATTCATAGCTCTCAAACTCTATGCGGCATTCTGCCTTCTCCCTACAGTTCTCAGCCGTGAATTTCGCCCACGACGGCCTTATCTGAACTACAATCCCGACGCTGTGTTAAGGTTTAGAAACGTCAACCATCGCTTGCGAGATGTCTTTCGAACCATATGGCCCTCAACTTTAAGCAGCAAGAAATAATCATTCAAATAAAAGTTACACGTGTAGCAGTTTTGCACAGATCCATACAGCTATGGTTGCCTCCATCCGACGAAACTAACGTTACACTTCCACTCCGCTTCCACACAGGTGTTCGGAGCATGCTAGATGGCTAATTAGCACATGTGGTCGCCTCTTGTTTAACGTAAACAAGTGCTGTAACATGGAGATATGGCCATATGGGAACCCTATCAAGTTGTGTATCAATTTAACATTTTTGTTTGTTTCTCGCTGACATGAAAGATAAGATTATTATGCTTACAAAACCATTCAACTTGCCATTCACCAGCTTTACAAGCTTAATGTCAAAATGCGTTTGGTACTTACCATAGTCTGGAGTTTCGCTGAGCAATTATCGTCATTACTGCCGTCATGGCCGGTATGTACTTCTAAAAAAGGTCTAAATGTTACATTCAACCGAAAAAAATGCCTTGTCTGGTATTGTTTTTGACCAAGTGTGCATCCACCTCTTCTGCACCTCCAATAAAATCACTAATTAATGCCATGCACAGCTCAACTGATCCAGCAACAGAAAATGTGATTTATTTCTTCCAGAGAGGAAGAGGTGAAACGAGAGGTTTCACTTTGGTCAAAATCTGTCAAAAATAAGCCCAATGCGTTTCTATGGGCTTATTCTGGACCTAAGCTTGTCGTCTACCTTCACGCATCTGTTAACAATGACTCCCATTGTTAGTGCGAAGACATGAGCATCTCGTCATTATATACAGATCTCTGTTTGATCACCTACAACAGTGTATGCATGTCATATTAATCTGTTTCACCCGCGCTACACAGAATACAATAATATTTCATGTAAGTGAATTAAGTAGACAATGTACGGTACGTTTTTACAATGTTTGTATATTTCTAGATATGCTTTATTGTGTGTATTTTAATTGAATTACTAATATTGCAGAAGAGGTAGATTTGCTGCATGCGAACTAAGTCAAAATATTTTTTTTGGGTTGCATGTAACTTTTTATTTCGAAATTTCTTTGAAGATATCGGTGTGATGGTAGTAATGACAAGTTGCTTGAAAAGCTGGTGAATGGAAAGTTGAATGGCTGCTTCCTGGTCTTAAATGAGAATCGCCATATTCAACTTCTCCTGTAAACCCAGAATCTGGTTAAATTCTTGGGCTACTTGGAGGGTAGCCACATATCAAGGTTAGCTAACTGCTAACTTGTATCAGTGAGTATTGACAGCTTCTGACAGTATCAGTTTCATACTTCTAGTCAACACATTCAGAGTGTTTGGTTTCATGCTGCCTTTCCTGTCTGTTTTGTTTGCAGCAACAGTATCAAAGCGCTTTATTTTGGGCAGATAAGATTGCATCCCTGTCTCATGGTGAGTGATCTTCTTGACTGATGAGATCATCTGGCTAGTTACTATAGAAGGTATGTTAGTAGTCTATTTAACTGAAGTTGTACCTTTCACAGAAGACCCCCAGGATATATACTGGCTAGCACAGTGCCTTTACCTCACCTCCCAGTACCACAGAGCCTCCCATGCCCTCCGCTCACGCAAACTAGATAAGGTAAGACCAGCTGGTTGGCTCCCTGGGTACCTGCATATTTCTGTGTCAACTCCGCACTCACTGAAGGGCACTCAGGCTTGCATGCAGCAGGACTAATGACATGTTAATGATATGTAGGGCTACATTATGAGTCCGTCCAGTCTACACATCACATTCTTCTCTGTAGCTTTCAAAACTTTGTGCTATCCAGATTATGCGCTTGTTCTTTTTTTATAAGAAGTATTGTACTGGGTTAGCTCTCGAGAACCCAAGGGGGCATACAGCCATCCCTAGGGTTCTCAGTTGAATGAATGGAACACAGCTGGCTCAATGTGGACTACAATCCCGACGCTCTGTTTTAATGTTTAGAAACGTTAACAATTCTCACTTGCGATACGGTTTTTAAAACCTTTGGAACTTCCATTAGTGAGATGTTATTATTTTTTTATACATAAAAATTACTTATTGTTTGCAGTTTTAGCACAGTTGCACATGGCTGTGTTTTGAATAACACATGCATTCAGCCGGTGTAAGGAATTTCCTTCCACTATGCACTCAAATGTCGTACTTCGGCTGCTGAAGCATGTAATGTGTTATTCAAAACAGCTGTGTGCAACTACAACTGTGTACAGTAAGCGTGTCTTTTGTATTCAAATAGATTTTCTCTCGCTGATATGAGAGTAAAGTTCTAAATGTTTCCAAAACTGCATCGCAAGCGAGGTGTATTAAGGTTTAGACCAGGGGTATTCAACCGGGGGTCCACGGAGGTACTGCAGGGGGTCTGTGAAAATATGAAGTAACTTATTTTATGTTTTTATGAATATCGCTAGCAACAACGGATAACAATACATTTGAATGAGATAGCTACTAGGGATGTGACAAATTCTGCACTTTGAGTTACGGGTATGTATCACCATATCTATCAATTTAATACAAATAGTCGGACGACTGTATGATCACACTCTCCGTATCCGATCTGAGTAAGCCCTTTAAACAGGTTAACATCCACAAGGCTGCGGGGCCAGATGGATTACCAGGACGAGTACTCAGAGCATGTGCTGACCAGCTGGCAAGTGTCTTCACTGACATTTTCAACCTCTCTGACCCAGTCTGTAATACCTACATGTTTCACGCAAACCACCATAGTCCCTGTGCATAATAATGCTAAGTAAGGCTGCACGATATATATAGTTTCAGCATCGACATTGCGATGTATGCATCCGCAATAGTCACATCGCAGAACGTGCGATTTAGTAAGGTAAACATATCAGTCTACAATATATATATATTTTTTTAATGTTAAACTAGCATTATATCTCTCTGATATAATGTCATTTACTCAGATTTATGGGTTATTGGATACACAGTTTATTATTATTTTAAACACGGCGTTCGTTGCTGCACGTGGTTGACATGCAGGCTCTGCTTGCGCGTGACGAAATGATGAGCGAGGAACAGGCAAAAAAGACACATGGAGAATTTGGTTGCAAAAAGAAATGCATCGTCAATTATATGGAAATATTTCAGCTACCGACAGGATGATATTGACCAAAAACAGGTACTTTGTCGAGAGTGCCTTGCAATTGTTGCCACAACACGAGGCAACACGACCAATTTGTTCGATCATTTAAGGCGGCACCACAAATCTTCGTATGACGAGTGAAAAGCATCTCAATGCCCTCCAAAGCAAAAATCTATTTTGGATGCCTTTTCCAGTATTACACCATACGAGAAAGGTTCCAAACGGCAGAGGGAAATCACAGATTCAATAACATTTCACATCGCCAAAGACATGGTACCAATTAACACGTTTACCAAAGAGGGTTTTAAAAACATGATCCGGTCGCTTGACAAGCGGTATGTAATGTCATCACGCAACTATTTTTCTCAAGTTGCCATCCCAGAGTTGTACGAGAAATGCAAGGCACAAGTTGAAACCGAGATGTCACAAGTGGAATATTATACAGCAACAACGGACTTGTGGTCCAGCCCTACATAAGTCTGACCGTACACTTTATTAATGAGGACTTCCACCTGAAAAGTCGCTGTTTGCAAACTGCATTTTTCCCAGAGGATCATACAAGTGAGAACATCGCAACAGGGATGAGAGAAGCTTTAGCTGATTGGGGCCTAGATGAGAGTTGTCTAGTCTGTATAATAACAGACAATGCCGCGAACATGGTGAAGGCTGCCGCCCTGAACAAGTGGACCAGATTGCAGTGCTTTGGCCACAGATTGCATCTTGCAGTTGGTAAGTTATACCCAATTGCGCATTCTATTTACTACTGTTGCAAAATCACCCCAATCATTCTAGAATAATTAATTATTCTCAAATGGAGCTTTTCAAGTCATCTGGTGAAGACATCCTATATTTTTTCATATCGCTATATATATATATACAGTGGGGGAAAAAAGTATTTAGTCAGCCACCAATTGTGCAAGTTCTCCCACTTAAAAAGATGAGAGAGGCCTGTAATTTTCATCATAGGTACACGTCAACTATGACAGACAAAATGAGAAAAATAAATTCCAGAAAATCACATTGTAGGATTTTTTATGAATTTATTTGCAAATGATGGTGGAAAATAAGTATTTGGTCAATAACAAAAGTTTCTCTACTTTGTTATATACCCTTTGTTGGCAATGACACAGGTCAAACGTTTTCTGTAAGTCTTCACAAGGTTTTCACACACTGTTGCTGGTATTTTGGCCCATTCCTCCATGCAGATCTCCTCTAGAGCAGTGATGTTTTGGGGCTGTCGCTGGGCAACACGGACCTTCAACTCCCTCCAAAGATTTTCTATGGGGTTGAGATCTGGAGACTGGCTAGGCCACTCCAGGACCTTAAAATGCTTCTTACGAAGCCACTCCTTCATTGCCCGGGCGGTGTGTTTGGGATCATTGTCATGCTGAAAGACCCAGCCACGTTTAATCTTCAATGCCCTTGCTGATGGAAGGAGGTTGTCTTGCACTGCAGGATTTGAGTCCCTGGTGGCGTAGTGTGTTACTGATGGTAGGCTTTGTTACTTTGGTCCCAGCTCTCTGCAGGTCATTCACTAGGTCCCCCCGTGTGGTTCTGGGATTTTTGCTCACCGTTCTTGTGATCATTTTGACCCCACGGGGTGAGATATTGCGTGGAGCCCCAGATCGAGGGAGATTATCAGTGGTCTTGTATGTCTTCCATTTCCTAATATTTGCTCCCACAGTTGATTTCTTCAAACCAAGCTGCTTACCTATTGCAGATTCAGTCTTCCCAGCCTGGTGCAGGTCTACAATTGTGTTTCTGGTGTCCTTTGACAGCTCTTTGGTCTTGGCCATAGTGGAGTTTGGAGTGTGACTGTTTGAGGTTGTGGACAGGTGTCTTTTTATACTGATAACAAGTTCAAACAGGTGCCATTAATACAGGTAACGAGTGGAGGACAGAGGAGCCTATTAAAGAAGAAGTTACAGCTCTGTGAGAGCCAGAAATCTTTCTTGTTTGTAGGTGACCAAACACTTATTTTCCATCATAATTTGCAAATAAATTCATTAAAAATCCTACAATGTGATTTTCTGGATTATTTTTTTCTCATTTTGTCTGTCATAGTTGACGTGTACCTATGATGAAAATTACAGGCCTCATCTTTTTAAGTGGGAGAACTTGCACAATTGGTGGCTGACTAAATACTTTTTTTCCCCACTGTGTGTGTGTGTATATATAATCTATATCAGAAAATCAAAATATAGCAATGTCAGTTATTTCCAATATCGTGCAACCCTAATGCTAAGGTAACCTGTCTAAATTACTACCACCTCTAGCACTCCCATCTGTACCCATTAAACAGATCCACAGATTACGCAATCGCTATTGCACACCACACTGCCCTTTCCCACCTGGACAAAAGGAACACTTACGTGAGCATGCTGTTCATTGACTACAGCTCAGTGTTCAACACCATAGTGCCCTCCAAGCTCATCACTAAGCTATGGACCTTGGGACTGAACACCTCCCTCTGCAACTGGATCCTGGACTTCCTGATGGCCCGCCCCCAGGTGGTGAGGGTAGGCAACAACACATCTGCCACGCTGACCCTTAATCCGGGGGCCCCTTGGGTGCGTGCTCAGTCCCCTCCTGTATTCCCTGTTCACCCATGACTGCTTGGCAGCGCAATATTCCAACACCATCAAGTTTGCCGACGACACAACGGTGGTAGGCCTGATCACCGACAACAATGAGACTGCCTATAGGGAGGAGGTCAGAGACGTGGCAGTGTGGTGCCAGGACATCAACTCTTCCACAACGTGAACAAGACAATGGAGCTTATCGTGGACTACAGGAAACGGAGGGCCGAACACGCCCCAATTCACAGTGACAGGGCTGCAGTAGAGTGGGTCAAGAGCTTCAAGTTGCTCGGTGTCCACATCACTAAGGACCATGGTCCAAACTCACCAACACAGTCGTGAAGAGGGCACGCCAACGACTCTTCCCCCTCAGGAGGCAGAAAATATTTGGCATGGGCCCTCGGATCCTTAACGCACTACAGCTGCACCATTGAGAGTAATCTTGACTGGCTGCATCACCGCTTGGTATGGCAACTGCTCGGCATCCGACCGCAAGGCGCTATAGAGGGTAGTGCTTACGGCCCAGTACATCACTGTGGCCGAACTCCCTGCCTTCCCGGACCTCTATGCCAGGCGGTGTCAGAGGGAAGGCCCTAAAAATTGTCAGACTCCAGCCACCCAAGTCATAGACTGTTCTCTCTGCTACCGCATGGCAAGCGTTACTGGAGCGCCAAGTCTGTGACCAAAAGGTACTTGAACAGCTTCTATCCCCAAGCCATAAGACTGCTGAACAGTTCATCAAATGGCTACCTGGACAATTTACATTGACCCCCCCCCCACCCCTCTTTCTTTATCTGAATTATTTTATACTGATTCCACAGCTCTATGCACACTCACTAGACTACCCAAACACCCACACATACTACACTGACACGCCAACACAGACACTACATACGGTCACACGCATAAAACACACACACATGCATATTGACACCACTCACACAGCTGCTGCTACTCTTTTTTATTATACAGTGCATTTGGAAAGTATTCAGACCCCTTGACTTTTTCCACATTTTGTATTACGTCCACAATACTGTGTTACATCAATTACCTCGTACCCCTGCACATTGACTCTACTGGTACTCCTTTCATATAGCCTTGTTATTGTTTTTGTTACTATTTCCTTTTTTAGTGAGCAAATATTTGTCTTTTTATCTCTGCACTGTTGGGAATGGGCTCGTAAGTAAGCGTTTCACTGTAAAGTCTACACCTGTTTTATTCAGCGCATGTGACAAGTACATTTGATTTGATTGAACAACTTCTGCAGCAAAACATATTTGACAACCTTCCATTTCATATATGGGAGACCTTAGAGATATGGATAAACATGGTTGTGCTTTGTTATACCTTGGGTAGTGGTATCTCAAACTAAAACCCTTTATGAGGATTTGACACTTAACTAATATGTTATTCAAAACACAGCCGTATCATATGCAACTGATTAAACAGGGTATGGTAAGTACTTTTGTATTAGAAGAACTGTATCGAAAGCCAGGCTTATTAAAGGGGAAACGTGAATTTTCTAACTTCATAATCTCCAGCACCACCCCAACATCAACATATGTAAAAATGGTGCGTTTATATGTGCTGTAGTAAAAATGATAGAGGAAGATAAGTGTTTCCAATGACCTCATCGGTGTGCATCTTGTGATTTTGACCAATTGTTAGTAGGCATTGCCTACTAATTCTCTAAGAATTTCTTGATGTCTTTGGAAACGTCGATTTGACTACAAAACATAAACGCGCCATTTTAACATACTTTGGTATGTATGTAGACACGACTTCAAATTAGTGGATTCGGCTATTTCAACCACACCCGTTGCTGACGCGTATATAAAATCAAGCACACAGCCATGCAATGTCCACAGACAAACATTGGCAGTAGAATGGCCATACTGAAGAGCTCAGTGACTTTCAACGTGGAACTGTCTTAGGATGCCACCTTTCCAACAACTCAGTTCGTCAAATTTCTGCCCTGCTAGAGCTGCTGTTATTGTGAAGTGGAAACTTCTAGGAGCAACAACTGCTTAGCCGCGAAGTGGTAGGCCACACAAGCTCACAGAACGGGACCGCTGAGTGCTGTAGCACATAAAAATCATCTGTCCTCAGTTGCAACACTGACTACCGAGTTCCAAACTGCCTCTGGAAACAACGTCAGCACAAGAACTGTTCGTCGGGAGCTTCATGAAATTGTTTTCCATGGACGAGCATCCGTGCGGAATGCCAAGCGTCGGCTGTAGTGGTGTAAAGCTTGCCGCCATTGCACTCTGGAGCAGTGACACGCGTTCTCTGGAGTAATGAATCACGCTTCACCATCTGGCAGTCCGATGGACAAATCTTGGTTTGGCGGATGCCAGGAGAATGCAACCTGCCCCAATGCATAGTGCCAACTGTAAAGTTTGGTGGAGGAGGAATAATGGTCTGGGGCAGTTTTTCATGGTTCGGCTAGGCTCCTTAGTTTCGGTGAAGGTAATCTTAATGCTACAGCATACAATGACATTCTAGACAATTCTGTGCTTCCAACGTTGTCAAGTTTTGGGAATCCCTTTCCTGTTTCAGCAAGACAATGCCCTTGTGCACAAAGCGAGGTCCATACAGAAATGGTTTGTCGAAGGGTGAGGAAGAACTTGACTGACCTGCACAGAGCCCTGACCTCCAACCCATCGAACACCTTTGGGATGAATTGGAACGAGACTGCGAGCCAGGCCTAATCGGCCAATATCATTGCCCAACCTCACTAATGCTCTTGTGGCTGAATGGAAGCAAGTCCCCACAGCAATGTTCCAACATCTAGTGGAAAGCCTTCCCAGAAGAGCGGAGGCTGTTATAGCAGCAAAGTGGGGACCAACTCCATATTGATACCCATGATTTTGGAATGAGATGTTCGACGAGCAGGTGTCCACATACTTTTGGTCATGTCGTTTATTTTGATGTGGGGGTGGTGCTGGAGATGCTGAATATGAAGTTCAACATTTTTTAAATGTCCCTTTATCTTTAGACAGTCTTCATTCCCCCTCACATGGCAGATATTTGTAAATAGATGCTAACCTGCTAGTGTTAGTCTATGAATGGGCAAGTACTGGGAATGCTGGTGCCGTTGATGTGAAGAGTTGTCTGTCAGCTTGTGTGCTTTGGTTTACATTTTTCCAATATGTATCTTTCATTTCACAGTTATATGGCGCGTGTCAATATCTCGCTGCTGGATGCCACGTAAGTATTAACGTTAAGCTACTTCTTGTGATGAAATATACCTGTTCAAGCTCTCCATACTAAATGTAGTTCACTTTGGGTTGGAAAAGGTTTGATGGTGTTAAATCTTTCCCCACAAGCCCCTGATCAAATTGATATATGATAGCCAGTCTAATAGTAGCTTTTTTATATATATACAGTAATCCCTCGTTTATCGCGGGGGTTACGTTCCGAAAATGACCCGCGATAAGTGAAATCCGCGAAATAGAAAACTTTTTTTTTTTACAATTAGCAACTATTACATGTATACAAATACAGTGACTCACGTGTAGGCCGTTTCACTGCTCTTCAGACTGGGCCGCTGCATCCTGACTGCGCTCTGCAGTGTTCTCTTCTTCTGAAGCCCGCGGTGCAGGTGTGTTTGTTCGGGAGAAGAACATAGTGATAGGCAGCTGTTGTCGCTCTTTTTTCTTCTTTGCAAAAAGATCCTTGTACACCGACATGCCACCATCGATTACGTTGGAGAACTGTAACGAACGGCTCATCAAAGGGTCGAAATTACAAGATAATTTGGCCAACTTAATGTAAATTTGCCAAGCTGTTTTATGTACGTACACATAACTGCACGAGACGACAAAATGATAGCACAATTCGTAGCATGTTTTGATACAAGAAGCGGGAGTGAGTTTTTAGCGAATCAGAATGCAGAGCACAATGCACCAAAAAAAAAAAATGCATTATGAAAATCCGGCGAAATAGCGAATCCGCGATAAGTGAACCGCGAAGTGGCGAGGATCACTGTATGTATATATATATATATATATATATATATATATATATATATATATATATATATATATATATATATATATATATATATATATATATATAGATATATACACACACACACACAGTGGGGAGAACAAGTATTTGATACACTGCAGGTTTTGCTACTTACAAAGCATGTAGAGGTCTGTAATATTTATCATAGGCACACTTCAACTGTGAGAGACGGAATCTAAAACAAAAATCCAGAAAATCACATTGTATGATTTTTAAGTAATTAATTTGCATTTTATTGCATGACATAAGTATTTGATCACCTACCAACCAGTAAGAATTCCGGCTCTCACAGACCTGTTTAGTTTGTCTTTAAGAAGCCCTCCTGTTCTCCACTCATTACCTGTATTAACTGCACCTGTTTGAACTCGTTACCTGTATAAAAGACACCTGTCCACACACTCAATCAAACAGACTCCAACCTCTCCACAATGGCCAAGACCAGAGAGCTGTGTAAGGACATCAGGGATAAAATTGTAGACCTGCACAAGGCTGGGATGGACTACAGGACAATAGGCAAGCAGCTTGGTGAGAAGGCAACAACTGTTGGCGCAATTATTAGAAAATGGAAGAAGTTCAAGATGACGGTCAATCACCCTTGGTCTGGGGCTCCATGCAAGATCTCACCTCGTGGGGCATCAATGATCATGAGGAAGGTGAGGGATCAGCCCAGAACTACATGGCAGGATCTGGTCAATGACCTGAAGAGAGCTGGGACCACAGTCTCAAAGAAAACCATTAGTAACACACTACGCCGTCATGGATTAAAATCCTGCAGCGCACGCAAGGTCCCCCTGCTCAAGCCAGCGCATGTCCAGGCCCGTCTGAAGTTTGCCAATGACCATCTGGATGATCCAGAGGAGGAATGGGAGAAGGTCATGTGGTCTGATGAGACAAAAATAGAGCTTTTTGGTCTAAAATCCACTCGCTGTGTTTGGAGGAAGAAGAAGGATGAGTACAACCCCAAGAACACCATCCCAACTGTGAAGCATGCAGGTGGAAACATCATTCTTTGGGGATGCTTTTCTGCAAAGGGGACAGGACGACTGCACCGTATTGAGGGGTGGATGGATGGGGCCATGTATTGCGAGATCTTGGCCTACAACCTCCTTCCCTCAGTAAGAGCATTGAAGATGGGTCGTGGCTGGGTCTTCCAGCATGACAATGACCCGAAACACAAAGCCAGGGCAACTAAGGAGTGGCTCCGTAAGAAGCATCTCAAGGTCCTGGAGTGGCCTAGCCAGTCTCCAGACCTGAACCCAATAGAAAATCTTTGGAGGGAGCTGAAATTCCATATTGCCCAGCGACAGCCCCGAAACCTGAAGGATCTGGAGAAGGACTGTATGGAGGAGTGGGCCAAAATCCCTGCTGCAGTGTGTGCAAACCTGGTCAAGACCTACAGGAAACGTATGATCTCTGTAATTGCAAACAAAGGATTCTGTACCAAATATTAAGTTCTGCTTTTCTGATGTATCAAATACTTATGTCATGCAATAAAATGCAAATTATTTACTTACAAATCATACAATGTGATTTTCTGTATTTTTGTTTTAGATTCCGTCTCTCACAGTTGAAGTGTACCAATGATAAATATTACAGACCTCTACATGCTTTGTAAGTAGGAAAACCTGCAAAATCGGTAGTGTATCAAATACTTGTTCTCCCCACTGTATATATGTGTTGTAAGGGAGACTATACAAAATAATCTTTGCAGGCTGATAAAGGAAATCTGAGACAAGGTGGAATGTAAACATGCTCATTGAAACTGACTATCAAACAACAATTTAGCATTTTATTGGGTGGAGTTCATCTGAAAAACCATGGGGTTTGGTTAATTTTCTAATGAATTACCTAGACTGACTCATCTTTTGAAACAACAATGTTAGAAATAGCAGAACTACATATTTGTTTTAGGAAAATTGGTCATGGCCTACTGGGAAATAATACCAAGAGATCCAAATCTGGTATCATATTGGTTTTATAGTTGTCACCTGTAATAGTCAGCACACATTTCATCTTAGCATTGCTATACTATGTCATTTTAGTTGTCCCAGCAAGTTAACACACAGATTTAGGTAAACACAAATTATCTCTAAAAAGGAACATTGGTGATTATAATCTCTTCTGTCCTTGACATCATGATTTTTAAATGATGCTCTCTAACCTTCAACCTTACAAGTTATTTAATGACGTATTACGTAATTTTGTAGCCGTTAGTTCTACGGCTGGTTGACAAATTTGTATAGAAATTCTGCAATTGGTGATTAGAAAAAACCCAGCCTATGGGCTTCCCGAGTGGCGCAGCGGTCTGAGGCGTCACTCCAGACCAGGGTTCGATCCCAGTCTGTCGCGCAGCCGGCCGCGACTGGGAGACCCATGAGGCGGCGCACAATTGGCCCAGCGTTGTTCGGGTTAGGGGAGGGTTTGGCCGGCCGGGATGTCCTTGTCCCATTGTGCTCTAGCGACTCCTTGGGGTGGGCCGTGCGCATGCACGCTGACACGATCGCCAGTTGTACAGTGTTTCCTCTGACACATTGGTGCAGCTGGCTTCCGGGTTAAGCGAGCAGTGTGTCAAGAAGCAGTGCGGCTTGGCAGGGTCATGTTTCGGAGGACGCATGGCTCTCGACCTTCACCGTACGGGAGTTTCAGCGATGGGAAAAGACTAACTTCCAATTGGATATCATGAAATTGGGGAGAAGAAATGGGTTAAAAGTACAAAAAATTAAAACAGCCTTTGTGCAATTGGACCATTGCTGATGCCCTCTACAACCCTCGGCAGTCTCTAACCCAGGGCTCTCCAACCCTGTTCCTGGCAAGCTACCCTCCTGTAAGTTTTCACTCCAACCCCAGTTGTAGGTAAGGTGATTTAAGCTTATCAACCAGGTAATTATTAGAATCAGGTGTGCTAGAATAGGGTAGGAGTGAAGCTACAGACGGTAGTGCCCCAGGAACAGGGTTGTAGAACCCTGCTCTAACCAGTACATATTTCAGTAGGACCTACACTACAATGTATTATTTTCCCATAAATAGTGTAACTAGACACCATCTATAAAGGCTGTAAACCTAATGTAAGGCTTTAATACACCAGCTATGGAAGTTGATGTCCCCTAATCATCAGGTAGTTTTTTCGAAACTTATGTTGGAATGCAGTGTAGTGTATATGACAGCATTCAATACATAGCTTTTATATTTCACAATATGGCATAATATTGTATATCATTATAATCACTCCAAAACAGTTAAAGATCCTTTTATGATTATTATACGTAAAATATATTTTTTTGCAAATGTATAAATACAGACAAACAGTTGAGGGTTTTTAAAAAACATTTTGCTAGTATTTTACAAAGATTTAGAAATTTGGCAAACCTGGCTGAATTGGTTATCTGCATAACTAAAATATTTGTTTTAATTATCATTAGGCATATTCCAACTATTATTAAAACCAGTGGAGCTGGTTGGTGTCTATATTCGGAAATGTGTACCCTATGCTTAAATCAGCAATAGCTAGGCATCATTGTTTAGACTTTTCCTACCTTGATGTAAAGTTTGGTGCGCTCATTATGAAGGTATTTTGTGAAAATGGGTTCCCTGTACCTCTTTGCTGGACGTAATGGGATTTCATATAGTGCAACGTGTGGGGCAGGTTTCACATCACATTTCATTGTTAACACAATTTATAGAATAATATTGCATATCATCTTAATTATTAGACATCAGTGAATGTTTCTTTAATATTTTCTAAGTGTTTTAATGTACTATATTTGAAATGGCTACAAAACTTTGCAATTCGGACACTTTTTTTTTGGCATTTTCCTACCACTATTCTGGTTATATTTAGCTAAATACATATAACTGGCATGGGCCGTCATTTTGGGTTGTCCTCATTGTAACACATTTTCAAGACATTATTGGTCTTATTACACAAATGATTTATTCAGTTATGGCCATGCAAAATCAATGCAGTTTCTATGAAATAACACACATGGAATCATGTAGTATCCAAAAATTGTTAAATCAAAATATTTTATATTTGAGATTCTTTAAAGGAGCCACCCTTTGCCTTGATGACAGCTTTGCACACTCTTTACAAAATGTTTTGATTTTGTTTAACACTTTTTTGGTTACTACATGATTCCATATGTGTTATTTCATAGTTTTGATGTCTTCACTATTGTTCTACAATGTAGAAAATAGTAAAAAGAAAAGAGAAACCCTTGAATGAGTAGGTGTCCAAACTTTTGACTGGTACTGTATATAGTCATCATAGACTTTGTCAATCAGTCCTAGCAGCCTATTTCCAAGATTGCCTCCATTCCTTTCAATGGGAATAAACTACATTGATTTTGCATGGCCATAACTGAATAAATAATGTGTGTAATAAGAGGTGTCCAAACTTTTGACTGGTACTGTATAGCTTAAAAAAAAACTTTCCCAATGGGTCTCCTGGTGTAGTCATCTAGGGCAGCCGTACTCAACTGGCAGACCGCGGTCCGGGTCCGGACCCAGAATGGGGTCTGACGGACAGTGTTTAAAAATAAATAATAATAGGAACTCAGTCAGGTGTTTAACTTATTGCTTTTGAGATATATTTTTAACCTGTCAAATGTCCAGTTGATCTACTACTGGCCATGTTAGCAAGATGGGTAAGATAGGCTAACCAGCTACAGTGAGGAGAAAAAAGTATTTGATCCCCTGCTGATTTTGTACGTTTGCCCGCTGACGAAGAAATTATCAGTCTATAATTTTAATGGTAGGTTTATTTGAACAGTGAGAGACAGAATAACAACAAACAAATCCAGAAAAAGGCATACATTTTTTTATAAATTGATTTGCATTTTAATGAGGGAAATAAGTATTTGACCCCCTCTCAAAGATTTCTGGCTCCCAGGTGTCTTTTTATACAGGTAACAAGCTAAGATTAGGAGCACACTCTTAAAGAGAGTGCTCCTAATCTCAGTTTGTTACCTGTATAAAATACACCTGTCCACAGAAGCAATCAATCAATCAGATTCCAAACTCTCCACCATGGCCAAGACCAAAGAGCTCTCCAAGGATGTCAGGGACAAGATTGTAGACCTACACAAGGCTGGAATGGGCTACAAGACCATCGCTAAGCAGCTTGGTGAGAAGGTGACAACGGTTGGTGCGATTATTCGCAAATGGAAGAAACACAAAAGAACTGTCAATCTCCCTCGTCCTGGGGCTCCATGCAAGATCTCACCTCGTGGAGTTGCAATGATCATGAGAACGGTGAGGAATCAGCCCAGAACTACACGGGAGGATCTTGTCAATGATATCAAGGCAGCTGGGACCATAGTCGCCAAGAAAACAATTGGTAACACACTACGCCGTGAAGAACTGGGTGAAAGTGTTGTGGTCAGAGGAGACAAATCGAGCTCTTTGGCATCAACTCAACTCGCCGTGTTTGGAGGAGGAGGAATGCTCCCTATGATGACCCCAAGAACACCATCCCCACCGTCAAACATGGAGGTGGAAACATTATGCTTTGGGGGTGTTTTTCTGCTGAGGGGAAAGGACAACTTCACTGCATCAAAGGGACGATGAACGGGGCCATGTACCGTCAAATCTTGCATGAGAACCTCCTTCCCTCAGCCAGGGCATTGAAAAGGGGTCGTGGATGGGTATTCCAGCATGACAATGACCCAAAACACACGGCCAAGGCAACAAAGGAGTGGCTCAAGAAGAAGCACATTAAGGTCCTGGAGTGGCCTAGCCAGTCTCCAGACCTTAATCCCACAGAAAATCTGTGGAGGGAGCTGAAGGTTCGAGTTGCCAAACTTCAGGCTCGAAACCGTAATGACTTGGAGAAGATCTGCAAAGAGGAGTGGGACAAAATCCCTCCTGAGATGTGTGCAAACCTGGTGGCCAACTACAAGAAACGTCTGACCTCTGTGATTGCCAACAAGGGTTTTGCCACCAAGTACTAAGTCATGTTTTGCAGAGTGGTCAAATACTTATTTCCCTAATTTAAAATGCAAATCAATTCATAACATTTTTGACATGCGTTTTTCTGGATTTTTGTTGTTGTTATTCTGTCTCTCACTGTTCAAATAAACCTACCATTAAAATTATAGACTGATCATGTCTTTGACAGTGGGCAAACGTACAAAATCAGAAGGGGATCAAATACTTTTTTCCCTCACTGTATCTAAATATTGTAGTTATGGCCAGATTACGTATTCGGGGGCCTCGACTTATTTTGTCACTCGGGTATAACACACAAGACATGGCAAAATTTGTAGAATTGCAGGAAATTAACTTCTGTCCACCCCATGGCAAAATATGTAGAATTGAGGGGAATGAGCTTTTAAAATGTTCTCTCCGCCAACAGGAGTGGTGTGAACAATTTGGGGTCGCGAGGTGGGGGATTGTTACTATCCATCCGGACCTTTGCCATCTAGGAAATATGTGTGACTGGACCTTCTCAAATAGTAGTTGAGTACCCCTGATTCAGGGTACCATGTGATGATGGAGCACATCCTAATACTGTCCATTCTGGCTCTATATATCCCAAAGTGCATAAATGTATATAGAGATGTCATTACAATTGTTTCATACCTTAATGTGTTGTATTATGAAGTTAATAACATATCAAATTGCCTTAGTTTGTGAAGATTGTTCCCTGATAATACAAAATTACATTTCATACCCTGATTCTGTTGGCCAAACTAATCACATGGGGGTCATAAACATAATCACATCAAATTGTATTTGTCACATGCGCCGAATACAACCGGTGTAGAGCTTACCATGAAATGCTTACTTACAAGCCTTAACCAACAATGCAGAATTTGTTACACAAAAAAATTACAATAATGAGGCTATATACAGGGTGTACTGATACCGAGCCAATGTGCGAGGGTACAGGTTAGTTGAGGTAATATGTATATGTAGGTAGGGGTAAAGTGACTATGCATAGATTATAAAAAGCGAGTAGCAGCAGCGTAAACCCCCCCCCCCCGGGGTCAATGCATTTGCAATGAAAGCCATTTGATTTAACTGTTTAGCAGTCTTATGGCTTGGGGGTAGAAGCTGTTAAGGAGCCTTTTGGACCTAGACTTGGTGCTCCGGTACCTCTTGCCGTGCAGTAGCAGAGAGAACAATCTATGACTAGGGTGGCTGGAGTCTTTGACAATTTTGAGGGCCTTCCTCTGACACTGCCTGGTAAAGAGGTCCTGGATGGCAGGAAGCTTGGCCCCAGTGATGTACTGGGCCATACGCACTACCCTCTGTAGCGCCTTCAGGTCAGAGGCCGAGCAGTTGCCATACCAAGCTGTGATGCAACCAGGCAGGATGCTCTAGATGGTACAGCAGTAGAACTATAATTGGTTAGGAGCCCGTAAAACTGCAGCCAATCCCCTCTGGCAACATTATTCCTTGCGAACATATAATTCATATAACGCAGTGATAGCCACATTTAGCTACCTCCGATACATGGCTATCATACCAAAATACAATCCACAGACATTACGTTAATGAAAATCATCATTAGACTTTGCCACTCCAAAGTGGCCCTCTGGCCCATGGACAATATGTCCTACAGTGAGGGGGAAAAAAGTATTTGATCCCCTGCTGATTTTGTACGTTTGCCCACTGACAAAGAAATTATCAGTCTATAATTTTAATGGTAGGTTTATTTGAACAGTGAGAGACAGAATAACAACAACAAAATCCTGAAAAACACATGTCAAAAATGTTAAATTGATTTGCACTTTAATGAGGGAAATAAGTCAGAATATAAAAGAGACCTGTCCACAGAAGCAATCAATCAATCAGATTCCAAACTCTCCACCATGGCCAAGACCAAAGAGCTCTCCAAGAATGTCAAGGACAAGATTGTAGACCTACAAAAGGCTGGAATGGGCTACAAGACCATCGCCAAGCACCTTGGTGAAAAGGTGACAACTGTTGGTGCGATTATTCGCAAATGGAAGAAACACAAAATAACTGTCAATCTCCCTCGGCCTGGGGCTCCATGCAAGATCTCACCTCGTGGAGTTGCAATGATCATGAGAACGGTGAGGAATCAGCCCAGAACTACACGGGAGGATCTTGTCAATGATCTCAAGGCAGCTGGGACCATCATGGGTGGGACTGATCATGTATTTGTCAGTGGGCAAACGTACAAAATCAGCAGGGGATCAAATACTTTTTTCCCCTCACTATGTTGTCTATTAGACACTTTTCACCCCTTTTTTTTCTTTTGTATTACAAAAGCTGTTGCCTCTACCTTCTCCCACTCTGTTTTACTTGTACTTGTCTCTAGTCTGCAAGGATAAGTACATCCTATTTGTGTGCTGTTATTCCCGAATATTGTAACGTTATTAAAATGTTTTCCCTATATTTAACCATGTAAGCCAGTTGAGAACAAGTTCTCATTTACAACTGCGACCTGGCCAAGATGAAGCAAAGCAGTGCGATTTAAAAACAACAACACAGTTACATATAGGATAAACAAAACGTACAGTCAATTACACAATAGAAAATCTATATACAGTGTGTGCAAATGTAGCAAGTTATGGAGTTAAGGCAATAAATAGGCCATAGTGCAAAATAATTACAATTTAGTATTAACACTGGAGTAAAAGATGTGCAAATAGAGATACTGTGGTGCAAATTAGCAAAATAAATAACAATATGGGCATGAGGTAATTGGATGTGCTGTGTACAGGTGCAGTGATCGGTAAGCTTCTCTGACAACTGATGCTTAAAGTTAGTGAGGGAGATAAGTCTTCAGAAGCAGGTGCTTCCTATCAAAATGGTCTTACAGAACTGTCAGCATCGACAGTGGCGCAAAAATTAATTATATGTGGCCTATGCAGGAATCAATCCCACAACCCTGAGTTTACCAGCACCATGCTCCTAACTGAGCTGACCCATTGGAAGCACTAACTTATTGTTTGTGTTTTGTGCAGTATGCTGCCAAAGAGTTCCAGCAGGCCTTAGACATCCTGGACATGGAGGAGCCAGCCAGCAAGAAGCTGCTGGACTGGAGTATCAAAGAAGACCACGGGATACAAGAGTCGGCCAAGGACTGGGAGATGAGCCCTGCCTCTGTGAGTCTCCCCTCTTACACAATAGGGTCCAATTTGTTTTTGTGGCCCTGTAATGCCACGTTTGTGTTCAAGCCTCTTACAATGTGATTTTCCAGTCTCTTCACATTTATGGTTTTGTGGTTACAGGTTAACTACAGTATTTGCATTCTGTATTTTAGGTGACTGAGGAAGAGATTGAATACTCTGTTGCCATGTCAAAGACCCTTTTCGTTGCATTTTCATGAATTGTTCCTTTTGAAAGCTATGAATGTTCCTTTTTGTAATAATCACCACCATATTATTAAAGGGTTCTGTCGTTCACCAAGTAGCCACACCAGCTGCCATATTCATACAAAATTAATGTGTGGGTCTTTTTTTATGTCAGAGGCCCCTGGAGGCTTCCCCGACTGATGCTGCTTCATTGGTCCTGACCCCTGTGGTCTCACATCTTTCTTTAGCTCGCTCTCCCTCATTCCTCACCTGCCCTCTCTCAGATCAACAGTTCTATCTGTCTGTTGCGGGGGAAGATCTATGATGCCATGGACAACCGGCCTCTGGCCACATCCAGCTACAAAGAGGCCTTGAAACTGGACGTGTACTGCTTTGAAGCCTTCGACCTTCTAACGTCCCATCACATGCTGACCGCTCAGGAAGGTGATCCTTATGGGTTTTGCACGTGTGTAGCAGGAGTAATATAGATTATTTTGTGCAATTATTTTATGTCAATAATGGTATACTGTACACAGATGTTTCTGTAGGGTAAATGTAGTTGTACCGTATATGCTATGTAGGCAGATGACGGTATGCAGTGCATTCGGAAAGTATTCAGACCCCTTGACTTTTTCTACCTTTTTTGTTACGTTACAGCCTTATTCTAAAATGGATTAAAAAAATTAAACAAAAATCCCCTCTTCAATCTACACACAATAACCCATAATGACAAATCAAAAACTGGTTTTTATAAATTCTAGCAAATGTACATTATTCTAAAAACCTGTTTTTGCTTTGTCATTATGGGGTATTGTGTGTAGATTGATGAGGGGGAAAAAAACGATTTAATCAATTTTTGAATAATGCTGTAGCGTAACAAAATGGGGAAAAAGTCAAGGGGTCTGAATACTTTGCGAATGCACTGTTTATTTTTCTTACCCAAGCCCCTCCATTTTTGTGTGTTGTAGAAAAGGACTTCCTGGACTCACTTCCTCTGAGCCAACAGTGCACCGAGGAGGAAGACAAATTACTTCACTTCCTGTTTGAGAATAAATTGAAGAAGGTACATCCACTGTTATCCTTCATGTCATGACGTCCGTTCTGTTTGTATTCCTATGTTACTGTTCAGTTTTTACACGGTCAATGTTGATCACCATGTTTCTGTATTTGAATACCCAGGTCATCATAGGGCTGTTGTGGTGACTATTACCGCCACACCGGCAGTCATGAGTCATGACCGCAGTAAAATTCCACGTGACCATTGAGTCGCAGTAATCTCCTCTTGTGCACTCTGGACATGTTTTGGTAGTACCCAACTTTGTAAGGACCATCAGATCCTAATGGCCTGATACTCAGGGCTTGATTGTCCCTCTAACCACTCTGACATCATTGCAAAAGCAATCGCAAATCACATCAAACACTTGTCATCAAAACAGTATCTTGCTTTTAAAACTCACCTCACTGTGATGATCAGTTTGAAGAAAGAAGTTCAACAGCAAATATAAATCCAATATGGATAGTGTTAAGAGATAGATGGGTGGTGTTGAATGGAGTTGAAGGATGGGACTAATAACAACTAATAACAACAAGATAACTAATGTAAAGCATATTGTGTCCATAATAAGTATATAAGTTATAGGTTGAGAGCTTTTGTGAAAGCACAGTTAAAAAGATATGGCATATAGAAGCAAACCGGATGGACATCATGAAAATGATCAGAGAGATTGAGGGTAGAGGAAGTTTATAAGTAAAAACAAACCGCAGTAAAATTGACTGTGTCCATAAAATGTATATAGTATGTATAAGCTGGAAGTAGAGGCCTAAGCATTGTTGTTCACTAGTTTACTCCAATTAGGGAAGGGGTGGTGGGGTTGGAAAGTAATAAAGGGAAATATATTTTAAAGGATATATACAGTGAGGGGAAAAAAGTATTTGATCCCCTGCTGATTTTGTACGTTTGCCCACTGACAAAGAAATGATCAGTCTATAATTTTAATGGTAGGTTTATTTGAACAGTGAGAGACAGAATAACAACAAAAAAATCCAGAAAAACGCATGATTTCTGGCTCCCAGGTGTCTTTTATACAGGTCACGAGCTGAGATTAGGAGCACACTCTTAAAGGGAGTGCTCCTAATCTCAGCTTGTTAACTGTATAAAAGACACCTGTCCACAGAAGCAAGCAATCAATCAATCACATTCCAAACTCTCCACCATGGCCAAGACCAAAGAGCTCTCCAAGGATGTCAGGGACAAGATTGTAGACCTACACAAGGCTGGAATGGGCTACAAGACCATCGCCAAGCAGCTTGGTGAGAAGGTGACGACAGTTGGTGCGATTTATTCGCAAATGGAAGAAACACAAAAGAACTGTCAATCTCCCTCGGCCTGGGACTCCATGCAAGATCTCACCTTGTGGAGTTGCAATGATCATGAGAACGGTGAGGAATCAGCCCAGAACTACACGGGAGGATCTTGTCAATGATCTCAAGGCAGCTGGGACCATAGTCACCAAGAAAACAATTGGTAACACACTACGCCGTGAAGGACTGAAATCCTGCAGCGCCCGCAAGGTCCCCCTGCTCAAGAAAGCACATATACATGGCCGTCTGAAGTTTTGAACATCTGAATGTGGTCAGATAAGACCAAAATCGAGCTCTTTGGCATCAACTCAACTCACCGTGTTTGGAGGAAGAGGAATGCTGCCTATGACCCCAAGAACACCATCCCCACCGTCAAACATGGAGGTGGAAACATTATGCTTTGGGGTTGTTTTTCTGCTAAGGGGACAGGACAACTTCACCGCATCAAAGGGACGATGGACGGGGCCATGTACCATCAAATCTTGGGTGAGAACCTCCTTCCCTCAGCCAGGGCATTGAAAATGGGTCGTGGATGGGTATTCCAGCATGACAATGACCCAAAACACACGGCCAAGGCAACAAAGGAGTGGCTCAAGAAGAAGCACATTAAGGTCCTGGAGTGGCCTAGCCAGTTTCCAGACCTTAATCCCATAGAAAATCTGTGGAGGGAGCTGAAGGTTCGAGTTGCCAAACGTCAGCCTCAAAACCTTAATGACTTGGAGAAGAACTGCAGAGAGGAGTGGAACAAAATCCCTCTTGAGATGTGTGCAATCCTGGTGGCCAACTACAAGAAACGTCTGACCTCTGTGATTGCCAACAAGGGTTTTGCCACCAAGTACTAAGTCATGTTTTGCAGAGGGGTCAAATACTTATTTCCCTCATTAGAATGCAAATCAATTTATAAGATTTTTGATATGCATTTTTCTGGATTTTTTTGTTGTTATTCTGTCTCTCACTGTTAAAATAAACCTACCATTAAAATTATAGACTGATCATGTCTTTGTCAGTGGGCAAACGTACTAAATCAGCAGGGGATCAAATACTTTTTTCCCTCACTGTATGTATAAACTCAGCAAAAAAAGAAACGTCCCTTTTTCAGGACCCTGTCTTTCAAAGATAATAATCCAAATAACTTTACAGATCTTCATTGAAAAGGTTTTAAACACTGTTTCCCATGCTTGTACAATGAACCATAAACAATTAATGAACATCGAACGGTCGTTTAGACACTAACAGCTTACAGACGGTAGGTAATTAAGGTCACAATTATGAAAACTCTAGGACACTAAAGAGGCCTTTCTACTGACTCTGAAAAACACCAAATTAAATATGCCCAGAGTCCCTGCTCATCTGCGTGATCGTGCCTTAGGCATGCTGCAAGGAGGCATGAGGACTGCAGATGTGGCTAGGGCAATAAATTGCAATGTCTGTACTGTGAGACGCCTAAGACAGCGCTACAGGGAGACCGGACGGACAGCTGATCGCCCTCACAGTGGCAGACCACGTGTAACAACACCTGCACAGGATTGGTACATTCAAACATCACACCTGCGGGACAGGTACAGGATGGCAACAACAACTGCCCTTAGTTACACCAGGAATGCACAATCCCTCCATCAGTGCTCAGACTGTCCGCAATAGGCTGAGAGAGGCTGGACTGAGGGCTTGTAGGCCTGTTGTAAGGCAGAAAAGTCGCCTATGGGTACAAACCCACCGTCGCTGGACCAGACAGGACTGGCAAAAAGTGCTCTTCACTGACAAGTCGCAGTTTTGTCTAACCAGGGTTGATGGTCAGATTCGCGTTTATTGTCGAAGGAATGAGCGTTACACTGAGGCCTGTACACTGGAGCGGGATCGATTTTGGAGGTGGAGGGTCCGTCATGCTCTGGGGCGGTGTGTCACAGCATCATCGGACTGAGCTTGTTGTCATTGCAGGCAATCTCAACGCTGTGCGTTACAGGGAAGACATCCTCCTCCCTCATGTGGTACCCTTCCTGCAGGCTCATCCTGACATGACCCTCCAGCATGACAATGCCACCAGCCATACTGCTCTTTCTGTGCGTGATTTCCTGCTAGACCGGAATGTCAGTGTTCTGCCATGGCCAGCGAAGAGCCCAGATCTCAATCCCATTGAGCACGTCTGGGACCTGTTGGATCGGAGGGTGAGGGCTAGGGCCATTCCCCCCCAGAAATGTCTGGGAACTTGCAGGTGCCTTGGTGGAAGAGTGGGGTAACATCTCACAGCAAGAACTGGCAAATCTGGTGCAGTCCATGAGGAGATGCACTGCAGTACTTGATGCAGCTGGTGGCCACACCAGATACTGACTGTTACTTTTTCGATTTTGAACCCCCCTTTGTTCAGGGACACATTATTCCATTTCTGTTAGTCATATGTCTGTGGAACTTGTTCAGTTTGTCTCAGTTGTTGAATCTTGTGATGTTCATACAAATATTTACACATGTTAAGTTTGCTGAAAATAAAAGCAGTTGACAATGAGATGACGTTTCTTTTTTTGCTGTGTGTGTATGTATACACACACAACTGTGGAAAAAATAAGAGACCACTGCAAATGTTTCTTAAATCAGCATCTCTACATGTATGACTTCCATTCCAGTGTCTGTTGAATTCCAACACAGGCACACCTCATTCTACTGAATTAGGTGCTGATTAGGTGATCACATGATCTTATTTAACGAGGAAAAGTATGAAATCCACTGTTGTGGTCAACACTATGCTCTTGCAATAGGACCAGCTGGATGGCAAAAACAGTGCTAATAGTACCTCAAAGTTTAATATTAATCAAAAAATAGCTATTGACCATGCCAAAAGAGTTGAAAATGAAAGTTTTGAGTGAGGAAAAGAAGGGTTCAATTCTGGCTTTACTGGCAGAGGGATACAGTGAGCGTCAGGTTGCTTCCATCCTTAAAATTTAAAAGACTGCGGTTCATAAGAACAACGTCAAGCAGACATTGTGGACAACAAATCTACAGACCGGCAGAGGGCAAAAACGATTACTGACCGGGATGACCGCCAACTCATTCGAATGTCACTCAACAACCGTAGGATGACATCAAGTGACTTACAAAAAGAATGGCAAACGGCAGCTGGGGTGAAGTGCACGGCGAGGACGGTTCGAAACAGGCTCCTAGGGGCAGGGCTGAAGTCGTGCAACGGTAGAAAAAAGCCTTTCATCAATGAGAAGCAAAAAAGAGCCAGGCTGATGTTTGCAAAAGACCATTAGGATTGGGCCGTAGAGGACTGGAGTAAGGTAATATTCTCTGATGAGTCCAATTTTTAGCTTTGCCCAACACCTGGTCGTCTAATGGTTAGACGGAGACCTGGAGAGGCCTACAAGCCACAGTGTCTCGCACCCACTGTGAAATTTGGTGGAGGATCAGTGATGATCTGGGGGTGCTTCAGCAATGCTGGAATCGGCAGATTTGTCTTTGTGAAGGACGCATGAATCAAGCCACGTACAAGGTTGTCCTGGAAAAAAACTTGCTTCCTTTTGCTCTGACATTGTTCCCCAACTCTGAGGATTGTTTTTTCCAGCAGGACAATGCGCCATGCCACACAGCCAGGTCAGTCAAGGTGTGCATGGAGGACCACCAGATCAAGACCCTGTCATGGCCAGCCCAATCTCCAGACCTGAACCCCATTGGAAACTTCTGGAATGTGATCAAGAGGAAGATGGATGGTCATCAAACAAAGCCGAGCTTCTTGAATTTTTGCGCCAGGAGTGGCATAAAGTCACCCAACATCAATGTGAAAGACTAGTGGAGAGCATGCCAAGATGCATGAAAGCTGTGATTGAAAATCAGGGTTATTCCACCAAATATTGATTTCTGAACTCTTCTTTAGTTAAAACATTAGTATTGTGTTTAAGAATGAACATGAACTTATTTTCTTTGCATTATTCGAGGTCTGACAACACTGCATCTTTTTTGTTATTTTGACCAGTTGTCATTTTCTGCAAATAAATGCTCTAAATGACTATTTATTTGGAATTTGGGAGAAATGTTGTCAGTAGTTTATAGAATAAATTGTTTTTAATTTCACCCAAACACATACCTATAAATAGTAAAACTAGAGAAACTTATATTTTTGCAGTGGTCTCTTAATTTTTTCCAGAGCTGTGTATGTATATATATACATACATACATGCATGCATACAGTGAGGGAAATAAGTATTTGATCCCCTGCTGATTTTTTACGTTTGCCCACTGACAAAGACATGATCAGTCTATAATTTTAATGGTAGGTTTATTTGAACAGTGAGAGACAGAATAACAAAAAAAAAATCCAGAAAAATGCATGTCAAAAATGTTATGAATTGATTTGCATTTAAATGAGGGAAATAAGTATTTGACCCCTCTGCAAAACATGACCTAGTACTTGGTGGCAAAACCCTTGTTGGCAATCAGAGGTCAGACGTTTCTTGTAGTTGGCAACCAGGTTTGCACACATCTCAGGAGGGATTTTGTCCCACTCCTCTTTGCAGATCTTCTCCAAGTCATTAAGGTTTCGAGGCTGACGTTTGGCAACTCGAACCTTCAGCTCCCTCCACAGATTTTCTATGGGACTAAGGTCTGGAGACTGGCTAGGCCACTCCAGGACCTTAATGTGCTTCTTCTTGAGCCACTCCTTTGTTGCCTTGGCCGTGTGTTTTGGGTCATTGTCATGCTGGAATACCCATCCACGACCCATTTTCAATGCCCTGGCTGAGGGAAGGAGGTTCTCACCCAAGATTTGACAGTACATGGCCCCGTCCATCGTCCCTTTGATGCGGTGAAGTTGTCCTGTCCCCTTAGCAGAAAAACACCCCCAAAGCATAATGTTTCCACCTCCATGTTTGACGGTGGGGATGGTGTTCTTGGGGTCATAGGCAGCATTCCTCCTCCTCCAAACACGGCGCGTTGAGTTGATGCCAAAGAGCTCCATTTTGGTCTCATCTGACCACAACACTTTCACCCAGTTCTCCTCTGAATCATTCAGATGTTCATTGGCAAACTTCAGACGGGCATGTATATGTGCTTTCTTGAGCAGGGGGACCTTGCGGGCGCTGCAGGATTTCAGTCCTTCACGGCGTAGTGTGTTACCAATTGTTTTCTTGGTGACTATGGTCCCAGCTGCCTTGAGATCATTGACAAGATCATCCCGTGTAGTTCTGGGCTGATTCCTCACCGTTCTCATGATCATTGCAACTCCACGAGGTGAGATCTTGTATGGAGCCCCAGGCCGAGGGAGATTGACAGTTATTTTGTGTTTCTTCCATTTGCAAATAATCACACCAACTGTTGTCACCTTCTCACCAAGCTGCTTGGCGATGGTCTTGTAGCCCATTCCAGCCTTGTTTAGGTCTACAATCTCTCTCTTTGGTCTTGGCCATGGTGGAGAGTTTGGAAGCTGATTGATTGATTGCTTCTGTGGACAGGTAACAAACTGAGATTAGGAGCACTCCCTTTAAGAGTGTCTCAGCTCGCTACCTGTATAAAAGGCACCTGGGAGCCAGACATCTTTCTGATTTGAGAGGGGGTCAAATACTTATTTCCCTCAATAAAATCCAAATCAATTTATAACATTTTTGACATGCATTTTTCTTGATTGTTTTGTTGTTATTCTGTCTCTCACTGTTCAAATAAACCTACCATTAAAATTATAGACTGATCATTTCTTTGTCAGTGGGCAAACGTACAAAATCAGCAGGGGATCAAATACTTTTTTCCCTCACTGTATATTACGCATTGCAAAAAAAATACAATAATAATCAATTACACTGATTTCAAGATGTCTTTGGTACATAATTGGTCTAGCCTATACTCCAAAAGTAAACAAATTCGAGTAATCACTTGTGAGTGTGGACTGTTGTTGTTATTATTATTATTGACTGGTTACCTTATGTTACTCTCCAAAATATCTATCCATGAGTCTGGTAGAGAACGTATAGCCCTTGGCGATGCTGTTGGTTCATTGATTGTGCAGGGTGGCGTACAGAGTTAGCCTATAATTGTACTGAATTTGATTTTGAATAGCTTAGTAATTGGGTAACACATTACCTTTTAGCTAAACAGAATATATCTCCACCATGTGTTTCCATCTCTCCTTGCTCTCCTTTATTCCTTTCTAGAGCGCGCAGAGGGGCTGTCAACAGTTTAATTAAATGTTTTGTTGTGAACATTTTACTATCGATGTTCCCGAACAGATTTCACCTCCCAAATTAAGCACTGGGTAGCTGCAGGAACAGGGTTGGAGAGCCCATGGCACACAGTTTAGGCGGAATATCACCTGTCGCACTGTGAGCGCATGCTCCTCAACAGTGGTTGACACGTGGAGTGGAATAGGTGTTTTTTATATTTACTTCTCAGCTGCTCGTATTATGAACATGCTCCGCTATAAAACCGAAGTACCGGCATCATTGAAAAACGGACTGGCGGGAAAGCGCGCGCCTCCATTCACTATTCGAGTGCATACGGATTACGTATTTTTTCTTCTGCCCATTTGGCCCATTTATCATTCTAATTAATTGTACATATTAGTAAAGACTAGTTTAAATTGAGGATAATCTGATGGGTGAAAATATTATCAATTGATGAGAGAACCGCTGTGCAGCTTGAGGCAAGGAACAGAGCGCAAGCATTTTTTTGAAGCTTTCTTAAATCATCAATAGCCTATAGTAGCATCATGCAGCCCATGTTTTGATTTCTAAGACATTCGAAGGTTTGTATCATTCACAACTAAAGTTGCCAAATACCTCTAAATCTAGCATATAGGAGCTGTTTCAAATGATCACTTTTATGCTCAACATAGCCACTTCAAATTCACACTCTCCAGAATGGGAAAAATATCCGTTAAATTAAATGATTCTTACTATAAAATCATATTATAAAATAATGGCACAGGACTTATAAGCATACAGTGGGGGAAAAAAAGTATTTAGTCAGCCACCAATTGTGCAAGTTATCCCACTTAAAAAGATGAGAGAGGCCTGTAATTTTCCTCATAGGTACACATCAACTATGACAGACAAATTGAGGAAAAAAAATCCTGAAAATCACACTGTAGGATTTTTTATGAATTTATTTGCAAATTATGGTGGAAAATAAGTATTTGGTCACCTACAAACAAGCAAGATTTCTGGCTCTCACAGACCTGTAACTTCTTCTTTAAGAGGCTCCTCTGTCCTCCACTCGTTACCTGTATTAATGGCACCTGTTTGAACTTGTTATCAGTATAAAAGACACCTGTCCACAACCTCAAACAGTCACACTCCAAACTCCACTATAGCCAAGACCAAAGAGCTGTCAAAGGACAACAGAAACAAAATTGTAGACCTGCACCAGGCTGGGAAGACTGAATCTGCAATAGGTAAGCAGCTTGGTTTGAAGAAATCAACTGTGGGAGCAATTATTAGGAAATGGAAGACATACAAGACCACTGATAATCTCCCTCGATCTGGGGCTCCACGCAAGATCTCACCCCGTGGGCTCAAAATGATCACAAGAACGGTGAGCAAAAATCCCAGAACCACACGGGGGACCTAGTGAATGACCTGCAGAGAGCTGGGACCAAAGTAACAAAGCCTACCATCAGTAACACACTACGCCGCCAGGGACTCAAATCCTGCAGTGCCAGACGTGTCCCCCTGCTTAAGCCAGTACATGTCCAGGCCCGTCTGAAGTTTGCTAGAGTGCATTTGGATGATCCAGAAGAGGATTGGGAGAATGTCATATGGTCAGATGAAACCAAAATATAACTTTTTGGTAAAAACTCAACTCGTCGTGTTTGGAGGACAAAGTATGCTGAGTTGCATCCAAAGAACACCATACCTACTGTGAAGCATGGGGGTGGAAACATCATGCTTTGGGGCTGTTTTTTCTGCAAAGGGACCAGGACGACTGATCCGTGTAAAGGAAAGAATGAATGGGGCCATGTATCGTGAGATTTTGAGTGAAAACCTCCTTCCATCAGCAAGGGCATTGAAGATGAAACGTGGCTGGGTCTTTCAGCATGACAATGATCCCAAACACACCGCCTGGGCAACGAAGGAGTGGCTTCGTAAGAAGCATTTCAAGGTCCTGGAGTGGCCTAGCCAGTCTCCAGATCTCAACCCCATAGAAAATCTTTGGAGGGAGTTGAAAGTCCGTGTTGCCCAGCGACAGCCCCAAAACATCACTGCTCTAGAGGAGATCTGCATGGAGGAATGGGCCAAAATACCAGCAACAGTGTGTGAAAACCTTGTGAAGACTTACAGAAAACGTTTGACCTGTGTCATTGCCAACAAAGGGTATATAACAAAGTATTGAGAATGTTATTGACCAAATACTTATTTTCCACCATAATTTGCAAATAAATTCATAAAAAATCCTACAATGTGATTTTCTGGAAAAAGAATTCTCATTTTGTCTGTCATAGTTGACGTGTACCTATGATGAAAATTACAGGCCTCTCATCTTTTTAAGTGGGAGAACTTGCACAATTGGTGGCTGACTAAATACTTTTTTCCCCCACTGTATCTATCTCTGCTAAATGAACAAGCCTATGGCATGGAGTATAGCCAGAGAACATACAATAGGCCAACTTGTATTTTGTTCTTCTGAAATACATTTTCTTCATATTTCTTTAGACATGACAAAAATAATGGATTTATTGTGATGGTGTATATTAAATTGATAAATCAGACTTTTAAATGTAGATGTTCCAAAGGCACGCATCAGCAGCTTCTATGCATGGAGGCCTAGAGAGGCTGAACGTGTTTGTTAATTAACGGTCAATTACCGTGAGACCGACAGTCTTTTGCATGACATTAACCGGCTGAAGAAATGTCATTCCCGCCACCGTAGGTCATCGCATATCACTTTGGATTTTGCCCTATAGTTCAGAACGAACCATATTACAATTACTCCTATTTAGTATTGGTCATCTACAGTTGCCCTGTCAGTCGAGCAGTTACCATGACAGCAAAACCCTAAAATGTTCTCCCCTGATTTTTACTAAGGTTAAGAGTGGTCATTTGTCTCAAATTAATGTTGATTCAATTGCTAATGATGGTGCTTTTGTTACAATTCCTAATTTGTTCCCCTCCCTTTTCTACCTCCATCCATCCCTCTTTCCTTCTCTCAGTATAACAAGCCCAGTGATATGGTGGTCCCAGAGATGGTCAACGGTCTCCAGGACAACTTGGATGTGGTGGTCTCTCTCGCCGAGAGGCATTATTACAACTGCAACTTCAAAGTGTGCTACAAACTCACTTCCATGTAAGTTTGATAACTAACCGCTGGCCCACCTTTTAACTAGAAATAAACAGACTGGCCCCTCCTATTTATTGGCAGTCTGCTGGTGTTAATCGGCAAAACTAACCTTTTTTTGTTTCTAACCTCTAAACGTCTAAGCTGTTGGGGGGTACTAAGCTAACATATTGAATGCTTTTAAGATGGTCATACCATGGATCATTTAGCTATTTGATTTAGAATTTTAAGACCCCAGGTCAAACATTTTTTGGGGGGAGGGGATAAAATATTGAATTTGGCCTTTACTACTATATATAGCCTATTGAAGCATTAAATAACACGTTCATAAATGACAAAGACAGTCAAAATAAATCATACGATTTTGAAGTGTCTGTCCTATATCTAGGAGATATAAGAAAGCTCAGGAAATATTTACGTTTTTTCTTTTGGACACATTTAACTCCTTTTTGTTGGCACAAAACTACGTCCGTTCGTTCGTATGGGTTACCTTCAGACGAGTCTGCAGGTGTTAAATCGGCCAAACAAACCTTTTTTTTGTTTATAAGATCTGATATGATATACACTTGAGTGGACAAACCATTAGGAACACCTTCCTAATACTACGTTGCACCCCCTTTTGCCTTAGAACGGCCTCAATTCGTCTGGGCATTGTCTATACAAGGTGTTGAAAGCGTTCCACAGTGATGCTGGCTCATGTTGACTCAATTGCTTCCCACAATTGTGGCAAGTTGGCTGGATGTCCTTTGGGTGGTGGAACATTCTTGATACACAGGAAACTGTTGTGTGTGAAAAACCCAGCAGCGTTGCAGTTCTTGACACAAACCGGTGCCCCGGCACCTACTACCATACCCCGTTCAAAGGCACTTAAATATTTTGTCTTGGCCATTCACCCTCTGAATGGCACACATACAGAATCCATGTCTCAAGGTTTAAAAATCCTTCTTTAACTTGTCTCCTCCCCTTCAAAACACTGATTTGAAGTGAATTTAGCAAGTGATCCCAATAAGGGATCATAGTATTCACCTGGCCAGTCTGTCATGGAAAGAGCAGGTGTTCCTAATGTTTTGTATTCCAACAAACATGTTTTGTATGTTTATTGGAATATTATTCTCTCAGCTCGGCTCAGTTCTGTGAAAAGGGTATGTTTCATACTGATAATTTGGCCCGTCTACATATCCTGAATGTTTTGTTTCTTCAAGGGTGATGGTGAAAGACCCATTCCATGCCAACTGTTTACCTGTTCATATAGGAACACTGGTGGAGCTCAGCAAAGCAAATGGTAAGCCTGTTGATGCTCTCCTTTTAAGTGTGTTTATTCATGCATACTCATGAATCTCATAAATCAAAATTGTTTGAGAAAAAATATGTACCATGATTCTCTGCTCTTTATACACCCACAGAACTGTTTTACCTTTCACACAAGCTTGTGGACTTGTATCCCAACAACCCAGTAAGTATAACCCCTGCTTTGTATACCACTACTCTCCTCTGCTATGAGTATACCCGCCACATGAAGCTGCTGAGGGGAAGACTGCTCATAATAATGGCTGGTGCGAATGGAATGGCATCAAACACCTGGAAACCATGTATTTGATACCATCCTGCTCCCAGCCATTACCACCAGCCCATCCTCCCCAAGTAAGATGCCACCAACCTCCTGTGATACCCGTCTATACTTGCATATTGACAGTGCACATATCCAAGCTCTAATTGGTACAGTATGTTTGTTTTCTTTATGCATTAACATTTGCCCACTAATCAAATGGTAAACATTGTTTTCATCCAGGTCTCTTGGTTTGCTGTGGGATGCTACTATCTAATGGTCGGTCACAAAAATGAACACGCGCGTCGATATCTCAGGTACATGATGCAATGACTTTTCTCATTGCCAGGCCTATTCTATTTTCAGCAGTCAGACGTTGGTATTCAATAGAATGTAGAATAAAATATATTTTGATTAATTCGCTTGCTGCTGAATCAAATCTACACATTGCAAAGTACTATTTACATACACTACCATTCAAAAGTTTGGGGTCACTTAGAAATGTCCTTGTTTTCGAAAGAAAAGCTATTTTTTTTGTCCATTTTAAAAATAACATAAATTTGATCAGAAATACAGTGTAGACATTGTTAAAGTTGTAAATGGCTATTGTAGCTGGAAACGGCTGATTTTTAATGGAATATCTACATAGGCGTACAGAGGCCCATTATCAGCAACCATCAATCCTGTGTTCCAATGGCACGTTGTTTTAAAATGATAAACTTGGATTAGCAAAGGCTAATTGATCATTAGAAAACCCTTTTGCAATTATGTTAGCACAGCTGAAAACTGTTGTGCTGATTTAAAGAAGCAATACAACTGGCCTTCTGGAGACCAGTTGAGTATCTGGAGCATCAGCAATTGTGGGTTCGATTACAGGCTAAAAATTTCTTCTGAAACTCGTCAGTCAATTCTTGTTCTGAGAAATGAAGGCTATTCCATGCGAGAAATTGCCAAGAAACTGACGATCTCGTACAACGCTGTGTACTACTCCCTTCACAGAACAGCGCAAACTGGCTCTAACCAGAATAAAAAGAGGAGTGGGAGGCCCCGGTGCACAACTGAGCAAGAGGACAAATACATTAGTGTCTAGTTTGAGAAACAGACGCCTCACAGGTCCTCAACTGGCAGCTTCATTAAATAGTACCCCCAAAACACCAGTCTCAACGTCAACAGTGAAGAGGCGACTCCGGGATGTTGACCTTCCAGGCAGAGTTGCAAAGAAAAAGCCATATATCAGACTGCCCATCTTAATCTTTTCTTTTTATTGACCAGTCTGAGATATGGCCTCCCACTCCTCTTTCTATTCTGTTTAGAGCCAGTTTGCGCTGTTCTGTGAAATTGCTTGTCTTTCGAAAACAAGAAAATGTTTAAGTGACCCCAAACTTTTGAACGGTAGTATACATACATACATACATACATAAACGCAGCAAAAAAATAAACGTCCTGTTACTGTCAACTGCGTTTATTTTCAGCAAACGTAACGTGTAAATATTTGTATGAACATACCAAGATTCAACAACTGAGACATAAACTGAACAAGTTCCACAGACATGTGACTAACAGAAATTGAATAATGTGTCCCTGAACAAAGGGGGGGTCAAAATCGAAAAAGTAACAATCAGTATCTGGTGTGGCCACCAGCTGTATTAAGTACTGCAGTGCATCTCCTCCTCATGGACTGCACCAGATTTGCCAGTTTTTGCTGTGAGATGTTACCCCACTCTTCCACCAAGGCACCTGCAAGTTCGCGGACATTTCTGGGGGGAATGGCTCTAGCCCTCACCCTCCGATCCAACAGGTCCCAGACGTGCTCAATGGGATTGAGATCCGGCCTCTTCGCTGGCCATGGCAGAACACTGACATTCCTGTCTTGCAGGAAATCATGCACAGAACGAGCAGTGTGGCTGGTGGCATTGTCGTGCTGGAGGTTCATGTCAGAATGAGCCTGCAGGAAGGGTTCCACATGAGGGAGGAGGATGTCATCCCTGTAAAGCACAGCGTTGAGATTGCCTGCAATGACAACAAGCCCAGACCATGACGTACCCTCCACGTCCAAATCGATCCTGCTCCAGTGTACAGGCCTCACTCATTCCTTCGACGATAAACGCAAATCCGACCAGCATCCCTGGTGAGACAAAACCGCGACTCATCAGTGAAGAGCACTTTTTGCCAGTCCTGTCTGGTCCAGCGACGGTGGTTTTGTGCCCATAGGCGATGGTGTTGCCGGTGAGGACCTGCCTTACAAGCCCTCAGTCCAGCCTCTCTCAGCCTATTGCGGACAGTCTGAGCACTGATGGAGGGATTGTGCATTCCTGGTGTAACTTGTGCAGTTGTTGTTGCCATCCTGTACCTGTCCCGCAGGTGTGACGTTCGGATGTACCGATCCTGTGCAGGTGTTACACGTGGTCTGCCACTGCGAGAACGATCAGCTGTCCGTCCTGTCTCCCTGTAGCGCTGTCTTAGGCGTCTCACAATACGGACATTGCAATTTATTGCCCTGGCCACATCTGCAGTCCTCATGCCTCCTTGCAGCATGCCTAAGGCACATTCACACAGATGAGCAGGGACCCTGGGCATCTTTCTTTTGGTGTTTTTCAGAGTCAGTAGAAAGACCTCTTTAGTGTCCTAAGTTTTCATAACTGTGACCTTAATTGCCTACCGTCTGTAAGCTGTTAAAGACAGCAAAAAAAGAAACGTCCCTTTTTCAGGACCCTGAGTTTGCATGCATACATACAGTTGAAGTCAAAGTTTACATACACTTTAGCCAAATACATTTAAACTCAGTTTTTCACAATTCCTGACATTTAATCCTAGTAAAAAATTCCCTGTTTTAGGTCAATTTGGATCACCACTTTATTTTAAGAATGTGAAATGTCAGAATAATGGTAGAGAGAAATGATTTATTTCATCACATTCCCAGTGGGTCAGAAGTTTACATACACTCAATTAGTATTTGGTAGCATTGCTTTTAAATTGTTTAACTTGTGTCAAACGTTTCGGGTAGCCTTCCACAAGCTTCCCACAATAAGTTGGGTGAATTTTGGCCCATTCCTCCTGACAGAGCTGGTGTAACTGAGTCAGGTTTGTAGGACTCCTTGCTCGCACACGCTTTTTCAGTTCTGCCCCCATATTTTCTATAGGATTGAGGTCAGGGCTTTGTGATGGCCACTCCAATACCTTGACTTTGTTGTCCTTAAGCCAGTTTGCCACAACTTTGGAAGTATGCTTGGGGTCATTGTCCATTTGGAAGACCCATTTGCGACCAAGCTTTAACTTCCTGACTGATGTCTTGAGAATGTTGCTTCAATATATCCACATAATTTTCATTCCTCTTGATGCCATCTATTTTGTGAAGTGCACCAGTCCCTCCTGCAGTAACCACCCCCGTGCTTCACGGTTGTGATGGTGTTCTTCGGCTTGCAAGCCACTCCCTTTTTCGTCCAAACATAACGATGTTCATTATGGCCAAACAGTTATATTTTTGTTTCATCAGACTAGAGGACATTTCTCCAAATAGTACCACCTTTGTCCTCATGTGCAGTTGCAAACCATAGTCTGGCTTTTGTATGGCGGTTTTGGAGCAGTGGCTTCTTCCTTGCTGAGCGGCCTTTCAGGTTATGTCGATATAGGACTCGTTTTACTGTGGATATAGATACTTTTGTACCCGTTTCCTCCAGCATCTTCACAAGGTCCTTTGCTGTTGTTCTGGGATTGATTTGCACTTTTCGCACCAAAGTACGTTCATCTCTAGGAGACAGAACGCATCTCCTTCCTGAGTGGTATGACTGCTGCATGGTCCCATGGTGTTTATACTTGCGTACTGTTGTTTGTACAGATGAACGTGGCACCTTCAGGCATTTGAAATTGCTCCCAAGGATGAACCAGACTTGTGGAGGTCTACCATTTTTTTTCTGAGGTCTTGGTTGATTTCTTTTGATTTCCCCATGATGTCAAGCAAAAAGGCACTGAGTTTGAAGGGAGACCTTGAAATACATCCACAGGTACACCTCTAATTGACTCAAATTATGTCAATTAGCCTATCCGAAGCTTCTAAAGCCATGATGTCATTTTCTGGATTTTTCCAAGCTGTTTAAAGGCACAGTCAACTTAGTGTATGTAAACTTCTTACCCACTGGAATTGTGATATAGTGAATTATAAGTGAAATAATCAGTCTGTAAACAATTGTTGGAAAGATTACTTGTCTCATGCACAAAGTAGATGTCCTAACCGACTTGCCAAAACGATAGTTTGTTAATAAGAAATTTGGAGTGGTTGAAAAACTAGTTTTAATGACTCCAACCTACATGTATGTAAACCTCTGACTTCAACTGTACGTACATACATACAGTACCAGTCAAAAGTTTGGACACCTACTCATCCAAGGGTTTTTCTTTATTTTGACTATTTTCTACATTGTAGAATAATAGTGAAGACATCAAAACTATGTAATCATGTAGTAACAACAAGTGTATGTGTGTGTATATATATATATATATATATATATATATACTAATTGACTCTGCATTCGCTCCGTGACAGACTAGAATATCTCTGATTTACACTAACGTCCTAATTCTGTCTCCCGCAGCAAGGCGACAACTCTGGAGCGGACGTACGGTCCGGCATGGATCGCCTACGGTCACTCGTTTGCGGTGGAGAGTGAACACGACCAGGCCATGGCTGCGTACTTCACCGCTGCTCAACTGATGAAGGGGTATGTACTGTTATTGTACCCAGACCCCCCTTCCACACACGCACATAGACACCCCCACATCCACTGAACAGGATGTGTGCTAAAAAGCAAAGTTGAGTGTGTTCAAAGGCATCTTGCTAAACAGGGCTGCCTTGGTCATTGAAAACAGTGAGAAATGTACAGTGTCATAACAAACTGATGCAAATAAAATATCTTCATAAGCATATAACTTGTACTTGCACAACCTTCCTTGCCCATTAGCATTTCCCCTAACCTTTGCATTCATCTCTCCTGTCCAGGTGCCATCTCCCTCTGTTGTACATAGGGCTGGAGTATGGCCTTACTAACAACTCTAAACTGGCCGAGCGCTTCTTCAGCCAGGCCCTAAGCATCGCACCAGAAGACCCCTTTGTCATGCACGAGGTGGCCGTAGTGGCCTTCCAGAACGGAGAGTGAGTAACACGCATACTATTATTTTTGCACAGTCTCAATGCACACTCGCAGGGCCCTGAACACTGACACTCCAACACGAACACTCACTCCATAATTTGCTCACACACACATAATATGCACATACATTTATACTGACTCTACACACGCATACCCACTCACATACAATCATCATATATGCTGCTGCTACTCTGTTTATCATATATCCTTACGCTTATACATATCTACCTCTATCACTCCAGAATCCCTGCACATTGTAAATATGGTACTGGAACTGACTGACCCGTGTGTGTGTGTGTGTGTGTGTGTGTGTGTGTGTGTGTGTGTGTGTGTGTGTGTGTGTGTATATATATATATATATATATATATACACACACACACACACACACACACACACACACACACACACACACACACACACACACACACACACACACACACACACACACACACACAAAATAAAGGGAACACTAAAATAACACATCCTAGATCTGAATAAATGAAATAATCTTATTAAATACTTTTTTCTTTACATAGTTTAATGTGCTGACAACAAAATCACACATAAATTATCAATGGAAATCAAATGTATCAACCCATGGAGGTCTGGATTTGGAGTCACCCTCAAAATTAAAGTGGAAAACCACACTACAGGCTGATCCAACTTTGATGTAATGTCCTTAAAACAAGTCAAAATGAGGCTCAGTAGTGTGTGTGGCCTCCACGTGACCTCCCTACAACGCCTGGGCATGCTCCTGATGAGGTGGCGGATGGTCTCCTGAGGGATCTCCTCCCAGACCTGGACTAAAGCATCCGCCAACTCCTGGACAGTCTGTGGTGCAATGTGGCGTTGGTGGATGGAGCGAGACATGATGTCCCAGATGTGCTCAATTGGATTCAGGTCTGGAGAACGGGCGGGCCAGTCCATAGCATCAATGCCTTCCTCTTGCAGGAACTGCTGACACACTCCAGCCACATGAGGTCTAGCATTGTCTTGCATTAGGAGGAACCCAGGGCCAACCGCACCAGCATATGGTCTCACAAGGGGTCTGAGGATCTCATCTCGGTACCTAATGGCAGTCAGGCTACCTCTGGCGAGTACATGGAGGGCTGTGCGGCCTTCCAAAGGAATGCCACCCCACACCATGACTGACCCACCGCCAAACCGGTCATGCTGGAGGATGTTGCAGGCAGCAGAACGTTCTCCACGGCGTCTCCAGACTCTCACGTCTGTCACATGTGCTCAGTGTGAACCTGCTTTCATCTGTGAAGATGAATTTGCCAGTGACGAATTTGCCAATCTTGGTGTTCTCTGGCAAATGCCAAACGTCCTGCACGGTGTTGGGCTGTAAGCACAACCCCCACCTGTGGACGTCGGGCCCTCATACCACCCTCATGGAGTCTGTTTCTGAACGTTTGAGCAGACACATGCACATTTTTGGCCTGCTGGAGGTCATTTTGCAGGGCTCTGGCAGTGCTCCTCCTGCTCCTCCTTGCACAAAGGCGGAGGTAGCAGTCCTGCTGCTGGGTTGTTGCCCTCCTACGGCCTCCTCCACATCTCCTGATGTACTGGCCTGTCTCCTGGTAGCGCCTCCATGCTCTGGACACTACGCTGACAGACACAGCAAACCTTCTTGCCACAGCTCGCATTGATGTGCCATCCTGGATGAGCTGCACTACCTGAGACACTTGTGTGGGTTGTAGACTCCGTCTCATGCTACCACTAGAGTGAAAGCACCGCCAGCATTCAAAAGTGACCAAAACATCAGCCAGGAAGCATAGGAACTGAGAAGTGGTCTGTGGTCACCACCTGCAAAACCAGTCCTTTATTGGGGGTGTCTTGCTAATTGCCTATAATTTCCACCTGTTGTCTATTCCATTTGCACAACAGCATGTGAAATGTATTGTCAATCAGTGTTGCTTCCTAAGTGGACAGTTTGATTTCACAGACGTGTGATTGACTTGGAGTTACATTGTGTTGTTTAAGTGTTCCCTTTATTTTTTTTGAGGTGTGTGTGTGTGTGTGTGTGTGTGTATGTATATATATATATATATACACACACACACACATCTATACAGTGAGGGGAAAAAAGTATTTGATCCCCTGCTGATTTTATACGTTTGCCCACTGACAAAGAAATTATCAGTCTATAATTTTAATGGTAGGTTTATTTGAACAGTGAGAGACAGAATAACAACAACAAAATCCAGAAAAACACATGTCAAAAATGTTAAAAATTGATTTGCATTTTAATGAGGGAAATAAGTATTTGACTCCCTCTCAATCAGAGAGATTTCTGGCTCCCAGGTGTCTTTTTATACAGGTAACGAGCTGAGATTAGGAGCACACTCTTAAAGGGAGTGCTCCTAATCTCAGTTTGTTACCTGTATAAAAGACCACATGTCCACAAAGCAAGCAATCAATCAGATTCCAAACTCTCCACCATGGCCAAGACCAAAGAGCTCTCCAAGGATGTCAGGGACAAGATTGTAGACCTACACAAGGCTGGAATGGGCTACAAGACTTGGCAGCTTGGTGAGAAGGTGACAACAGTTGGTGCGATTATTCACAAATGGAAGAAACATAAAAGAACTGTCAATCTCCCTCGGCCTGGGGCTCCATGCAAGATCTCAGTTGCAATGATCATGAGAACGGTGAGGAATCAGCCCAGAACTACACGGGAGGATCTTGTCAATGATCTCAAGGCAGCTGGGATCATAGTCACCAAGAAAACAATTGGTAACACACTACGCCGTGAAGGACTGAAATCCTGCAGCGCCCGCAAGGTCCCCCTGCTCAAGAAGGCACATATACAGGCCCGTCTGAAGTTTGCCAATGAACATCTGAATGATTCAGAGGAGAAGTCGGAGAAAGTGTTGTGGTCAGATGATGCCAAAGAGCTCCATTTTGGTCTCAACTCAACTCGCCGTGTTTGGAGGAGGAGTAATGCTGCCAATGACCCCAAGAACACCATCCCCACCGTCAAGCATGGAGGTGGAAACATGCTTTTGGGGGTGTTTTTCTGCTAAGGGGACAGGAGATCTTCACTGCATCAAAGGGACGATGGACGGGGCCATGTACCGTCAAATATCCTTCCCTCAGCCAGGGCATTGAAAATGGGTTGTGGATGGGTATTCCAGCATGACAATGACCCAAAACACACGGCCAGGGCAACAAAGGAGTGGCTCAAGAAGAAGCACATTAAGGTCCTGGACTTGGTACTTGGTGGCAAAACCCTGGTTGGCAATCACAGAGGTCAGACGTTTCTTGTAGTTGGCCACCAGGTTTGCACACATCTCAGGAGGGATTTTGTCCCACTCCTCTTTGCAGATCTTCTCCAAGTCATTAAGGTTTCGAGGCTGACGTTTGGCAACTCAAACCTTCAGCTCCCTCCACAGATTTTCTATGGGATTATGGTCTGGAGACTGGCTAGGCCACTCCAGGACCTTAATGTGCTTCTTCTTGAGCCACTCCTTTGTTGCATTGGCCGTGTGTTTTGGGTCATTGTCATGCTGGAATACCCATCCACGACCCATTTTCAATGCCCTGGCTGAGGTTCTCACCCAAGATTTGAGGATACATGGCCCTGTCCATCGTCCCTTTGATGCGGTGAAGTTGTCCTGTCCCCTTACCAGAAAAACAACCCCAAAGCATAAAGTTTCCACCTCCATGTTTGACGGCGTGGATGGTGTTCTTGGGGTCATAGGCAGCATTCCTCCTCCTCCAAACACGGCGAGTTGAGTTGATACCAAAGAGCTCCATTTTGGTCTTATCTGACCACAACACTTTCACCCAGTTCTCCTCTGAATCATTCAGATGTTCATGGGCAAACTTCAGACGGGCCTGTATATGTGCTTTCTTGAGCAGGGGGACCTTGCGGGAGCTGCAGGATTTCAGTCCTTCACAGCGTAGTGTGTTACCAATTGTTTTCTTGGTGACTATGGTCCCAGCTGCCTTGAGATCATTGACAAGATCATCCTGTGTAGTTCTGGGCTGATTGCTCACCGTTCTCATGATCATTGCAACTCCACGAGGTGAGATCTTGCATGGAGCCCCAGGCCGAGGGAGATTGACAAGTCTTTTGTGTTTCTTCCATTTGCGAATAATCGCACCAACTGTTGTCACCTTCTCACCAAGCTGCGTGGCAATGGTCTTGTAGCCCATTCCAGCCTTGTGTAGGTCTACAATCTTGTTCCTGACATCCTTGGAGAGCTCTTTGGTCTTGGCCATGGTGGAGAGTTTGGAATCTGATTGATTGCTTCTGTGGACAGGTGTCTTTTTATACAGGTAACAAACTGAGATTAGGAGCACTCCCTTTAAGAGTGTGCTCCTAATCTCAGCTCATTGCCTGTATAAAAGACACCTGGGAGCCAGAAATCTTTCTGATTGAGAGGGGGTGAAATACTTATTTCCCTCATTAAAATGCAAATAAATTTTTAACATTTTTGACATGTGTTTTTCTGGATTTTGTTGTTATTCTGTCTCTCACTGTTCAAATAAACCTACCATGAAAATTATAGTGATAATTTCTTTCAGTGGGCAAACGTACAAAATCAGCAGGGTATCAAATACTTTTTTCCCTCACTGTGTGTGTGTGTGTGTGTGTGTGTGTGTGTGTGTGTGTGTGTGTGTGTGTGTGTATATATTATTCTTTTGTCGTTAACAAACTATAGTTTTGGCAAGTCAGTTAGGACATCTACTTTGTGCATGAGACAAGTAATCTTTCCAACAATTGTTTTCAAACAGATTATTTCACTTATAATTCACTGTATCACAATTCCAGTGGGTCAGAGGTTTACATACACTAAGTTGACTGTGCCTTTCAACAGCTTGGAAAATTCCAGGAAATGATGTCACGGTTTTAGAAGCTTCTGATAGACTAATTGACATAGTTTGAGTCAATTGGAGGTGTACCTGTGGATGTATTTCAAGGCCTACTTTCAAAATCAATGCCTCTTTGCTTGACGTCATGGGAAAATCTAAAGAAATCAGCCAAGACCTCAGAAAAATAATCGTAGACCTCCACAAGTCTGGTTCATCCTTGGGAGCAATTTCCAAACGCCTGAAGGTACCACGTTCATCTGTACAAACAATAGTACGCAAGTATAAACACCATGGGACCACACAGCCGTCATACCGCCTTGGAAGGAGACGCGTTCTGTCTCCTAGAGATGAACGTACTTTGGTGCGAAAAGTGCAAATCAATCCCAGAGCAACAGCAAAGGACCTTGTGAAGATGCTGGAGGAAACAGGTACAAAAGTATCTATATCCACAGTAAAATGAGTCCTATATCGACATAATCTGAAAGGCTGCTCAGCAAGGAAGAACCCACTGCTCCAAAACCGCCATACAAAAGGCAGACTGCGGTTTGCAACTGCACATGGGGACAAAGATTGTACTTTTTGGAGAAATGTCCTCTGGTCTGATGAAACAAAAATGGAACTGTTTGGCCATAATGACCATCATTATGTTTGGTGGAAAAAGGGGTTTTCTTGCAAGCCGAAGAACACCATCCCAACCGTGAAGCACGGGGGTGGCAGCATCATGCTGTGGGGGTGCTTTGCTGCAGGAGGGACTGGTGCATTTCACAAAATAGATGGCATCATGAGGAAGGAAAATTATGTGGATATATTGAAGCAACATCTCAAGACATCAGTCAGGAAGTTAAAGCTTGGTCGCAAATGGGTCTTCCAAATGGACAATGACCCCAAGCATACTTCCAAATGTATGGCAAAATGGCTTAAGGACAACAAAGTCAAGGTATTGGAGTGGCCATCACAAAGCCCTGACCTCAATCCTATAGATAATTTGTGGGCAGAACTGAAAAAGCGTGTGCGAGCAAGGAGTCCTACAAACCTGACTCAGTTACACCAGCTCTGTCAGAAGGAATGGGCCAAAATTTACCCAACTTATTGTGGGAAGCTTGTCGAAGGCTACCTGAAATGTTTGACCCAAGTTAAACAATTTAATGGCAATGCTATCAAATACTAATTGAGTGTATGTAAACTTCTGATCCACTGGGAATGTGATGAAAGAAATAAAAGCTGAAATAAATCACTCTACTATTATTCTGACATTTAACATTCTTAAAATAAAGTGGTGATCCTCACTGACCTAAAACAGGTTATTTTTACTGGTATTAAATGTCAGGAATTGGGAAAAACAGAGTTTAAATGTATTTGGCTAAGGTGTGTGTAAACTTCCGACTTCAACTGTACATACATACATACATAGTATGCTTACTTTCTCGTGTTTTTATTTTGATTTCTCGTGTGTTCGTTGTACTTTGTTATTTTTAGTATTAGATTGTTATTGATTACCGCATTTTTGGGCATTTCACTATACTTGTACATGGGACATTAAAACTTAAGATGATACCAGTATTGCAATATATTTTTTCCATAGCAAAAATGATAACACAAAGCAGACCACAGTCTTTAGTCCTTTAAAAACCTGCTGTATGTCATATATTATGTGCTATAGCTTGGAAAATAAATAAATGTCACTCTAGATAACGGCGACATGTTTGTTTCCAACATTGTGGTTGTTTTCCTAAAGAAGTTACTTTCGCTTTGTGTTTTCTTTCCTTGCCACGATACTAACGAGTATTGCGATACTGGTATCATCCCGGCCCTAACACATACTGGGATAATATGTATTTCTACTCACCCACACTGGGAAAATGTACGCATGTGTACACTCACACGTGTGCTCCGAAGATGATGTATAACACACTAGAATACCTCAACGTGCACACATTTGGCTGAGAGCTTTTCCTTTTGCGAGGGTCGAGACATCTTTGCCGGAAATGTCAATTTCTAACACTTAGACCCAGAAGTTTATCACACAGCTACCAAATTACGCAAGATTTTACTTCTGGGTTAACCGAGATTAGGTTGTGACTAGAAATGTGAGTTCTGTCTATTTAGTAGGAAACGATGATCCAACAGCTGGACCTGGCAATGCGTCCACCATAGTTGCTGGAACTGTGCCGGAAAGGACCATTTGAAAAGACAAAATCTGAGCTAGCACAGTACTGTTCAGGCTGACACGATAGTGTGTGAAAGGTACTATTGCTTTATTTTTTAAATGTATTCATGTGTGGATTTTGCTGAAATGTCTTTTGATTCTTCCCTTTTCAGCTGGAAAACAGCCGAGAAGTTGTTCCTGGATGCCATGGACAAGATCAAAGCCATTGGGAACGAGGTAGCTGGTCATTTGAATCGAGTCCCACATGTATCATGCTCCATCTTTATGTTTTGGGACTTCTTAATCATACTATCAACATATTTTACATACATGGATAACCAACTGGTTTCATTTTGACCCAAAGAAGAAACTATTGGAAAAAGCAACAATCATAGCAAAGTATCAACTTAATTCTTATTAGAACATTATTAGACATGTAAATAATGTTATCTGAAGAAACAAAATTACGAAAATACTTTTAGCACAATTACAGCACATTTGCATATTCTAGAAAACGAAAATATAAATTTTCCTCTTAAATAATGTGCAGCCCTTTTCATTATTTATTTACTTACCTCACAGGCAGCGTTAGCATTGCTGCTAGTGAAACAATGGGAGTGGTAGGGCCTACAGTAGGATGCTTCAAAAAGCATGTACAGTAACCCAAACACCATAACAAGTCTCTCACACAGAATATTATAGGAATTCTGGTATTTATAACACTTCCTGTAAAATATTTTTTTTGGGGGAGAATACACACCAATAGAGCACTGTATACATATCGAGGGTAGCTGGTTTCTGTATTAGTTCTACCAAGTATTTACAGTGAGGGGAAAAAAGTATTTGATCCCCTGCTGATTTTGTACGTTATTTGAACAGTGAGAGACAGAATAACAACAACAAAAAATCCAGAAAAACGCATGTCAAAAATGTTATACATTTATTTGCATTTTAATGAGGGAAATGAGTATTTGACCCCCTCTCAATCAGAAAGATTTCTGGCTCCCAGGTGTCTTTTATACAGGTAACGAGCTGAGATTAGGAGCACACTCTTAAAGGGAATGCTCCTAATCTCATCTTGTTAACTGTATAAAAGACACCTGTCCACAGCAGCAATCAATCAATCAGATTCCAAACTCTCCACCATGGCCAAAACCAAAGAGCTCTCCAAGGATGTCAGGGACAAGATTGTAGACCTACACAAGGCTGGAATGGGCTACAAGACCATCGCCAAGCAGCTTGGTGAGAAGGTGACAACAGTTGGTGCGATTATTCGCAAATGGAAGAAACACAAAAGAACTGTCAATCTCCCTCGGCCTGGGGCTCCATGCAAGATCTCACCTCGTAGAGTTGCAATGATCATGAAACGGTGAGGAATCAGCCCAGAACTACACGGGAGGATCTTGTCAATGATCTCAATGCAGCTGGGACCATAGTCATCAAGAAAACACTTAGTAACACACTACGTCGTGAAGGACTGAAATCCTGCAACGACCGCAAGGTCCCCCTGCTCAAGAAAGCACATATACATGCCCGTCTGAAGTTTGCCAATGAACATCTGAATGATTCAGAGGAGAACTGGGTGAAAGTGTTGTGGTCAGATGAGACTAAAATGGAGCTCTTTGGCATCAACTCAACTCGCTGTGTTTGGAGGAGGAGGAATGCTGCCTATGACCCCAAGAACACCATCCCCACGTCAAACATGGAGGTGGAAACATTATGCTTTGGGGGTGTTTTTCTGCTAAGGGGACACGACAACTTCACCGCATCAAAGGGACGATGGACGGGGCCATGTACCGTCAAATCTTGGGTGAGAACCTCCTTCCCTCAGCCAGGGCATTGAAAATGGGTCGTGGATGGGTATTCCAGCATGACATTGACCCAAAACTCACGGCCAAGGCAACAAGGAGTGGCTCAAGAAGAAGCACATTAAGGTCCTGGAGTGGCCTAGCCAGTCTCCAGACCTTAGTCCCATAGAAAATCTGTAGAGGGAGCTGAAGGTTCGAGTTGCCAAACGTCAGCCTCGAAACCTTAATGACGATCTGCAAAGAGGATGTGTGCAAACCTGGTGGCCAACTACAAGAAACATCTGACCTCTGTGATTGCCAACAAGGGTTTTTGCCACCAAGAACTAAGTCATGTTTTGCAGAGGGGTCAAATACTTATTTCCTTCATTAAAATGCAAATCAATTTATAACATTTTTGACATGCATTTTTCTGGATTTTTTTTTTGTTATTCTGTCTCACTGTTCAAATAAACCTACCATTAAAATTATAGACTGATCATGTCTTTGTCAGTGGGCAAACATACAAAATCAGCAGGGGATCAAATACTTTTTTACCTCACTGTAGTACTGACAGACTTATGAGCTTTAATATATCAAGGTAATATTTATTTTGTACACGGTCATACCTAGTTTTAACCATAGGTGAGTACATAAGGTGCGTTGTCTCTGCAGGTGTTCTGTCTATACAGGTCCTCCTTCACCCTCTGGTGGATAACTTAATATTATGTCTCCAGAGAATCCTGGATTCAAATAAAGATGTTTTTTAGAATTGCCCTAGAATTACTACCTTTTTAGACAATACACACATGGGGAGATATCTTGTTATTATATCTCCAGATAAACCTAGATTCAAATAAAGGTGATATCTATGAAATTACTAAAGGCAGATATTTTTTTTTTTTTTTTTTGGGGGCGTTCAAAAAGTCCATATTGATACAGAAACACTAAACCATTATTTAGATTGTCAAATTTAAAGAATTGAATAAGTCACCTTTGGGCTATGATAAAAAATATGACCCCAGTCATTATCTTCTATACCCCCCCAAGGGTTATCTTCAATGCAAACATTCCTATTTTTTCCATGATTTTCAAGCTTTTGTATTTATCAGGTAACTGTGGACAAGTGGGAGCCTCTCCTGAACAACCTGGGTCACGTTTGTCGAAAACTGAAGTGAGTATGGAGATCCTCCCGGCATGTGTTTCCTCATCAGGACACCAGAGGGGTATGTCACGAAGCGGGATGATGAGTTGTGAGCTCTCTTTGGTTTATTCTGAATTCAACGTTGTCATGAAGATGGCATCACCGTTTACCTAGGTAAGTCGCTGGGCTATCCACGTGCGACATTTAGTGGCAGGTGTTGGATAAATATCCACCTTTTGTGATCTGGATGAAGCCTGAGCTAGAATGTGGAACAAACTGAAGTTAGCTAGTTTTAGCTAATCCAGAATATTTGTAGCTGGCTTTGTGACATTCCCTTTGAGGGTACGGAACTGAACAGAATGGAAGTTCTGACTGGCATCTCTCCTATGACATCATAGTTGTTGTCCTATCCTTGTTCTCACCACACTTATGGGTTAGGTAGGCAGGCATTTCTCTATTGTCTTCCAGGTACCACGTTAAAGGACAGGGATCCAAAATTAACCTGAGTGGTATTTCAGGTGGAGAGCTCGAGGTAATGAGAGGACCTATCTCCCGCTCTTTTTTTCTTTCTCTCTCCTCTGACTATTTTCAGAGACACGCACTTGCTCTCCTCAGTCCGTCTGTAGAAGTAGGACTCTAATTGAGTATTCATGCGTAGACCTGTTCATGAATAATGCCTAGTAGCCACTCAGCAGATCTAGGGAGAGGCTTTGCGGTACAAGTGGCAGTTTTGAAAAGGTTTGGGTACTTTTTATGTAAAGGTCCATCTTTGGTAATCTACACCTTGCAGTTCATGTTTTGTTTTTATTTTAATAAAGGCTTCTTAACAGGACTGCAGTGTTTACTGACCAATTGATTGAATCCGTTAAGTCAAACCCATGCGAACAACATACACATGGTACAGTATTTGATTTGTACAAGACCTGATGGGGGTGTTTTTCCTATGTGGTGAATTTGAAAACGACGACTATTTGGACCTAGGTCTGAGAGGGGATAGTATTTGGTAACATAATTTTTTGGATCTCTGAACACACCACAGGAGACTGCTGAGGGGAGGACGGTGACTGGAATGCTATCAAACACATGGAAACCATGTGTTTTGATGTATTTGATACCATTATCAGGAGCCCGTCCTCCCCAATTTTAGGTGCCACCAACCTCCTGTGGAACGCACCCAGACCAGGTAGAGCTCTAGTTTGGCTCTGGGAGAACTGTCTGATTGGTTCTGTCCTCCAATAGGAAGTATGACCAGGCTTTGGAGTACCACCGCCAGGCCCTGGTTCTCATCCCTCAGCACGCCTCAACCTACTCCGCCATCGGATATGTGCACAGCCTCATGGGAGACTTCGAGAGCGCCATCGACTACTTTCACACGGTACTGGTTATTCCGGGTTTTTTTCTTCTTTTTTTCTTTCATTTACATTTTTTTATCCGTTGACACCGAACCTGTGTGACATGTTGAATAAATATTGCTATACATTCTTTGTATGTTATTATTACAGCAATTTATGAGTTTTGCTTCCGTTTCTGACAGGCACTCGGTCTTAAAAGAGATGACACGTTTTCTGTGACGATGCTCGGCCACTGCATTGAGATGTACATTGGAGACACGGATGCCTACATAGGTCAAACTTCCTACATAGGTAAAACGACTTCTTTTGCAACCCATGCTAGAACAAATATGCAAAAAATATTAACTTGTATTTGTTATATTTCTAACAATGAACAGACTTGATGCAAGGCATTTAACAACTGTTGACTTAACTTTTCCGTTTTGCTTTTTCTGAGTGTAGTTGCTAGCGTGTGCCTTGCTGGTGAATTACATGTGTTAAAGGGGCAGTGCAGTTAAAAACGTGATATTTCCACACTATAGCTGGTTTTCCATCCATTTGGTGAACATATTTTCATGTGAATATTCTAAAATCTACATGCATTTTCCAAACCAGAGATGTTTTCATCAAATTTACTTGTTGCGGATAAAAGGCGGTGCGTGATGTAGTGCACATAAAAATAACTTTTGCTGTGAAATTCCCATGTAGTTAAATGTGTTTCCATCGCATTTGTCACAAAACATTTTTTAGCAAGTGTGCCCACTGGTATAGGCACGTGTGCTCTAGCCAACAGCTCGCAGATACGGTGCAGGTATAGCCGACATGATGAGATTATTATGCACAAAAGATAGATTATTTTTAGTTGTCAAATGGCAGCCGAACATCGATCATCATGTCACCAGAAGAAGACCCTCTATTTATTGGAAAGGAGCATCAAGGTCCTCACCGTGCACTTTCGCCACCCTGTGATAACTTATTGAATCTGTAGCCAAATAAACTGCATGCTTTCCTGAGTCGTAGTGGGAGGAACGCACCAAGTCATCGCGTGACTACAAGTTTACTTCGATATGATGGTTATTATATCTATTTGCTCATAATGCCATTTCTCGCATTATTAATTTTACAGACAAAAATATCCCACTTTGTCTAGCATATTTTGTTTTGTTGACGTTTGGAAAATGTACTGACGAATTTGATGTTTAAATCAGGCCTGTCGTAAAAAAAATAAAAAAATTATCCGACATGTACTTTACTTGCATAAAAAGGTTGGATGGAAACCTGGTTAATGAGGTCGAAATAACACTCAAACTGTGAAAATGATGATGCCCTTTTTGTGTAAGAGCTGTGGATAGTAACTGAGGATAGTCTAGACTCTAGAGCCTGCCAATCAGGGCTGTGTACAGTGCATTCGGAAAGTATTCAGACCCTTTACTTTTTCCACATTTTGCTATGTTACAGCCTTATTCTAAAATTGATTAAATAGTTTTTTCCCCTCATCAATCTACACACACAACCCCATAATCACAAAGCAAAGCAGGTTTTTAGAAATTAAGTATTCAGACCCATATTCAGTACTTTGTTGAAGCTCCTTTGGCAGCGATTACAGCCTTGAGTCTTCTTGGGTATGACGCTACAAGCTTGGCACACCTGTATTTGGGGAGTTCCTCCCATTCTTCTCTGCAGATCCTCTCAAGCTCGGATGGGTTCAAGTCTGGCCTCTGGCTGGGCCACTCAAGGACACTTAGAGACTTGTCCCGAAGCCACTCCTGCGTTGTCTTGGCTATGTGCTTAGGGTCGTTGTCCTGTTGGAAGGTGAACCTTCGCCCCAGTCAGGTCCTGAGTGCTCTGGAGCAGGTTTTCATCAAGGATCTCTCTGTACTTTGCTCCGTTCATCTTTCCCTCGATCCTGACTAGTCTCCCAGTCACTGCCGCTGAAAAACATCCCCACTGCATGATGCTGCCACCACCATGCTGCACAGATCTGTACCTCAACACAATCCTGTCTCTGAGCTCTATGGACAATTCCTTCGACCTCATGGCTTGGTTTTTGATCTGACATGCACTGTCAACTGTGGGACCTTTCTGTGCCTTTCCAAATCATGTCAAATCAATTGAATTTACCGCAGGTGGACTCCAATCAAGTTGTAGAAACATATCAAGTATGATCAATGGAAACAGGATGCACCTGAGCTCAATTTCAAGTCTCATAGCAAATGGTCTGAATACTTATGTAAATAAGGTATTTCTGTTTTTTATTTTTAAGAAATTAGCAAAAATGTCTAAACCTGTTTTCAATTTGTCATTGTGGGGTATTGTGTAGATATTGTGTAATATTTAATCAATTTTAGAATAAGGCTGTAACATGAAGAAATGTGGAAAAAGGGAAGGGGTCTAAATACTTTCCGAATGCACTGTATGTAAATATATTTACATTATCGACATGCCCACATGATCAGACTGAACATTTCAATGGCAAATGGGAGGCTCAGAGAAATAAATGATACATATATTCATGAAATAAACAGTGATTTATTAGATATAGTGATTACATTTTGTATTTTATTTTTAAACTGTATGGGGCTTTAAGAAATAGTATCTCTTTGTCTCAGGGACTCTGCGCGTCATGCGCTGGGAGTGCGACTCTAGTCCCTGTGTCTTCTGATAGAAAGATGCTGCCAGCCAGTGAACCACTAACACTTGAATTCCAATAAACCAGAAGAATGATGAATAGTAGTTATGAGTGTGTGCGTGGTTTCTGTAAAACAATAAATAATACAATATTAGTAATGAACAATTAGTCACTAATGGACAGAATATGCATAATAATAATAATCTGGAATGAATACATTATTACAATGATAAACATTATGGGTGGATTGCAACGAGCCAGCAGAACTTAATAACGCTCACCTGCACGTTAGCGCTGGATTTCTTAACACGCAACGAATGGGAGATTTGCGCGGAGTTAAAGTGGGTGTCAGGTAGCCTAGCGGTTAGAGCGTTGGGCCAGTAACCGAAAGGTCGCTGGTTCGAATACCCGAGTGCTTATAAACTGGTAGCCTTATTGAAATGTATCTCCAATTCACCATTCAAGTGCAGGCAACAGGCTATCAGGCCTCCTGTAGCTCAGCTGGTAGAGCATGGTGCTTGCAACGCCAGTGTTGTGGGTTCGATTCCCACGGGGGGCCAGTATGAAAAATGTATGCACTCACTAACTGTAAGTCGCTCTGGATAAGAGCGTCTGCTAAATGACTAAAATGACTTAAATGTAAATGTCACCACCACTTTACAATGTGAGCTGGAGTTACTATGCATTTTCAAAACATAGGCCTGCTTAGTTTTTTGAAACCTGAATGTTTTACCACATTTTATGAGGCATGTCTTACCTTGCTACAAAGTAGCCTATAGGCAAATCCGACCATGGAAACGTGGAGGCAATTCTTTAAAAAATACTTAATAGGTGGCACGTGAGTTTCAAGTTTGGGGACGCTTTTCATATGCTTGATTTTCATGTGCGCATTTTCGTGGAACAATAATGTATTCGTTTCTCGAGCATTGTCATGTGGTTAATCATAAAAATCTTAATTAAAATGGTAACAATCTCAAAGTAAAAATTCAACTAATTCAATGATTTGATTTCTGTATAGAGGAGTAAATATATACAGTAAATTTGGCAAATTTACTTCCTTAGCTGACGCCTATGAAAGACATCCTCATATGCCTTTTTCTCCTGTTCTACTATTGGTTTTCATATTAACTTTATTTTGTTGTCCAGAAGCCAAAGGAATAATCCTAGTCATATCAGCAACCCATCCTAGTTGTTTCATCTTAAGATTCTTTCTAAGTTTCTAACTGAGGTTTTCATTTATGTCACATATGGAACTGCTCTCATCAGGTGCGCAGTTTACAATGGCATTTTCCCGCGAATTGCGTTTTTGCAAATGTTTGAAAATGACGTTTTATTGGCTGCTTCTTTACAGGAGTTGCATGTTCTATTAAGATGAATTACCATAATCTAATTGTGATTTCTGGCATTCTGAGCACCGTGGGTGGATGCCCTAATGGGTTACGCACCCAATGCGTATGGGTCTCAAATGGCCTGTAAATTAAAATCTTCCTGGTCATGTTGTCCAGCGCCACATTTTCCTATTTTCCTGATAAGTGGAGTAGCATCAGTTTTCGCCTATCACAGCCATTAAACTCTGTTACTGTTTTAAAGTCACCATTGGCCTCATGGTGAAATCCCTGAGCGGGAAGGACGCCTGTATCTTTGTAGAGACTGGGTGTATTGATAACCATCCGAAGTGTAATTAATAACTTTACCATGCTCAAAGGGATATTCAATGCCTTCCCCAAACTGTTGCCACAAAGTTGGAAGCACAGAATCGTCTAGAATGTCATTGTATGCTGTAGTGCAGGGGTACTCAACTCTCACCCTACGAGGTCCGGAGCCTGCTGGTTTTCTGTTCTACATGATAATTAGTTGCACCCACCTAGTGTTCAAGGTCTAAATTAGTCCCTGATACAATGAAAACAATGAAAATACGCAGTGGAACGCTTAGAGGTCCAGTTGAGTTTGAGGGCTGTAGAGTTAAGATGTCCCTTCACTGGAACTAAGGGGCCTAGCCTGAACCATGGAAAAACAGTCCCAGACCATTATTCCTCCTTCACCAAACTTTACAGTTGGCACTATGCATTGGGGCAGGTAGCGTTCTCCTGGCATCTGCCAAAACCAGATTAGTCCGTTGGACTGCTAGATGGTGAAGTGTGATTCATCACACCAGAGAACGCGTTTCCACTGCTCCAGAGTCCAATGGTGGTGAGCTTTACACCACTCCAGCCAGCGCTTGGCATTGTGCATGGTGATCTTAGGCTTGTGTGCGGCTGCTCGGCCATGGAAACCCATTTTCATGAAGCTCCCAACGAACAGTTCTTGTGCTGACGTTGCTTCCAGAGGCAGGTTGGAAAATTTTTACGCCTTCAGTACCACTTAACGACTGAGTCGTTGTTGCTTCTAGACGTTTCCACTTCACAACAACAGTTTTACAATTGACCAGGGGCAGCTCTAGCAGGGCAGAATTTTGACGAACTGACTAGTTGGAAAGATGGCATCCTATGACGGTGCCACGTTAAAGTCACTGAGCTCTTCAGTAAGGCCATTCTACTACCAATGTTTGTCTATGTAGATTGCATGGCTGTGTGCTCGATTTTTATACACCTGTCAGCAACAGAGTATGCAAAACTGCCATCAAGGAAAAGGGTGGCTACTTTGAAGAATCTCAAATATAAAATATACTTTGATTTGATTAACAATTTTGGGTTACTACATGATTCCATGTGTTTAAAAGGCTAATTGATCATTACAAAACCCTTTTGCAATTATGTTAGCACAGCTGAAAACTGTTGTGCTGATTTAAAGAAGCAATAAAACTGGCCTTCTTGAGACCAGTTGAGTATCTGGAGTATCAGCAATTGTGGGTTCGATTACAGGCTCAAAATGGCCAGAAACAAATAACTTTCTTCTGAAACTCGTCAGTCTATTCTTGTTCTGAGAAATGAAGGCTATTCCATGCGAGAAATTGCCAAGAAACTGAAGATCTCGTACAACGCTGTGTACTACTCCCTTCACAGAACAGCGCAAACTGGCTCTATCCAGAATAGAAAGAGGAGTGGGAGGCCCCGGTGCACAACTGAGCATAAGGACAAATATATTAGTGTAGTTTGAGAAACAGACGCCTCACAGGTCCTCAACTGGCAGCTTCATTAAATAGTACTCACAAAACACCAGTCTCAACGTCAGTGAAGAGGCGACTCCGGGATGCTGACCTTCAAGGCAGAGTTGCAAAGAAAAAGCCATATCTCAGACTTTTTTTATTTATTGGCCAGTCTGAGAGATGGCTTTTTCTTTGCAACTCTGCCTAGAAAGTCAGCATCCTGGAGTCGCCTCTTCACTGTTGATGTTGAGACTGGTGTTTTGCAGGTACTATTTAATGAAGCTGCCAGTTGAGGACCTGTGAGGCGTCTGTTTCTCAAACTACACTAAAATATTTGTCCTCTTGCTCAGTTGTGCAACGGGGCCTCCCACTCCTATTTCGATTCTGGTTAGAGCCAGTTTGCAGTTTGGTTGCAACAAAAACAACAGCGGAATAAACTACACTGAACAAAAGTATAAACACAACATGCAACAATTTCAAAGATTTTACGGAGTTACAGTTCATATGAGGAAATCCGTCAATTGAAATAAATTCATTAGGCCCTAATCTATGGATTGTACATGACTAGGAATACAGATATGCATCTGTTTGTCAAATACCTTTTTAAAAAAGGTAGGGGCGTGGATCAGAAAACGAGTCAGTATCTTGTGTGACCACCATTTGCCTCATGCAGCTCCAACACATCTCTCCTTTGCATAGAGCTGATCAGGCTGTTGATTGTGGCCTGTGGAATGTTGTTCCACTCTTCAATGGCTGTGCAAAGTTTCTGGATATTGGCAGAAACTGGTACATGCTGTCGTACACGTCGATCCAGAGCATCCCAAACAGGCTCAATGGGTGACATGTCTGGTGAGTATGCAGGCCATGGAAGAAATGTATACAGATCCTTGCGTCATGGGGCTGTGCATTATCATGTTGAAACACGAGGTGATGGTGGCGGATAATTTGCACGACAATGGGCCTCAGGATCTCGTCCAATATCTCTGTGCATTGAAATTGCCATCGATAAAATGCAATTGTGTTCATTCTCCGTAGCTTATGCCTGCCCATACCATAACCCCACCATGGGCACTCTGTTCACAATGTTGATATCAAACTGCTCGCCCACATGACGCCATACATGCTGTCTGCAATCTGCCCGGTACAGTTGAAACCGGGATTCATCCGTGAATAGCACACTTCTCCAGCGTGCCAGTGGCCATCGAAGGTGAGCATTTGCCAGCTGAAGTCGATTTACGACGCCGAACTGCAGTCAGGTCAAGACCCTGGTGAGGACGACGAGCACGCAGATGAACTTCCCTGAGACTGTTTCAGACGATCCCGCAGGTGAAGAAGCCGGATGTGGAGGTCCTGGGCTGGCGTGGTTACACATGGTCTGTGGTTGTGAGGCCGATTGGATGTACGCCATATTCTCAAAAATGACATTTTGAGGCGGCTTATGGTAGAGAAATTATCATGCAACAGCTCTGGTGGACATTCCTGCAGTCAGCATGCCAATTGCACGCTCCCTCAAAACTTGAGACATCGGTGGCATTTTGTTGTGTGACAAAACTGCACATTTTAGTGTGGCCTTTTGTCCCCAGCACAAGGTGCACCTGTGTAATGATCATGCTGTTTAATCAGCTTCTTGATATGCCACACCTGTCAAGTGGATGGATTATCTTGGCAAAGGAGAAATACTAACAGGGATGTAAACAAATAGGTGCAACATTTTAGAGAAGCTTTTTGTGCGAATGGAATATTTCTGCAATCTTTTATTTCAGCTCATGAAACATGGGACCAACACGTTACATGTTGCGTTTATATTTTTGTTCAGTGTAGCAGACCATCTGATCTGACGTTGTTACGGTGTCAAGCCATCTTGATACTAGACAGCGGAAATGGTCATTGTCTGCATTCACCATTTCCACCCCAATTAATTAACATCCTATCAGGAACAACAAAATCGAAATAGGAAAAAGATAAACTACAAAGTATTGATGAGATTCTAAATTCAATATATACAGAATGGAGAAAAAAAGTGGGCCTCCACCCCCAATCTCCCAACCCCTCCCAGCCAACAGCTTTCCAAAAGTTGTTAAAATGTTATAAAGATAAGTGATTTCTGGAGCCCATGGGATTTATTAATAAATCCCATCATTGGATGGCCTGGTAATTGGGTTTCCCGAGGGACCCCAGAGGCCAGCACAGCTGACCGAAGTTTTAAATATAGAAAAAAGGAGTTGCCTGGTAATGTCTCTTTTCAAATCATGGAACGTTCTCAAACCATTACTGTCCGTGATATTGGCAAGGGTACAGATTCCACATTTGGACCATTGGAGGGATGCAAAAGCACACGCCCTCAAGACATTATTGAAAAATATTGGAGTATGGGCATGCCATTTTGATTCCCAGTTACATTGTTTTTCAATTTTGCACCAAATAGAAATTGTGTGAGCAATAATGGGACCAAAGCGTATTTTACATTGTTTATGGGATAAATCAGTGAAGACCACTTATAGGTGTTACGATCCCCAGCAAGAAAACCAAAAATGTCGCTCAAACAGAAGGGGGAACTAAGAAAGAGTCATTGACCAACAACCAAAATGAAACAGGTGGGGTTTTAGAAAGGGTTCTGAAAGACACTCATGGGGGGGTGTCCACTGAAAGTTGACTAAGAACAACAACTGGAACCTAAGAGACCCACCGTGAGTGCCCAATAAATTTGCCCAAGAGGCGGCAAACAAAAGAAAAACCCACACCAAACTTAAAGACAGGAAGCAAACCAAAAAGCTGGAGCAAAACAAAATCAGGGAAATCAGATAAAGGATTGTTTGTCTAGAAATCAAAATAGGGAAAGCAAACTAAAGGTGTTAACCCTCCACATCTATCAAGACAACTGGAGCACTGGGCCAGCCGCTCTTAAATAGCACCTGGGCCAGCACAGGTGAAGCGCCTTCCCACTAACAAGATGGCAACCAGCACCGGTGTAACACATACTGACTAACGAGGTGACACCAACTGGTGCGCCCTACGTGCTAACGAGCTATACGTGCTAAAGTCCAACCTCAAAACATAAATGGAGGGCCTCCCGAGTGACGCAGCGGTCTAAGGCACTGCATCGCAGTGCTTGAGGCTTCACTACAGATCCGGGTTCGATCCCGGGCTGTGTCGCAGCCGGCCGTGACCGGGAGACCAATGAGGTGGCGCACAATTGGCCCAGTGTCGTCCGGGTTCGGGGAGGGTTTGGCCGGCTGGGATGCTCTAGCGACTCCTGTGTTGGGCCGAGTGCATGCACGCTGACACAGTCGGCAGTTGTATGGTGTTTCCTCCGACATATTGGTGCAGCTGGCTTCCGGGTTAAGCGAGCAGTGTGTCAAGAAGCAGTGCGGCATGGCAGGGTCGTGTTTCATAGGACACATGGCTCTCGACCTTCGCCTCTCCCGAGATTGTGCGGGAGTTGCAGCGATCAAACCCACTACCTTGGCGTTTCAAGTGACGTGCTCTACCAGCTGAGCTACAGAGGACCACTACTCAGTCCATCTACTGAGGTCTGATTTAATTGATTTGAGCGTTCTGCGAAAGTTTCTGCCAGTGGTTTTATCTAAGGAAGGAAATATCTACTCCCAAATATTTAAAATGGGAAACGATTGCGATTCCGTAAGTAGAGATGTAGTCCTCCATCAGGGTTTTGAGAGGTAGTAAGGCTGATTTTGGTTAGATGAATTTTAACTATGTTCTTCAATGCGTTGGGAGTGATTTGAGATGCATTATCTAGATTTTAAGAAATTGTCTGCGTATAATGATATGAAGTGATCAGTTGATTTAAAAATAACTATTAGAATACAATATAATTTTATAAATACAACGCAAGATTTAGTTTCAAATGTGTAGCCTACAGTTCAGGAATATTTCCTTTTCCCCCTTTTTTAATGGATTACATATAAATCGGAAACGGTAAAAAATATATCCTACACCATGATATTTCCATTCATAAAATGTGTAGGGTAGGCTACATTGCCATAGTAGTAGATATGCCATGGTAAACGAGGAAATGAAATATTTTGTCAGTTTTATGGAATGATTGTGAAATAGATAAATCACCCTTATTCTGCTAAAATGGCAGGATTAAGTTGTTCCAACGAGATCTACCAGAGGGCGAAATGGTCATGAACATTTTTGGCAGCAATCAGGACTGAGTACACCCCGACGTCCGCTTTAGGGAGAGGTACATTGATTGATGGTTTGACGAGAGCTCAGCTGGTGATTTAATCTTGTGGCCATCGATAGTTGCAATTCACCCTATAAGGAATATGCATATTTTTTAGTTGGCATAATAAATTGTGCCACTAAATGGCGGGAGATCCCTGTAACAGCCAGGGGAGAACAACTGTCCCCTCTCATTGAAGCCACAGACTTTCAAGGCCGACCGTGGTACTGCAGACATTGTTAGCAGAAAACAGGATCCCCCATTTATAGTGAATGGAAAAATGGCAATCTTTGTGTAAATAAAATGTTTCAAAGACAATCGTGGTACCGTCCCAATAATTGCTTTTAATACACCAGATGTATGTCCTTGAACTGATTTTTTACAAAAACGCATACAGAAGTTATAATTTAGTTGCTAATGGCAGCGTGCCATTTGAGTTACTCAACGAGAGGGGGCAGCACTGAGCTAGCCTTTGTCACTTCCTGGAGTAGCTCAAACTGCACATGTAGTCTCCATGAGACACCATCTTAACCGACTTCATTTGGCTTCAATGCGCTATTGAGTCTTCACATAGGAATGAATGATGTCACGTGATCGATGGCTTTGTCCATTCATATATATATATATATATATATATATATATATATATATATATATATATATATATATATATATATATATACAATCATTGGTAACAGCTCTGTATGGCTGACATTCCATGAAGATGCCAGAAAGGGCAGAGCTAGAGAAGTACATTTACACTATATATGTGTGTGTGTGTGTATGTATATGTGTGTGTATATATATATATATATATATATATATATATATATATATATATATATATATATATATATACACACACAAAAGTATATGGACACCCCTTCAAATTAGTGGATTCGGCTATTTCAGCCACACCCGTTGCTGACAGGTGTATAAAATTGAGCACACAGCCATACTATCTCCATAGACGAACATTGGCAGTAGGATGGAGCTCAGTCATAGGATGCCACCTTTCCAACAACGCAGTTCGTCAAATTTCTGCCCTGCTAGAGCTGCCCCGGTCAACTGTAAGTGCTGTTATTATGACGTGGAATCGTCTAGGAGCAACAATGGCTCAGCCACGAACTGGTAGGCCACACAAGCTCACAGAATGGGACCGCCGAGTGCAACACTCGCTACCGAGTTCCAAACTACCTCTGGAAGCAAGGTCAGCACAATAACTGTTTGTCGGGAGCTTCATGAAATGGGTTTCCATGGCCGAGCAGCCGCACACAAGCCTAAGATCACCATGCGTAATTCCAAGCGTTGGCTGGAGTAGTGTAAAGCTCGCCGCCATTGTTCTCTGGAGCAGTGGAAACGCGTTCTCTGAAGTAATGAATCACGCTTCACCATCTGGCAGTACAACCGATGAATCTGGGTTTGGCGGATGCCAAGAGAATGCTACCTGCCCCAATGCATAGTGCCAACTGTAAAGTTTGGTGGAGGAGGAATAATGGTCTGGAGCTGTTTTTTAGTTCCAGTGAAGGGAAATCCTAAATACAATGACATTCTAGACAATTCTGTGCTACCAACTTTGTGGCAACAGTTTGGGGAAGGCCCTTAAATGTTTCAGCATGACAATGCCCCCGTGCACAAAGCGAGTTCCATACAGAAATGGTTTGTCGAGATCAGTGTGGAAGAACGACTGGCCTGCACAGAGCCCTGATCTCAACCCCATCGAACACCTTTGGGATGAATTGGAACGCCCATTGCCAGCCAGGCCTAATTGCCCAAAACCTCACTAATGCTCCTGTGGCTGAATTGAAGCATGTCCCCGCAGCAATGTTCCAACATCTAGTGGAAAGCCTTCCCAGAAGAGTGGAGGCTGTTATAGCAGCAAAGGGGGGACCAACTCCATATTAATGCACATGATTTTGGAATGAGATGTTCAACGAGAAGTTGTCCACATACTTTTGGTCATGTAGTGTAACTAGCATAGGGCTAACCATTATAAATTAGCAAGGCAAGCTAGCACATGGTGGAATGTTGCAAGGAGTTATAACTTGGGATAACTGTGGCGATATATACAACCGACATAATACGGTCAGATATTATGACATATTGAAGAAATACTCATGTAGAACTTCAAAATATAGGAAAAGAACACTGGATAATGTTCAAAAGGTGCCATAGTGTAGCTGCGCTGGAATCCAAAGGATGGAGAGAGCGTTGCGTGTGCAGACTTTCACCGGTTTGATACCACAACTCATGACTGAGGGAGCAGGGAGTTCTTCACAGACCGACTATAAGAATAAGGTGGTTAAGACCCTGAACACTGATAGTATATACAGCATTTAATAGTAATATGTGTCTTTCAGGGACGGACATAAAGGACAAAGTCCGCGGGAAGCTGAGCACACCAGCGTTGATGAAGATGCTGAACATGTCAACGGAACCCAGTGACCCTCGAGCCACGCCACTTCTGGAGGAGAGCGGCATCATGGCCCTGGAGACGCCTCCGTCCAATCTGGACAAGGCCTCGTTGGACACGCCCCTGCGGCGCTCGCTGCCTCTGGAGTGTGACATGTATGAGAGCGACATGATGCTTGAGACCTCGATGTCCGACACCAGCACGTGATGTCATTGATGATGACTTGATCGACGTAGTGACCGGTTGTGGGATCAATTCCAAACCAGACCTTTGGCACTTATCTTTAGGTTTCTTGTCGACTTCCCCTCTTGGATTTTAAATTATTGGATTGGTGTAGCCTAAGCGGTGGGGAAGAAACTAGGCAAAGCTTAATAGAAGGTAAGACAGAGCTTTTTGCATAAATTTGAGCTCTAGTCCAACTGGTTTTGTTGAAAAAGACGACGTCACACTCAATACCGTATTGTAAAATATATATATATATTTTTTTGTCTGAATTAATATTGCTCCCAATAATCCAATCCTTTCAGATTCACAAGGGGAAGTTGACAAGGGCCCAGGGATGTGGGGTGAGCGATTTGGTTTGGAATTGGGGCTCAGGCAGGTAGTCTGAAGAAATGGGGAAAAGTGGGGAAAGCAGAGACATTGTCCTTGGATGCTTGACTGAACGGAATTAATGCAGCAGCAACACCTTTGAACTCCACAACTGACTGTGCCCTGTATCCCTGCCTCCTAGCAGGAACATGTGGGTTGCATACCTGTGGATTTTAACTTTGAATAAACAAAACTGTCTGAATGCCAGAACTTTTTGATGAAAAGATTTACTGGTAATTCCTACAATAAACCATACATTTATATTTTTATATTATTTTATTCTGTGTGATCATTGCAATCCTGGCACACTTTGTCTCTTGATATAGTAATAATTCAAAGCATTGACAGGGAGATGAAGATCTCAAGTTTGTCAACAGACCCCAATATTTTAAACTTCCCCTAGTGTTATTGATATGGTAATTATACAGTACATTGTGTCAACTCGTCAACCTATTTGCGTTATCAATATTGTGTAATTATGCAACACCTACATGGCTACATCAATTTGATGGTAAAAACTAAATCTCATTGTAAGTCAACACACTACACATTATGCACAGCCCCCTTGAACTTCAGTTTCATAAATAATCATGGTTGATGGGAGTTACGCACACCCAAACAGAAGCTAGGACAGACACAAATACATAATGGCATCGAATAGAACCTAAATCAATGGTTCCTGTTCCAAGTAATGATCTTGGTCGATAAACAAGTGGGCGTTCATTTTTCCATGAATTTCAAGCAGCCGAGCCCAATGATTGTTACTGATAAGCGTACCATGCCCTTATTTGGACCCTACTTAACCACTTCCTCCACCTCTTGTGTGTCCTCACCATCGACTAAAGTGATGCTCAGTGTGTGTGTGTGTGTGTATTTGTTTTACATAATCTCAAGAGCTGTCGGGATATAGTGCTCAAGCCTACTCACAGCCATGTAATAGAGAAAAGCAAGTTTCGGGTTGTGTTTGTGTGACACCGTCTCATTGGAGAGCTGAGGCAAAACGTCACAAACACACATAAAGGTCTTTAAAGGTCAGATGGAAGGGAGGGATGATATTTAATTTCTGAGAATTCTCCTTGTGCTGCTTCAAATGAGGGCTGGCTACTACTCTCCACTCGGTCTTCTTCCTGACAACTAAAGCAACTATTCTAGCTGCACCCCTGACAACCACCAGAGTTGTCGCTCTCAACCACTCCACTTATCTCGCTCTCCCTCTCTATCCTCTCTCACACACAGACACACCTCCTATAAAGCTCACCTACTCCACTCTACTAGCCTTCCTCTCGCCCCTCTCTTTCACCCTCTCTCCTCCCCCACTCAGGCTCTCAGCAGAACACATGTAGTGAGTGCTCCTTTCCTCATGGAGTATAGTAGCAGCAAGCAGAAGGGGTAGTAATGGGCTGCACTCCATCTAAGTCCTCCATCACCTACACCCAGGAGAGGGTGTGTCGGGACTTGGACACCTGCTCCACCTTCGTCCCCAGTCTCAAGAGCTCTGTGTCTACCCCAGAGAGACCCTCGCCTCAGCTCTGTGTGGAGACCAGCAGCGGCAAACAGACCTTCCTCAGTGGTGAGTAAGGAGAGAGGATTGTCACTCAATGACTTTATCTGAAAGTTTGGAGAAATAAAGTATATATAACAGGGGGCACTATATTGTGAGTAGCCACCAGTCACATGTAGATGCTTCTCGAAGTACTTAAAGCGCATTGTAAGGGGCTAACACACCCTATTTTCTATTTTAGCATTGTTGATTGTAATTTATTGGTGTTTTAAAATATATAGTGTTTAGGCAATAGGCTTAGGCTGATGTGTTAAGCTATTAGTAGCTCAATTGGTAGAGCATGGCGCTTGTAACGCCAGGGTAGTGGGTTCGATCCCCAGGACCACCCATACGTAAAAATGTATGCACACATGACTGTAAGTCGCTTTGGATAAAAGCATCTGCTAAATGGCATATTATATTATTATAAATAAAATCCTGTTAAAAGGCTAGTAGACATTAATGTAAATTAATTGCGAGTGCAGACACCTGTGAGTGATCACTTTGATATGGTCATTACAGTTAATCTCTGCTCTATATGCAGTTCCGTACCGTGACAGCTATGGGCGGTCTATAAGCCAGCCTTCCAGCCCGGACGCGTGGAGCACTTTCAGCACCGCGACCACCGCCAGCCCGCTCTGCCTGCCGCACTCTATCCTCAAGCCCAGCTGCAGGGAGAGAGACAGCGACTCAGACGGGGATGAGACTCCCACATGCGGCTAGAGGTGACGGACGGGGGACAGTCTGCGGAGAGAGATTTGCCTCTATACTGTAGGACTGCCAGCAACATCGGACGCATGGCCGGCGTACTGAGGTCCATGAGGAACCAACATGCTAATTTAGTTTCTTAAGATCTTTGAGAATGTTGATTTCCCTTATGAATGTCACTGATGTTATCCTTTATTGCTAAGAATGTCCAGGGAAAGGACACAGTACATCTTTAAAAATGTTATTAAAGGCCCAATGTAGCTGTTTTTATCTCAAAATCATTTCTGGGTAATTAAGTACCTTACTGTGATAGTTTTCAATCAAAATGGTCTAAAATAAACAAACAGCTTCTTAGCAAGAGTAATTTATCAAGCAAGAATTTTGCTAGGGCTGTGGGAGTGGTCTGAGTGGGGATGGGAAAACTGAAAACTCTGTTATTGGCAAATAGGTTTGGAACTCTTTCTTATTGGTCTATTAACTAATTTACTGCCTGGTGAGGTCAGACAGTAAACTACAGGGAGGCCAAAACTCCATCCCCAACCTGGACTCAGGGGTAGACTTAACATAGTAAACTTAAATCCCGGACACTCCAATTAGTATGATATGGCATTTATTAATTTGTGAATGTCCATCCATTTTGTATGATATGTTACGAATTGCAATTTGTTGTGGTTAACGTTAGCTAGGTGGCTAATGCTAACATTTAATCTAATTATTCATTGTCCTATCATGATGGAAAGATCCCTAACCCTATAACCTGGACACCCACCTGAGCGACCCATACACCAAAGAGAAGTTCCCATCTATTTTATGGACCTGCTGTGAATATGCAGCCTAAACAGAGAAATAAATGCGGTCAGAGACCTACTTGAGCAGCACCGCCCCCTCAAGATTCTGAGCCTGCCTGGCAGGGTTGGTCCTACAAAGCCAGAGCCCCCTGATGGGAGAGCATAATATACAAGGAAATTCTCAAAGCTGCTAATGAGAACCTTGACGACCTTTTACCTAGCCGGTGGGGATTCCAGTGGGGTCGCCCACCCAGGTAGTGGCAGTGCTGGCAACACTGGCTGCAGTAACCCATGGGGGAGGGGGTCACACTCGGACAATCAGAGAGGGGGTTTATCATTGTGGCCCAGGTGGCACAAAATAATCAAAGGTCTGACCGCATGGAGATGCTTGGGAAAATGGTTACAACAGGGGATCAGAGTGTTTGTGTCTCAGGTGAAGAGGGTGGATCTGATCTCCATCACCTAGGACTTGACATAGATTAAGTAGATTAATCAAATCTCACATTGTTATCAATTTCTGCTCAATCTGCATGCTTTCTCAATCAGCTTTAACTGTATGTGCAATCGTAGATCAAGTTATTTCTCGGGTTGGGCTCTGGGATATAACAGCCGTTGAGTATCTGATTTTATGGTGGATTGTGGAGGAGGGGGGTTGAGTGTGTTGGAGTATGTGAGTATGTGCGTGTGTGCTTGTCTGGCATCTGTTGTGGGGGGGTGGGGATATGGGATGGACCGCGGGAATTATTTGCTAGGATAATAATTGCTTGTCAATGAATTAAATGTAATACAATGGCAATCCGGGTTATATGTTAGAATCCTATGCGTGAACTGCCGACATTATTACGCATATTAATTGATAATGATGGAAAATAGGATATGCATAATAAATAAATAAATAATAGTTATATATATATATATATATGAGGTGAAAGCATTGGAAATGCTTTTGGCGGTTAATCTGCTTCTGTTTTGTTGGTGGCACTGTGTGCTGTTTTCGATGGATGGGTCCTGGCCTCTCGGGGCCTTAGGGATACAGAGGGACGTGGGTGGGATGCTGATCACTGGGATGACGGCTCAACTTGGGATGGGGAGGGGCTTTAGCGGGGGAATTAGTCGAGAATAATTGAAGGGTTACTCCGTAGCAATGCAAATATCACAGTACAGCTATATGGACACTCAATCATTACGCTATTTTTTTATTGGTAAATTTACAAACATATATAATGATAAATAGACTTGAAACTTGTATCTCATTATGGTGTATGGTGAAATAAGTATAAACAGTTATAATTGTAATGGCTTAGCTGATAATAACAAAAGAAGAACAATATTTACATGGCTCAAAGAGAAGGAATATAATATCTATTGTATACAGGAAACTCATTCAACAATTCGAGATGAAGTAGCGTGGAAAAAAGAATGGGGGGAATATACTTCTCCCATGGGCAAAGAAATTCAAAAGGGGTGATGATATTAATTAATAGTAATTTCGATCCGAATGTGCAAATTGTCCAAATAGATACGCAAGGTAGATGGATTATTTTAAATATGGTATTGGACCATAAACAGATATGGCTCATTAACCTTTACGGACCAAATAATGATGATCCACAATTCTTTGACAATATATATATATAATAAATTATCAAGCCTGCAAGCAACTCAAGACAATATTATTATGGTGGGGGATTATAATACTGTTTTAAATAGCTCAATGGACCGAAAAGGAAATCACACCACAAACAATCACCCACATGCTCTTAAGGAAATTGTGAATGTCATGGATACATTAGAACTAGTAGATATATGGAGGCTTAAATATGCTGATCTAGTGAGATATACATGGCGGAGACTGAATCAAGCTAGTCGTCTTGACTTCTTTCTTTTCTCATTCTCGTTGGCACCAAAAGTAAAAAAAAGTGTTGATAGGGGACAGAATGCGGTCGGACCATCATATAATAGGCATATACATTACTCTGACTGAATTTCCACGTGGGCGAGGATATTGGAAATGTAATCAAAGCCTATTGGATGATAATTTATTTATAATTAGAACAAAGGAATTTATAACTGACTTTTTCCAACATAACATAGGTACAGCGAATCCCCTTATTGTATGGGACACCTTTAAATGTGCCTTTAGAGGCCATGCAATTCAGTACTCCTCTCGAAAACAAAAGCAATTTAGGTCAAAAGAGTTTATACTAAGAAAGGAAATAGAAAGTCTAACAGAACAGATAGATGGCAATAAAAACTGTAACATAGAGGCTCAGAATAAATTAGAGGAAAAACAAAAAGAAATGGAAAAACTTATTCAAGAAAGATCAAGTGTAATATATTATAAAAATAAAGCAAACTGGATGGAATATGGGGAAAAATGCACAAAATTATTTTTTAATCTTCAACATAGGAATGCTACCAAAAAGAACTTAATGAAACTGGTTACAATTGACGGAGTCACCCATAATTCACCAAATGATATTTTGAAGGAAGAAACAAAGTACTTTAAGCATATGTTTTCTTTTCAGTCGCCTCCATCTCCTCTAACTGAAGCTAATTGTAGAGATTTTTTTTCTATTGATAATGTCAAATTAACAGCCACACAGAAAGACTTATGTGAAGGTGAAATTACAGAGGAGGAACTTCTGGATGCAATTAAAGACTTTAAGTCCGGGAAAACTCCAGGGTTGGATGGCATACCAATCGAGGTATACCAAACCTTTTTTGATATACTAAGAGGACCGTTATTAGCATGTTTTAACCACTCCTATGTAAATGCTAGATTATCTGACACTCAAGAAGAAGGTCTGATCTCATTATTACTGAAACAGGATACAAGTGGAAAATATAAAGATCCAGTCCATTTACAAAATTGGAGGCCCCTTACACTTCAGTGTTGTGATGCAAAAATCCTAGCAAAATGTATAGCGCATAGAATTAAAAAGGTATTGTCGGATATTATTCATTCTAATCAGACAGGTTTTTTACATGGAAGATACATTGGAGATAATATAAGGCAAGTATTGGAAACAATAGAACACTATGGAAAATATGGGAAACCAGGCCTGCTATTCATAGCAGACTTCGAAAAAGGCATTTGATAAAGTTCGACTGGGGTTTATATATAAATGCCTGGAGCATTTCAATTTTGGAGAATCTCTTATAAAATGGGTCAAAATCATGTATAGTAACCCTAGGTGTAAAATAGTAAATAATGGCTATTTCTCAGAAAGTTTTAAACTGTCAAGAGGAGTGAAACAAGGTTGTCCACTATCGGCATATCTATTTATTGTGGCCATCGAGATGTTAGCTATTAAAATCAGATCCAATAATAATATCAGAGGATTAGAAATACAGGGCTTAAAAACAAAGGTGTCATTGTACGCAGATGATTCATGTTTTCTTTTAGATCCACAACTAGAATCCCTCCACAGCCTCATAGAGGATCTAGATACATTTTCTAACCTCTCTGGATTAAAACCAAATTATGACAAATGTACTATATTACGTATTGGATCACTAAAAAATAAAAAATTTACATTACCATGTAGTTTACCAATAAAATGGTCTGATGGTGATGTGGATATACTCGGAATACATATCCCAAAGGAAATAAATGATCTCACTTCAATAAATTTTAATAGAAAGTTAGCAAAAATAGATAAGATCTTACTACCATGGAAAGGAAAATACCTGTCAATTTGTGGAAAAATCACCCTGATTAACTCTTTAGTATTATCCCAGTTTACCTATTTGCTTATGGTCTTGCCTACGCCTAGCAAACAGTTTTTTAAATTATATGAGAAAAAAATATTCAATTTTATTTGGACGGCAAGCCAGACAAAATTAAAAGAGCATATTTATATAATGAATATGAATTCGGAGGACAGAAATTATTAAATATTAAAGCATTAGACCTATCACTAAAATCTTCAGTCATCCAAAAGTTATACTTAAATCCGAACTGGTTCTCAAGCAAATTAGTAAGATTGTCTCACCCACTGTTCAAGAAAGGCCTTTTTCCCTTTATTCAGATTACAACCTCTCACTGTCAGTTATTTGAAAAGGAAATAATCTCCCAAATGTCACTATTTCTAAAACAAGCCATAGAAAGTTGGTTGCAATTTCAATTTAATCCTCCAGAAACGACAGAACAAATAATGCAACAAATATTGTGGTTAAATTCAAATATACTAATTGACAAAAAACCTTTATTTTTTGACAGAATGTTTAAAAAAGGTATAATCTTCGTAAATGATATCATCGGTAGGACTGGTGGAGTTATGTCGCACATGCAGCTAACAAAAACATATGGAAATGTCTGCTCTACCCAAAATTACAACCAAATAATTGCAGCCTTACCGCAAAAGTGGAAGAGGAAAGTTGAAGGGGGAGAAAGTAAGGAACTTGTCTGTCGGCCTTGCATTAAAGAACATAATTGGTTAAGGAAAACTGTGATAAATAAAAAAGTATATCAGTTTCACTAAAGGACCAAAGGATTGACAGCCGTCCCATATAGATTGCAAAATAGTTGGGAAGAGATCTTTGACGTACCGATCCCATGGCATAGTGTTTATGAACTGACACGCAAAACGACACCGGATTCAAAAATTAGAATCTTTCAATTTAAATTATTATATAAAATTCTTGCTACCAATAGAATGTTATTTATATGGGGATACAATCTTCCCAGCTCTGCAGATTTTGCTGTGAAGAGACAGAATCATTAGATCATTTGTTTTGGTTCTGTCCATTTGTAGCTTGTTTTTGGACACAGGTCCAGGAATGGCTAAAGGATTGCAATATTTACCTGGAACTAACCTTGCAGATAGCATTACTGGGTGATCTGAAAAGTCATAGTCAATCAATCAATAATACAATAATACTTTTAGCAAAAATGTTTATTTTTAATTCACAATCTGTAGAAGCAATGAGAATAGAAAGGTTCAGAACTTTTGTAAAACATCACAGTACGGTTGAAATATATATGGCAAATAGAAATCCTATATGGATGGTGTTAAGAGATAGATGGGAGGTATTGAATAGAGTTGAAGGATGGGACTAATAACAAATAACAACAAATAATAACAAAGATAGCTAATAATGTAAGCATACTGTGTCCATAATAAGTATATAGGTTGTATTTTGGGAGCTTTTGGGAAAGAGCACAGTTAGAAAGATATGGTATTTAGAAGCAAACCGGATGGACATCATGAAAATGATCGGAGAGGTTGAGAGTAGAAGAAGTTCAGGAGCAAAAAATATATATATATATATATATATATATATATATATATATATATATATATATATATATACACACACACACACACAGTGGGGGAAATAAGTATTTAGTCAGCCACCAATTGTGCAAGTTCTCCCACTTAAAAAGATGAGAGAGGCCTGTCATTTTCATCATAGGTACACATCAACTATGACAGACAAATTGAGAATTTTTTTTCCAGAAAATCACATTGTAGGATTTTTAATGAATTTATTTGCAAATTATGGTGGAAAATAAGTATTTGGTCACCTACAAACAAGCAAGATTTCTGGCTCTCACAGACCTGTAACTTCTTCTTTAAGAGGCTCCTCTGTCCTCCACTCGTTACCTGTATTAACGGCACCTGTTTGAACTTGTTATCAGTATAAAAGACACCTGTCCACAACCTCAAACAGTCACACTCCAAACTCCACTATGGTCAAGACCAAAGAGCTGTCAAAGGACACCAGAAACAAAATTGTAGACCTGCACCAGGCTGGGAAGACTGAATCTGCAATAGGTAAGCAGCTTGGTTTGAAGAAATCAACTGTGGGAGCAATTATTAGGAAATGGAAGACATACAAGACCACTGATAATCTCCCCTCGATCTGGGGCTCCACGCAAGATCTCACCCCCGTGGGGTCAAAATGATCACAAGAACGGTGAGCAAAAATCCCAGAACCACACGGGGGGACCTAGTGAATGACCTGCAGAGAGATGGGACCAAAGTAACAAAGCCTACCATCAGTAACACACTACTCCGCCAGGGACTCAAATCCTGCATTGCCAGACGTGTCCCCCTGCTTAAGCCAGTACATGTCCAAGCCCGTCTGAAGTTTGCTAGAGTGCATTTGGATGATCCAGAAGAGGATTGGGAGAATGTCATATTGTCAGATGAAACCAAAATATAACTTTTTGGTAAAAACTCAACTCATCGTGTTTGGAGGACAAAGAATGCTGAGTTGCATCCAAAGAACACCATACCTACTGTGAAGCATGGGGGTGGAAACTTCATGCTTTGGGGCTGTTTTTTTTAAAGGGACCAGGACGACTGATCCGTGTAAAGGAAAGAATGAATGGGGCCATGTATCGTGAGATTTTGAGTGAAAACCTCCTTCCATCAGCAAGGGCATTGAATATGAAACGTGGCTGGGTCTTTTAGCATGACAATGATCCCAAACACACCTCCCGGGCAACGAAGGAGTGGCTTCGTAAGAAGCATTTCAAGGTCCTGGAGTGGCCTAGCCAGTCTCCAGATCTCAACCCCATAGAAAATCTTTGGAGGGAGTTGAAAGTCCGTGTTGCCCAGCGACAGCCCCAAAACATCACTGCTCTAGAGGAGATCTGCATGGAGGAATGGGCCAAAATACCAGCAACAGTGTGTGAAAACCTTGTGAAGACTTACAGAAAACGTTTGACCTGTGTCATTGCCAACAAGGGGTATATAACAAAGTATTGAGAAACTTTTGTTATTGACCAAATACTTATTTTCCACCATCATTTGCAAATAAATTCATAAAAATCCTACAATGTGATTTTCTGGATTTTTTTTCTCATTTTGTCTGTCATAGTTGACATGTACCTATGATGAAAATTACAGGCCTCTCTCATCTTTTTAAGTGGGAGAACTTGCACAATTGGTGGCTGACTAAATACTTTTTTTCCCCACTTTATATAGAATTATTGTAAAATTAACTCTGTCCATAAGGTGTAGATAGTAAGTATAGACCGGAAGTAGAGGCCTGGGCGTTGTTGTTCACTAATTTACTCCAAGTAGGGAAAGGATGGTGGGGTTGAAAAGTAATAAAGGGGAATATATATATATATAAAAAATAAAAATAAAACATGGGGGATTGGAAGTGATGCAGACAATTACATTGATAGAAGATACAATCTATCTGCAATATTAAGCTGATCCATTCCCCCCGAAAAAAAAAATTTAAAAAAATTAAAAAAATTAAAATAATTAAAATAAATTAAAAATTTAAAAAAAAAAACATTAGCTAGGTGGCTAATGTTAGCTATGCTAGGGGTGAGGGGGAAGGGTTAGCTAACATGCTAAGTAGTTGCAAAGTAGCTCAAAAGTAGTAAGTAGTTGCTAATTAGCTAAAAGTGGTCCTTTGATGAGATTTTAACACGCAACCTTTGGGTTGCTAGACGTTTGCGTTATTCACCAACCCAGGCCAACCACCCTACTTTCGTTTTTGCCTTAAGTAACCTGTCTTCTGTAACAATACCAAATGTAACATCATACTAATTTGAGTGTCCCAGATTTACATTCACTATGTTAGGTCTAGTATATGGAACCAGGCTGCCATCCCACCAAAACAGGCCGAAATTTCATGTGGTCTTTTCAAATAGTTCTTACACTAAAAGGGCATTCTCATCAATTTCACAATTTCAAACTCATAGTTTGGAAATATACATAAAACACAGCAAAATCACGTTTTTGAGTGCACTGGGCCTTTATGTTCTGTTGTGACGGTTTTATAAGGCTAGATACACTACTCTCTCACTAACCAGCACACCACCGTCCAGCCTATCAACAAAATATAGGCCTATTCGCAGCTCACACCTGTAAAGACTGTTTCATAATTAACGATTGTAGCCGAATTAACTGCACCCAATAATTTTGTCTCTTTGCGCCAAGTCATCCTTATTATATGAACGTGTTTTCTAATAGGCCTTTTTTTTTTACGCACTTCTACATAATAATTTAAGGAATGGTGTGTGAGAAAGGAGAAGACCGCGCACGGCATAAACACAGCAGCACCAGCTCTTGCAGACAGCGCTTGGAACTCTCGCGAGGGGACATTACTTTCACAGGAGAAGGAGTGATGAGGTCTGAAAAGGACCAAATGACCCGAGCCAGGGAGAAAAGTGTCGTCGAGATACAATTCAGAGAAATTCCAAGGGGACAGGACGCCGTCTCTGTCAACTCAAAGCAGAAATAAGAGAAGGAGGTCTTTACTAAGGTAGGCAGAGCACTGATGGCGTGTTAGTTATTGCTATCGAGCGCAGATATGAGGAGCAAGGTAATCAGCACCACAGACAGCGAACGCGAGCAGGATGCAAAGGCATGCAACGATCTGCATTGACAGGCGCATGCAATATATGTCAACAACAACAGATCTGATGTATGCTTGTTTGTACAGAGCAATATAGCTGTAATTTGCTGTAAAACTGTCGTAGGTTTATGCATGTAAATGTATTTACTGTAGTTTATGCCATGCTCTGTTAAAAAGGCAAAGACAAGCTCTGCACCGGTGCCCCAAAGTTTAAATTCAATGAACAGCGCCTGTAAACAAGCGCATACTTGTGTTTTGTTGACTGTATTTGGGCCTACCTGTCAAAGGCAACGGAAGTTGTTTATAACTAGATATGAACATGTCATTATGTAGCCTAATCAAACAACATCCGAAACGCTCAGTGTAGAATGCAGTAACAAAGATGGCCCAAATGCCGGCAGATGGCGATATTGAGTCGTATCTTACCGTCCAAATGCATTGTATGTAGCCGGCAATACATTCGTCGACCTGTTCGTACCTACAACATTCTCCATTCAGGCTGCATAGGCTTCGATTTCGTCCTTAACTTTATTTAATGTCAAGAAGCCGGAAAAAACTGGGAAAATGTGTACTTTCCCAGGGCGGCCAACTTTAGAAAATGGCTTGGAGTGAGATTTCACTGGCTCCACCGCTAACCAAAGTCCCCCCCCACACCCCTATAATTTTTTTTGTTTTAAAGCTAATTTCCTGTAATTCTACATATTGTCACATTGCTTAGGCCCATGATCATGTTAATAGAATCACAGGTCAGGTGTATTCGGGATTATTTTAAAGTTGAATACACAATCAAAACTTGAGATTATTTGGGCATGGAATTTAGAGTAGGCTAACTGGGGGACATTGAATTACATTGTTTTTTTGTTACAACATGCTAATATTAATGGTTGGTGGCAGTGGCTAACCATAGGATGGATTGCAGTCTCTTATTGTCCATAAGAAACCAACATGTAAATAATGAATTAATTTGGGTGAACTATCCCTCTAAAATAGGACCGTAGAAAATACTGCCTAGAGGTACAGTGCATTCAGCATTTTGTTACGTTACAGCCTTAAAAATCAAAAACAGAAATACCTTATTTACATAAGTATTCAGACCCTTTGCTATGAGACTCGAAATTGAGCTCCAGTGCATCCTGTTTCCATTGATCATCCTTGAGATATTTCTACAACTTGATTGGAGTCCACCTGTGGTATATTCAATTGCTTGGACATGATTTGGAAAGGCACACACCTGTCTATATAAGGTCCCACAGTTGACAGTGCATGTCAGAGCAAAAACCAAGCCATGAGGTCGAAGGAATTGTCCGTAGAGCTCCGAGACAGGACTGTCTCGAGGCACAGATCTGGGGAAGGGTACCAAACAATTTCTGCACCATTGAAGGTCCCCAAGAACACAGCGACCTCCATTCTTAAATGGAAGAAGTTTGGAACCACCAATACTCTTCCTAGAGCTGGCCGCCTGGCCAAACTGAGCAATCGGGGGAGAAGGGCCTTGGTCAGGGAGGTGAACAAGAACCTGATGGTCACTCTGACAGAGCTTCAGAGTTCCTCTGTGGAGATGGGAGAACCTTCCAGAAGGACAACCATCTCTGCAGCACTCCACCAATCAGGCCTGACCTTTATGGTAGAGTGGCCAGACGGAAGCCACTCCTCAGTAAAAGGCAAATGACAGCCCATTTGGTGTTTGCCAAAAGGCAACTAAAGGACTCTCAGACCATGAGAAACAAGATTCTCTGGTCTGATGAAACCAAGATTTAACTCTTTGGCCTGAATTCCAAGTGTCACATCTGGAGGAAACCTGGCCCCATCCCTACGGTGAAGCATGGTGGTGGCATCATCATGCTGTGGGGATGTTTTTCAGCGGAAGGGACTGCGTGACTTGTCAGGATCGAGGGAAAGATGAACGGAGCAAAGTACAGAGATATCCTTGATGAAAACCTGCTCCAGAGCGCTCAGGACCTCAGACTGGGGTGAAGGTTCACCTTCCAACAGGACAACGACCCTAAGCACACAGCCAAGACAACGCCGGAGTAGCTTCGGGACAAGTTTCTGAATGTCCTTGAGTGGTCGAGCCAGAGCCAGAGACCTGAAAATAGCTGTGCAGTGACACTCCCCATCCAACCTGACAGAGCTTGAGAGGATCTGCAGAGAAGAATGGGAGAAACTCCCTAAATACACGTGTGCCAAGCTTGTAGCGTCATACCCAAAAAGATTCTAGACTGTAATCGTTGCCAAAGGTGCTTCAACAAAGTACTGAGTAAAGGGATCTGAATACTTATGTAAATGTGATATTTCAGTTTTTGCAAACATTTCTAGAAACCTGTTTTTGCTTTGTCATTATGGGGTATTGTGTGTAGATTGATGAGGAAAAAAACAGTTTTATCAATTTTATAATAAGGCTGTAACGTAACAAAATGTGGAAAAAGTCAAGAGGTCTGAATACTTTCCGAATGCACTGTAGCTCTCCAAGAGTGTTGGCCGCCCACCCCTGATCCAAATACTAGGGGTTTGAATATGTTCACGTGACATTTGACAATCGACTAATTATCCCACTTTTTAAGAAAAATCAAATAAATATAAATCTTCAGGTAGTTGAGGCTAATTTGCAAAACCATGCCATCATCTTACTCTACATAGACAAGATATTTTGCAATTATGCCTACTGTTTCTGTCTAGCAGCTTGTGCACAATACAAAAATGACAAAACAGGATATTTGAGTTAAGGGGCATTTAAATATAGCCTATTCTCTAATGTTATGACTTAACCTATATTCAAAACTGTCCATAAATGCTTACAAAAATGCATAGCCCTCATTGAACTTTTTTTTCAAAGACAAGTTGGCATATCAGATTTCAAAAAGCCTAATTACACCAGCAAAATTGGTAAGAAGTGAAATAATAAAATATGGGGAATAACAGTAGTGTTCTTGCTGAGATAAGCACAGTAAGTAATTATTCTAAATTTCAGCCCAATGTAGGGGATGGGAATTGTTCTAATGACTTACATCAGCTGTTGTGAAAGACCAAATAAATTAAACAGATAATAAAATCTTCTGAAGACAAGACGACACAGCCTAAATCTGTCCATCCATCCAACACAAATTATCTTTCAGTGTATTGTCCCCCCACTAGAATCAGTTACACATTTGGTATCACAATCTGTTTTGGCAAAATACTGCTCATAATACAATACAAATCAGGTTACCCTACTAAAATGTATGCTCAATGCTGCCTTTTCATTGTTACAACCTAATGAACCTAGTGCTAAATTTCCAATGACCAAACAAGGTGAATAATGTAGCCAATGGATATGGGCTAATGCAAGTGGTGGGGTTAAATCACTAGTAGTAGGCTATATTATTACATGCAGTCATAAGGAAGCATTCTGCGACAGGGACAGGAGTGACCGCAAATTAATTTGTTGACAATTATGTGTACAAAACAGCGCTACAAGACAAGTTGCCGTGCTGCTCTTTTGGCAATTGAGTTCATAACATTTGCTCAGCAGAGAACAAACGTGCCTGTCCGGTCTGCCGTGGCTGCACGGCACTCTAAAGTGGCTGAATGCTAATCCCGGATGTTGTGTATCGCGTTCAGCTAATCAGGTTGCAGAAGTTTTTTCACCCCAAACCTAACGCAGGAACAGATTATCCATTATATTGACCAGATACTCTAGTGGCCGCTCGAAGAATGAAAATAAATCTATTAAAAAATGGAAGGCAGTCGTGAGGTGGCAAGTTCAGGTGGGACCATTCTAGCCAATGAGAGGGTAGATACGCATGTGAACAACAGGCACAACGGTTTCCACTAGTTACCACAGACTAGAGGTCTTTATGCATATCGGGCTGGGTGGGAAAGCCATGGGTCCATTTCGGAACGGGTGCAACTTTTTGGACCCGTTCCGAAATGGACCCATGGCCTTCCCACCCGACCTGATATGCATAATTATTATTATTTTTAAATGGAGACCCGTTCCAAATGGACCCGAGGACAGTCAGACCCGTTCTGAAAAACAGGCAAAAACAGACCAGTGCCCGTTCGGATCCGAGAGACCCATTAAGAACCAAAAGTAGAGAGAGCCAGCACCATTAATAAGCAATAGCTTATTGGCCAAATGAGCCACAGTTAGGCGAAGTGTCCTTAAAAATAGCCTATAAACAATTACAAAAACAATTAGTTGGGTTTGATGTGTAGCATATTCAAAACTTTATATAGCCTATTGTTTTATTTCTTTTTACTTTCCTAAAACAATAATTGTCCACCTCGGTGTTCATAATACCGACATGCAATTCTTTATCATTGTCTGCTAGGCTACTACTGCTATACAGATATAGGCCTACAGAAGGAGGCTAATTCGTTAATTTTCAATCAGCATATTTTTTTAATAAAGATAAGCATTATTATAGGAGTAACTTTGGTAGGCCTAAAACATTCTTCCTCAGCCAAAGTTCAACTGTCGTAGTCCGAGGGAGCTTCTAGTGCACGCTGCCTTCATAGGCCTGCAGTAGACTATCCACATCACACCACACCAAATGTTGTGTTTCGATGTATAGCATATTCAAAACGTCATAGCCTATTGTTTTATGGGTTTTTACTTTCCTAAAACAATAATTGTCCTCACTGTTCAGCTGTCGGAAATTTGAGCACTAAATGCATCAGGGCACTGCATGCATAGGCCTATAGGCTTAGGCGTCCACTCACTGTATGATATGAATATTAAAAAATATATATATAAAGGACCAAGAGAAGCTTAGCTTATGTTCATCAGAGAGAGCCTGAGAGAGAGAGAGAGATATGCTGGCAGCATGTTCACAATACCGACATGCAATTCTTTATCATTGTCGGCTACTACTGCTATACAGATATAGTCATACAGAAGGAGGCAAATTAGTCCATTTTCAATCAGCATATATTTTTAATAAAGATAAGCAATTCATTGTTAGATTATATGAGTAACTTAGAGTATGAGGGAGCACCAGTGAGCACTGCCTTATAGGCCTGCAGTAAAAATAGCCACACCACACCAAACCGTCACAATAGTTTCTAAACTTTATTAGGGTAATATCAAAAGTAATGAATACAATGTATTTAATAATTATATACAATAATAATGATAAAACAAAACAAAAATACAAAAATTACAGTTAGAAACTTGCTGTCCAGTTTTACAAAGACCGTCAGTAAAGTGTGTAAACTTGTGGTAGGCCTTATTGGCTGAAATACCCTATTAACGTAGGGGGAACTTTTAATATATAGAACAAATAAATAGGCCTACAATAAGAATAATTATATACAATAATAATAATGATGATAAAACAAAACGAAAAATAAATATATTACACTTAGACAATTGCACTGCAAATGTTGCAAGCACTGTAAACATTTGTTTGGCCTTGGTGGCTGAAATACCCTCTTATCGTATGGGGAAACTTTTAATTTATACAGTGCATTCGGAAAGTATTCAGACCCCTTGACTTTTTCCACATTTTGTTATGTTATAGCCTTATTCTAAAATTGATAAAATCGATTTTCATCAATCTACACACAATACCCCCAAAACACGTTTTTAGATGTTTTTGTAAATAACAATAAAATACAAAAAGGAAATATCACATTTACATAAGTATTCACAGGCCCTGTGTAGCTCAGTTGATAGAGTATGGCGCTTGCAACACCAGGGTTGTGGGTTCGATTCCCACGGGGGGCCAGTATGAAAAAAATAAAAAATGTATGCACTCACTAACTGTAAGTCGCTCTGGATAAGAGTGTCTGCTAAATGACTAAAATGTATTCAGACCCTTTACTCAGTACTTTGTTGAAGCACCTTTGGCAGCGATTACAGCCTAGATTCTTCTTGGGTATGACGCTACAAGCTTGGCACACCTGTATTTAGAGTTTCTCCCATTCTTCTCTGCAGATCCTCGCAAGCTCTGTCAGGTTGGATGGGGAGCGTCACTGCACAGCTATTTTCAGGTCTCACAAGAGATGTTCGATTGGGTTCAAGTCCGGGCTCTGGCTCGACCACTCAAGGACATTCAGAAACCTGTCCCGAAGCCATTCCTGTGTTGTCTTGGCTGTGTGCTTAGGGTCGTTGTCATGTTGGAAGGTGAACCTTCGCCCCAGTCTGAGGTCCTGAGCGCTCTGGAGCAGGTTTTCATCAAGGATCTCTTTGTATTTTGTTCCGTTCATCTTTCCCTCGATCCTGACTAGTCTCGCAGTCCCTGCCACAGAAAAACATCCCCACAGCATGATGCTGCCACCACCGTGCTTCACCGTAGGGATGGTGCCAGGTTTCCTCCAGATGTGACGCTTGGCATTCAGGCCAAAGAGTTAAATCTTGGTTTCATCAGACCAGAGAATCTTGTTTCTCATGGTCTGAGAGTCCTTTAGGTGCCTTTTGGCAAACACCAAATGGGCTGTCATTTGCCTTTTACTGAGGAGTGGCTTCCGTCTGGCCACTCTACCATAAAGGCCTGATTGGTGGAGTGCTGCAGAGATGGTTGTCCTTCTGGAAGGTTCTCCCATCACCACAGAGGAACTCTGAAGCTCTGTCAGAGTGACCATCAGGTTCTTGTTCACCTCCCTGACCAAGGCCCTTCTCCCCTGATTGCTCAGTTTGGCCGGGCAGCCAGCTCTAGGAAGAGTCTTGGTGTTTCTAAACTTCTTCCATTTAATAATGATGGAGGCCACTGTGTTCCTGGGGACCTTCAATGCTGCAGACATTTCTTGGTACCCTTCCCCAGATCTGTGCTTCAACACAATCCTGTCTCGGAGCTCTACAGGCAATTCCTTCGACCTCATGACTTGGTTTTTGCTCTGACATGCACTGTCAACTGTGGGACCTTATATAGACAGGTGTGTGCCTTTCCAAATCATGTCCAATCAATTGAATTTACCACAGGTGGACTCCAAGTTGTAGAAACCTCTCAAGGATGATCAATGGAAACAGGATGCACCTGAGCTCAATTTCGAGTCTCATAGCAAAGGGTCTGAATACTTATGTAAATAAGGTATTTCTGTTTGCTAAAACTTCTAAAAACCTGTTTTCGCTTTGTAATTAAGGGGTACTGTGTGTAGATTGATGATTAGTCCATTTTAGAATAAGCCTGTAACGTAACAAAATGTGGAAAACGGGAACGGGCGTGAATACTTTCCGAATGCACTGTATGTTATATCAGAAAAGTACAAAAAGACCAAGTAGGCTAATCTACGCAACTCGCTGAAAACAGTGAGACTTGAGTGGACTCTACCCCTCCTAGGCTGCATGTCTGTGCTGGGGTCGAAGTGTTGTTGCGTTTCTGCTGGTGCCATCTAATGTGAGAAGAGGCGACACAACAGAAATAGCCTACTAGTTCATGTTTTTTAATATAAAGTTTATGATATGGATGCAATGGTTTCTAAACAAGAAAATACTGTCTTGTTTAAAGAATAAAACGTGTTTACTTCAATAGATATGAATACAATTATTTAGGCCTAAGCTACAATTACATTTCTTACCTTATTCGAGGTTGCTGTTCAGGAAAAGCAATGCATTGACACTTGCTGTCCCAAGGGAGGTGCGTCTGGTCTTCAGGGCTCGTCCAGAGATGCTGAAAGCAGACTCACAGCTCACACGCAATGCTGGAACACACAGAATCTTCCGTGCCAATCTGGCCATCATTGGGACGTTTTTTCCATTGTTTCCATAATGCTAAAATGTCTCTGTCATCCGGCATAGTCGATTTATGTTTCAAGTATGCGTCCACCTTATCCTCTCTCTCCAAGGTCATGTCCTCCACGTCCTCCCACTGGCTGAAGGAGGGCTCCGCTGGGCTTCCTCCTGTTTCTTCTGCAGCTTGGGCTGTGCCAGTCTGTGCCTCTTCACCTGGGGGGCAGGCTCACAGGGAAAGCTGGCCACCTCATCCCGAGCACTTTGATAGATCTCCTCCCTCTCCTCTCTGGTGAACATTCTGAGCTGTTTAAACTTCGGTGACCGCATCACTCCCAGATTTGCGTGCAGGTCCAGGACAATGCGGTCATTCAGTATGCGTTTGCACCTGTACTTGAGGATTTCAAGGGGTCTCAGGTCGGCGGGGTTGATCTCACAGTGTGTAATGAGCGTGGATTTCTACAGTGCCAGCAGGTTGATGGTGGGATAATTTGATCCGCTCTGCTCATCACTTGCTTGTTTGAAAGGTGACAGAAAACAAACTAACATCTGGAGCAGGTCTATGGTGATGTTGCTTATCTTTTGAATTTCTCCCCTGGCCAGCATAATTTGTTGTACCTCCTCAAAAGAGTGCCGTACAAACTCCACCATTGCCAGTTTAGTGTTCCACCTTGTTTCACACTCCTGCTTCAGGGAGCAGGGGAGATGCAGCTGTAACCCGAATGCTTGAAGTATGTTGTCAGAGATTTGCATTGTTCAAGACACGCTCTCACAGGTTGCAAATCATCTTCCTCTTCCCATGAAGACCTCAACCACAGACACAAAGTCAAAATTGGCTATGTTGTAAAAATTCATGATAACATAAAATTGCTTTTTGGTTTTAATTTAAGGTTAGGGTTAGGCATAAGGTTAGCATTTTGGCCATTAAATTTTTTGTTAACCAAATTCAACACGCACTCATTGACCTCCATACAAAAATTCCTCGCTTTGTGAGTAAAGAAAAAAGAAAGAACGCCACCTGCTGAAGAAGACAGATTTTGGGTCCAGTTATCCCTCTCGCTTCGGATCTTCCTCTCTGACGCAGCGCTGTATCGCTTTAGTGGGAACCAAGACTGTTCTCAGGGTGGGTCTGCTAGTCAAAACTGGAAGACCCACCCTGAGAAGTGACTTTTCATAGCAGGTGAGGAGAATTAACGCTGCATATTAGGAGAATTAACATGGCAGGTTAGGAGAATTGGGTTAAGATTAGGAAAAGGGTTAGGATTAGCTAAAATGCTAAAATTGTCCCAGACACGACTCAAACAGGTGGTGAAGGTAGGCAACATTACCTCTTCTCCCTGCTTCCATCACGCAGACGTGGAACACTAGTCACTTTAATAATGTTTACATACTGCTTTACTCATCTCATATGTATAGACTGTATTCTATTCTACTGTATTTTAGTCAATGCCACTCCTAATATTTATGCATTTCTTAATTCCATTCTTTTACTTTTAGATTTGTGTGTATTGTTGTGAATTGTTAGATACTACTGCACTGTTGGAGCTAGGAACACAAGCATGTTGCTACACCCGCAATAACATCTGTTAAATATGTGTAATGGACCAATAAAATTTGATTTGATTTTGATTATAGGAGCATTATAAAAACTGTAAGACTGTTGTAAATATGTATATACTAATATTTTTATTTTTAATTATTGTTTCATACAATTCTCTTTTTGGCCTGCACTGTTGGAGCTCGTAGATTAAGAAAATCGCTGTACTCTGCAAATACATCTAATTTAAACATATCTAGCTACAACCAGGTCTGCCATGAGTACAGACTTGGTTTACATTAATGCGATGCTGCTAAAGCAGCGCAGCAGGCGTAAAAGAAACGGAATCCCTGTTCTTATAGTTTTAATCTGATTGTCTGATCGCGATACACAACACCCGGGATTAGTATTTAGCCACTCTATCATGGTGGTAGAAAATGGTGTTTCATAAGGAAAGTGCACATATTTCCCCTGTTTTATTCCGGCTTATCGCCATTAAATAAAGTTAAGGAGGAAATCGAAGCCTATGCAGCCTAAATTGGTATTTATTTTTAAGTACGAACGATCCACGAGGGAATATGAATGTATTGCCGGCTGCATACAATGCATTTGGACGGTAAGATGACACAACTTAATATCGCTATCGCTATAGCCTTTGGGCTATAATAAAGAAGACATTCCAACTTTGCGCATGACATTGAATGTCTTTGGTGTCTTGCCAATTCTAGTGTAATTTCAACCCACTATTCTGTGTTTGTGCATGTATGTCCTTCTCGGTTCCAGGTAGTAATAAGGCGACTTCCACCCAACCTGTCCAAGTACCAGCTGGAAGAACAGCTCAGTCCTCTTCCATCCTATGACTACTTTGAGTTTTTCCCTGCTGATCAAAGGTGAACATTTAATGAAATGACAGAGTGCCTGCCAGGCGCAGACTGGGACCCCACACCGGCCCATTTCTTTCCTCAAGGCCCCCACACAGAGGGTGTTCTTTAATGGAAGCCTCTCCAACATAATCCAGGTAGAATCAAGAATTCCCCAGGGCAGTTGTCTAGGCCCCTTACTTTTTTCAGTCTTTACTAATGACATGCCACTGGCTTTGAGTAAAGCTAGTGTGTCTATGTATGCAGATGACTCAACACTATACACGTCAGCTACCACAGCAACTGAAATGACTGCAACACTTAACAAAGAGCTGCAGTTAGTTTCAGAATGGGTGGCAAGGAATAAGTTAGTCCTAAATATTTCAAACACTAAAAGCATTGTATTTGGGACAAATCATTCTCTAAACCCTAAACCTCAACTAAATATTGTAATGAATAATGTGTTTATTGAGCAAGTTGAGGAGACTAAACTGCTTGGAGTAACCCTGGATTGTAAATAGTCATGGTCAAAACATATTGATACAACAGTAGCTAGGATGGGGAGAAGTCTGTCCATAATAAAGTGCTGCTCTGCATTCTTAACAGCACTATCAACAAGGCAGGTCTTACAGGCCCTAGTTTTGTCGCGCCTGGACTACTGTTCAGTCATGTGGTCAGGTGCCACAAAGAGGGACTTTGCAATTGGCTCAGAACAGGGCAGCACGGCTGGCCCTTGGATGTACACAGAGCGCTAACATTAATAATATGCATGTCCTGGCTCAAAGTGGAGGAGAGATTGACTTCATCATTACTTGTATTTGTGAGAGGTATTGACATGTTGAATGCACCGAGTTGTCTGTTTGAACTACTGGCACACAGCTCGGACACCCATGCATACCCCATAAGACATGCCACCAGAGGTCTCTTCACAATCCCCAAGTCCAGAACAGACTATGGGAGGCGCACAGTATTACATAGGGCCATGACTACATGGAACTCTATTCCACATCAAGTAACTCATGCAAGCAGTAAAATTTGATTTAAAGATGGCGGCAGGGTTGTTTAGCTGAGCGTGTTGTGTCACACTGTTTGTTGGTTTCAAGTGTTACAAGTTTTTATTACTTAGCCAAACCGTTATAGGCTGCTAGAGTTGTCATTAAACAATAAGCTAAATCTAAAATCCTACAGGATCAAAGCAATCAAAGCGTTAAAATCAATAGTAAACCAAGCAGTGACATCTGCTGGGTTCTATACAAGGAGATAGTGCCGGTGTGGTGCCCTCCCTGAAAGCCGAGAGAGGATACATCTGTGCTGTGACTGGCTGTCTAGACACGTTGGGTCGATTAGCCTTGGATACTCCCCGACGGTCAGGTTTTTCATCTGTGTTCCGTCAATCTACCCGAGTCCTCTGACTCCTCTCCTGCCTTGCTGTGCTGTGTGGTGGAAGCCGGAGGTCGGTATCTGCGCTGTGACATAACGTCTAGATGCGCTGGGCTTCATAGCCCAGGATATCCCCGCCGGTTGGACTCACCACCGGTGATTGGATGGTCTACTGGGCCCGCTGATGCCTCACTGTGCGGTAGCCTACTGCAAGGCGACTGGGCGCATTGGCCAGATCCACACACTGTGTGAAATCCCTGTCCGCACATTCCTGCAGCGGCTGTTGAACACGCTTGCATTCTAACTAAGGCAACAACACTCGGGCACATTTTTAGGTCATTTATGTTTTCAAAAGACTGACTCAGCATATTTTAAGTATTTTTTGTTTTAGTTAATTGTTGGATTCAGTGGTTAAAATGGGTATTTTTGTGCAAATGGTTTTAATTGCTGCCTACATGGGTTATGGCTCATTGCATAGTCTCAGTTATCAAAAACAATCTAATCTCCTTACCCCAGAGATACCGCTAAACCCTACTTTGACTGATGGTATAGCAGTTTTGATCTTTCAGAGGGATCTGATTGTGTTACCATTTGACTCCTACTGTGACATGCTCATAAAACTTTCTCATCTACAGGGTTTGGTTTGGCAAAAAATTGTGTTTGTTGTATCAGATGATTGTAGTTTGGATTATTTTAAATCATCTAAGTGCAGAGAGATTTTAGGAAGCAACAAATCAAGGTGTTTTATTATTCTTCTGCTTTTGGTGTCAGGAAACATCACCCAAACCCAGGCCCATTGGCTATGGACTCCGACTCCAAATTATTTTATAACTAGATCAGGGTTGGGACTGATGCATATTAATGTGAGGAGTCTGATGCCGAAAATGGACATCATAAAAGTCTGGGTTCACACTGCTGACCCAGATGTCTTAGTTCTGTCCGAGACCTGGCTTAAGAAATCTGTTCTAAATCAGTCTATAGGCTTGGATGGTTATAATGTTTATCGATGTGACCGACAAAGTAAGGGGGAGGTATAGCCATTTATATTAAAGATGTGGTTACTGAACAAAGGTCTTTATCTAAACCAAAACAGTGGGGATTCCGGTGGGGTACCCCCACCCAGGTAGTGGCAGTGCTGGCAACACTGGCTGCAGTAACCCATGGGGAGGGGGTCACACTCGGACAATCAGAGAGGGGGTTTATCATTGTGGCCCAGGTGGCACAAAATAATCAAAGGTCTGACTGCACGGAGATGCTTGGGAAAAATGGTTACAACGGGGGACCAGAGTGTTTGTGTCTCAGGTGAAGAGGGTGGATCCAAACACTGCATTCTACAGTACGAACATCATACCAAAGGTCAAGCATGGTGGTGGTGGTGTGATGGTTTGGGGATGCTTTGCTGCCTCAGGACCTGGACGACTTGCCTTAATAGAAGGAACCATGAATTTTGCTCTGTATCAGATAATTCTACAGGAGAATGTCAGACCATCCGTCTGTGAGCTGAAGCTGAAGCGCAGCTGGGTCATGCAGCAAGACAATGATCCAAAACACACAATCAAGTCTACATGAAAATTGCTAAAAAGCAACAAATTGGAAGTTTTGGAATGGCCTAGTCAAAGTCCAGACCTAATCCCAATTGAGATGATGTGGCAGGACTTGAAATGAGCAGTTCATGCTTGAAAACTCACACATCACTGAGTTAAAGCAGTTCTGCATGGAAGAGTGGGCCAAAATTCCTCCACAGCGACGTGAGAGACTGATCAACAACTACAGGAAGCATTTGGTTGGAGTCATTGCAGCTAAAGGTGGCTCAACCAGTTATTGAGTGTAAGGGGGCAATTACATTATAATTATAAATATGTAATTGTTGTGTTATTTGTTCACTTATGTTCCCCTTATCTAATATTAGGTTTTGGTTGAAGATCTGATAACATTCAGTATCACAAATATGCAAAAGTAGAGAAAATTAGAAAGGAGGTAAATACTTTTTCATAGCACTGTATATATCAAATGAAATCAAATCAAATCAAATTTTATTGGCCACATGCGCCGAATACAACAGGTGCAGATATTACAGTGAAATGCTTACTTACAGCCCTTAACCAACATTGCATTTATTTTTAATAAAAAAAGTAGAATAAAACAACAAAAAAGTGTTGAGAAAAAAAGACAGTAGGGAGGCTACATATACAGGGGGGTACCGGTGCAGAGTCAATGTGCGGGGGCACCGGCTAGTTGGAAATGATTTTGGCGGTTAATCTGCTTTTTTTTGTGTGTGGCACTGTGTGCTGTTTTCGATGGATGGGTCCTGGCCTCTCGGGGCCCTAGGGATCCGGAGGGACGTGGGTGGGATGCCGATCACTGGGATGACGGCTCAAGTTGGGATGGGGAGGGGCTTTAGCGGGGGAATTAGTGGAGAACAATTGAAGGGTTACTTAGTAGCAATGCAAATATCAAGGTACAGCTATATGGACACTCAATCATTACGGTATTTTTTATTGGTAAATTTACAAACATATATAATGATAAATAGACTTAACTTGTATCTCATTATGGTGTATGGTGATATAAGTATAGCCAGTTATAATTGTAATGACTTAGCTGATAATAACAAAAGAAGAACAATATTTACATGGCTCAAAGAGAAGGAATATAATATCTATTTTTTACAGGAAACTCATTCAACAATTCTAGATGAAGTTGCATGGAAAAAGGAATGGGGGGCGAAATATACTTCTCCCATGGGCATAGAAATTCAAAAGGGGTGATAATATTAATTAATAGTAATTTCGATCCGAATGTGCAAATTGTCCAAATAGATACACAAGGTAGATGGATTATTTTAAATATGTTATTGGACCATAAACAGATATGGCTCATTAACCTTTACGGACCAAATAATGATGATCCACACTTCTTTGACAATATATATAATAAATTATCAACCCTGCAAGCAATTCAAGACAATATTATTATGGTGGGGGATTATAATACTGTTTTAAATAGCTCAATGGACCGTAAAGGTAATCACAACATAAACAATCACCCACATGCTCTTAAGGAAATCGTGAATGTCATGGATACATTAGAACTAGTAGATATATGGAGGCTTAAATATCCTGATCTAGTGAGATATACATGGCGGAGACTCAATCAAGCTAGTCGTCTTGACTTCTTTCTTATCTCATTCTCGTTGGCACCAAAAGTTAAAAAGTGTTGATAGGGGACAGAATGCGGTCGGACCATCATATAATTGGCATATACATTACTCTTACTGAATTTCCACGTGGGCGAGGATATTGGAAATTTAATCAAAGCCTATTGGATGATAATTTATTTTTAACTAGGACAAAGGAATTTATAACTGACTTTTTCCGACATAACATAGGTACAGCAAATCCCCTTATTGTATGGTACACCTTTAAATGTGCCTTTAGAGGCCATGCAATTCAGTACTCATCTCGAAAACAAAAGCAATTTAGGTCAAAAGAGTTTATACTAACAAAGGAAATAGAAAGTCTAACAGAACAGATAGATGGCAATAAAAACTGTAACATAGAGGCTCAGAATAAATTAGAGGATAAACAAAAAGAAATTGAGAAACTTATTCAAGAAAGATCAAGTGTAATATATTATAAAAATAAAGAAAACTGGATGGAATATGGGGAAAAATGCACAAAATTATTTTTTAATCTTCAACACAGGAATGCTACCAAAAATAATTTTATGAAACTGGTTACAATTGACGGAGTCACCCATGATTCACCAAATTATATTTTGAAGGAGGAAACAAAGTACTTTAAGCATATGTTTTCATTTCAGTCGCCTCCATCTCATCTACCTGAAGCAAATTGTAGAGATTATTTTTCTATTGTTAATGTAAAATTAGCAGCCATACAGAAAGACTCATGTGAAGGTGAAATTACAGAGGAGGAACTTCTGGATGCAATTAAAGACTTTAAGTCGGGGAAAACTCCAGGGATGGATGGCATACCAGTTGAGGTATACCAAACCTTTTTTTGATATACTAAGAGGACCGTTATTAGCATGTTTTATCCACTCCTATGTAAATGGTAGATTATCAGACGCTCAAGAAGAAGGTCTGATCTCATTATTACTGAAACAGGATACAAGTGGAAAATATAAAGATCCAGTCCATTAAAAAAATTGGAGGCCCCTTACACTTCAGTGTTGTGATGCAAAAATTCTAGCAAAATGTATAGCGCATAGAATTAAAAAGGTATTGTCGGATATTATTCATTCTAATCAGACAGTTTTTTTACATGGAAGATACATTGTAGATAATATAAGGCAAGTATTGGAAACAATAGAACACTATGGAAAATCTGGGAAAACAGGCCTGCTATTCATAGCAGACATCGAAAAGCGAATTTGATAAAGTACGATTGGGGTTTATATATAAATGCTTGGAGCATTTCAATTTTGGAGAATCACTTATAAAATGGGTCAATCATGTATAGTAACCCTAGGTGTCAAATAGTAAATAATGGCTATTTCTCAGAAAGTTTTAAACTGTCAAGAGGAGTGAAACAAGGTTGTCCACTATCGGCATATCTATTTATTGTGGCCATCGAAATGTTAGCTATTAAAATCAGATCCAACCATAATATCAGGGGATTAGAAATCCAGGGCTTAAAAACAAAGGTGTCATTGTACGCTGATGATTCATGTTTAATTTTAAATCCACAACTAGAATCCCTCCACAGCCTCATAGAGGATCTAGATACATTTTCTAACCTCTCTGGATTACAACCAAATTATGACAAATGACTATATTACATATTGGATCACTAAAAAATAAAACTTTTACATTACCATGTAGTTTACAAATAAAATGGTCTGATGGTGATGTGGATATACTCGGAATACATATCCCAAAGGAAATAAATGATCTCACTTCAATAAATTTCAATAGAAAGTTAGCAAAAATAGATAAGATCTTGCTACCATGGAAAGGTAAATACATGTCAATTTGTGGAAAAATCACCCTGATTAACTCTTTAGTATTATCCCAGTTTACCTATTTGCTTATGGTCTTGCCTATGCCTAGCGAACAGTTTTTTAAATTATATGAGAAAAAAATATTCCATTTTATTTGGAACGGCAAGCCAGACAAAATTAAACGGGCCTATTTATATAATGAATATGAATTCGGAGGACAGAAATTATTAAATATTAAAGCATTAGACCTATCACTAAAAGCTTCAGTCATACAAAAGTTATACTTACATCCGAACTGGTTCTCTAGCAAATTAGTAAGATTGTCTCACCCAATGTTCAAGAATGGCCTTTTCCCCTTTATTCGATTACAACCACTCACTTTCAGTTATTTGAAAAGGAAATAATCTCCCAAATATCAGTATTTCTAAAACAAGCCATAGAATGTTGGTTGCAATTTCAATTTAATCCTCCAGAAACAGAACAAATAATGCAACAAATATTGTGGTTAAACTCAAATATACTAATTGACAAAAAAACTTGTTTTTTTCTCACAAAATGTTTAAAAAAGGTATAATCTTCGTAAATGATATCATCGGTAGGACTGATGGAGTTATGTCGCACATGCAGCTAACAAAAACATATGGAAATGTCTGCTCTACCCAAAATTACAACCAAATAATTGCAGCCTTACCGCAAAAATGGAAGAGGAAAGTGGAAGGGGGAGAAAGTAAGGAACTTGTCTGTCGGCCATGCATTAAAGAACATAATTGGTTAAGAAAAACTGTGATAAATAAAAAAGTATATCAGTTTCATTTAATGACCAAAGGATTGACAGCCGTCCCATATAGATTGCAAAATAGTTGGGAAGAGATTTTTGACGTACCGATCCCATGGCATAGTGTTTATGAACTGATACACAAAATGACACCGGATTCAAAACTTAGAATCTTTCAATTTAAATTATTATATAAAATTCTTGCTACCAATAGAATGTTATTTATATGAGGGATACAATCTTCCCAGCTCTCCGGATTTTGCTGCGAAGAAACAGAATCATTAGATAATTTGTTTTGGTACTGTCCATTTGTAGCTTGTTTTTGGACACAGGTTCAGGAATGGCTAAAGGATTGCAATATTTACCTGGAGCTAACCTTGCAGATAGCATTACTGGGTGATCTGAAAATCGATCAATAATATAATAATACTTTTAGCAAAAATGTTTATTTTCAATTCACAATCTGTGGAAACAATGAGAATAGAAAGGTTTAGAACTTTTGTAAAACATCACAGTATAGTTGAAATATATATGGCAAATAGAAATCCTATATGGATGGTGTTAAGAGATAGATGGGAGGTGTTGAATGGAATTGAAGGATGGGACTAATAACAACTAACAACAAATAATAACAAGATAACTAATAATGTAAGCATACTGTGTCCATAATAAGTATATAGTTTGTAGTTTGGGAGCTTTTGTGAAGGAGCACAGTTAGAAAGATATGGCATATAGAAGCAAACCGGATGGACATCATGAAAATGATCGGAGAGGTTGAGAGTAGAAGAAGTTCAGGAGAAAAAACAAACAAATATAATTATTGTAAAATTGACTCAATCCATAAAATGTAGATAGTAAGTATAAGATGGAAGTAGAGGCCTAAGCATTGTTGTTCACTAGTTTACTCCAAGTAAGGAAAGGGTGGCGGGGTTGGAAATAATAAAGGGGAATATTTTTTTTTTTTAGGATGTGTATGTACAGTGAGGGGAAAAAAGTATTTGATCCCCTGCTGATTTTGTACGTTTGCCCACTGACAAAGACATGATCAGTCTATAATTTTAATGGTAGGTTTATTTGAACAATGAGAGACAGAATATCAACAAAAAAATCCAGAAAAATGCATGTCAAAAATGTTATAAATTGATTTGCATTTTAATGAGGGAAATAAGTATTTGACCCCTCTACAAAACATGACTTAGTACTTGGTGGCAAAGCCCTTGTTGGCAATCACAGAGGTCAGACGTTTCTTGTAGTTGGCCACCAGGTTTGCACACATCTCAGGAGGGATTTTGTCCCACTCCTCTTTGCAGATCTTCTCCAAGTCATTAAGGTTTCGAGCCTGACGTTTGGCAACTCGAACCTTCAGCTCCCTCCACAGATTTTCTATGGGATTAAGGTCTGGAGACTGGCTAGGCCACTCCAGGACCTTAATGTGCTTCTTCTTGAGCCACTCCTTTGTTGCCTTGGCCGTGTGTTTTGTGTCACTGTCATGCTGGAATACCCATCCACGACCCATTTTCAATGCCCTGGCTGAGGGAAGGAGGTTCTCACCCAAGATTTGACGGTACATGGCCCTGTCCATCGTCCCTTTGATGCGGTGAAAGAAACGTCTGACCTCTGTGATTGCCAACAAGGGTTTTGCCACCAAGTACTAAGTCATGTTTTGCAGAGGGGTCAAATACTTATTTCCCTCATTAAAATGCAAATCAATTTATAAGATTTTTGATATGCGTTTTTCTGGATTATTTTGTTGTTATTCTGTCTCTCACTGTTCAAATAAACCTACCATTAAAATTATAGACTGATCATGTCTTTGTCAGTGGGCAAACGTACAAAATCAGCAAGGGATCAAATACTTTTTTCCCTCACTGTATATACAGTGGGGAGAACAAGTATTTTATACACTGCCGATTTTGCAGGTTTTCCTACTTACAAAGCATGTAGAGGTCTGTAATTTGTATCATAGGTACACTTCAACTGTGAGAGACGGAATCTAAAACAAAAATCCAGACAATCACATTGTATGATTTTTAAGTAATTAATTTGCATTTTATTGCATGACATAAGTATTTGATCACCTACCAACCAGTAAGAATTCCGTCTCTCACAGACCTGTTAGTTTTTCTTTAAGAAGCCCTCCTGTTCTCCACTCATGTGTTAACTGCATCTGTTTGAACTCGTTACCTGTATAAAAGACACCTGTCCACACACTCAATCAAACAGACTCCAACCTCTCCACAATGGCCAATACCAGAGAGCTGTGTAAGGACATCAGGGATAAAATTGTAGACCTGCACAAGGCTGGGATGGGCTACAGGACAATAGGCAAACAGCTTGGTGAGAAGGCAACAACTGTTGGCGCAATTATTAGAAAATGGAAGAAGTTCAAGATGACGGTCAATCACCCTCGGTCTAGGGCTCCATGCAAGATCTCACCTCGTGGGGCATCTATGATCATGAGGAAGGTGAGGGATCAGCCCAGAACTACACGACAGGACCTGGTCAATGACCTGAAGAGAGCTGGGACCACAGTCTCAAAGAAAACCATTAGTAACACACTACGCCGTCATGGATTAAAATCCTGCAGCGCACGCAAGGTCCCCCTGCTCAAGCCAGCGCATGTCCAGGCCCGTCTGAAGTTTGCCAATGACCATCTGGATGATCCAGAGGAGGAATGGGAGAAGGTCATGTGGTCTGATAAGACAAAAATAGAGCTTTTTGGTCTAAACTCCACTCGGGGATGCTTTTCTGCAAAGGGGACAGGATGACTGCACCGTATTGAGGGGAGCATGGATGGGGCCATGTATCGCGAGATCTTGGCCAACAACTTCCTTCCCTCAGTAAGAGCATTGAAGATGGGTCGTGGCTGGGTCTTCCAGCATGACAATGACCCGAAACACACAGCCAGGGCAACTAAGGAGTGGCTCCGTAAGAAGCATCTCAAGGTCCTGGAATGGCCTAGCCAGTCTCCAGACCTGAACCCAATAGAAAATCTTTGGAGGGAGCTGAAAGTCCATATTGCCCAGCGACAGCCCTGAAACCTGAAGGATCTGGAGAAGGTGTGTATGGAGGAGTGGGCCAAAATCCCTGCTGCAGTGTGTGCAAACCTGGTCAAGACCTACAGGAAACATATGATCTCTGTAATTGCAAACAAAGGTTTATGTACCAAATATTAAGTTCTGCTTTTCTGATGTATCAAATACTTATGTCATGCAATAAAATGCAAATGAATTACTTACAAATCATACAATGTGATTTTCTGGACAATTGTGTTTGTTCTTTACTGGTTACCCTTTTCTTGCGGCAACAGGTCACAAATCTTGCAGCTGTGATGGCACACTGTGGTTTTTCACCCAGTAGATAAGGGAGTTTATCAAAATTGGGTTTTTTTTCGAATTCTTTGTGGATCGCTGTAATCTGAGGGAAATATGCGTCTTTAATATGGTCATACATTTGGCAGGAGGTTAGGAAGTGCAGCTCAGTTTCCACCTCATTTTGTGGGCAGTGTGCACATAGCCTGTCTTCTCTTGAGAGCCAGGTCTGCCTACGGCGGCCCTTCTCAAAAGCAAGGCTATGCTCACTGAGTCTGTACATAGTCAAAGCTTTCCTTAAGTTTTGGTCAGTCACAGTGGTCAGGTATTCTGCCACTGTGTACTCTCTGTTTAGGGCCAAATAGCATTCTAGTTTGCTCTGTTTTTTTGTTTGTTCTTTCCAATGTGTCAAGTCATTCTCTTTTTGTTTGTTTGTCTCTCTCTCTCTCTCTCTCTCTCTCTCTCTCTCTCTCTCTCTCTCTCTCTCTGTCTCTCTGTCTCTCTGTCTCTCTGTCTCTCTGTCTCTCTGTCTCTCTGTCTCTCTCTCTCTCTCTCTCTCTCTCTCTCTCTCTCTCTCTCTCTCTCTCTCTCTCTGTGTGTGCTCTAATCTTCTTTCATGAGACGAGGATTCTCCTTCTACAGCCCTAGGTGCCATGGTAATGGTTTGATCAGTGTGTCAGGTGTTGTCTAATGATGATCTGTCTCTATGTCAAGAAGAAGAAGCTCAAAAAGAAAGATGCCAAAGCTGGAAGCATTGAAGAAGGTAGGTGCTGGACTCGTCTCTTTAGAAACTATCCAGACATACATCCTGGATGCCTGATTGTTTCTGCATTCATTGTCAAAACACGTTGGGACAGACAGACACAGACTGGCAGCGATTTGAAGAAACATTCCAAAACATTTACTGTACATTGTGAAGGCTACAACCTTCTCTATCGTTCTGTTGTAACAGATATTGCAGTTGCACAACCAGGACGGAGTCCCTACACTTTGCCACAAAAGCAATCAGTTTTGTGTGATGATGTAGCCTAATCTTTGTAGTTCCGGAAAAAAGAACACTACTTGACTGCCTGTCTGCCGTCTGCGCAGCTTAGCCAACGTTTGCAATGATGATGAATAAATAACATTCAATCGCTAATTAGACTACATGTCTGTGTCTTGCTGCGTTCCACCTCTGGGCAGCCATACGTTCTAGGCAGCCGAGCGTGTATCCCGACTGGTAAAAAGAGTCTGACAATGGGCGAGTTTGTTTTTCATCGCCCGGTGCCATAGTTATGCCATATACACTGAGGGTACAAAACATTAAGAACACCTGCTCTTTCAATGACATAGGCTGACAAGGTGAAACCAGGTGCGCAACACACTATTAGGACGGTGTTCTTAATGTTTTTGCTGCTATATCGTGGCAAGGGTAAATAGCTGCATGTAACTCGGCAGCTAAGAAGAACATGAAATCGCTAGACTGCCTGTTTGTGTCTAGTTTATGTTTGTAATACTGACAACAAAGTTTGTACGAACATGTCAAGAATGTAGGCCTATTCCGTGTAAAACATGTAAATAGCTGCATGTAGCCTACTTAACTCCTGCAAAAAGAACATGAAATCACTCTTATGCTTACTGAGGAATGTAATGCAAATGCCCCCAACATTTTTTTTAAATCGTTTGTTGGAAAACACGCTTATGCTTAATAGCCTACTGAGGGAATACAATAGCTTGAACAGTTTTGTGTACAATATGATCAAGGAGTGGGAAGCGGCAGCAGAGCACTGAGCACAGCAGCTACTTAGGCAGCAGCATGGGCACTCAGCTATGTAAAAATGCGCAGAAATATCTCTATTTTTATCATGGGCAAATTGGGATACAGAAACTCCGTATCCATTGCCACTGCATAAAATATATCAATACGGGACGTAGTGAAGGATAAACGTAGATAAATGCCAATAACATACCTTTCTATTTTGTGAATAGAGATACGCACCTATTACATCAAATTACCCTATTTAGCATTAGCGTGGCCGTTCACAATAACGTTACCGCCTGTCAGCTCGAGCTTTTACTCTTGATCTTTACCCACCTTTTTCTTTACCACTACATCCTTGGTAACAAAGTGACTAAAAAACACAAAATGTTACTGATGGACGTCCTCCCTCTTTTTGACTCAATGTTATAATGAGTTTCTCGGGTATCAAGTAATTGATGATGCAAGAAGATATTTAACAGATGGAGAGTTCATACAAATATTAATAGATTCGGTACCGGGTTCATCTAAAAAAAAAAGGCGCGTGCTTTGCCTCTTGTCATCTGAACTACCAGACACCGTTACACGTTTCTTCATCAACATCTGTTAACCATCAGTGGGCACTCCCTTCTTTGATGTTATTACCTTGTACCCCAAGTCAGTATATCATGTCCAACAATCATTCGAAGATAAACCTCAGTAAGCTCCCTCGACATAATGGAATCCTTGATATTCAGACTGTTCTGCACCCAGAATCACTTATCTACTAAATTTAACCTGGTTTCCACAACACTATGAAAAGACATCATAACAATCCTTCTTTTTTTTTTTCATTGTGGTAAGCAACATTACTCAGATATAACATTACTTAACCCCAACAATTCACATATAACTTTATATAAAATAAAATGTTCTCCAATCAGTAGTGTATATATATACAGTGAGGGGAAAAAAGTATTTGATCCCTGCTGATTTTGTACGTTTGCCCACTGACGAAGAAATGATCAGTCTATAATTCTAATAGTAGGTTTATTTGAACAGTGAGAGACAGAATAACAACAAAAAAATCCAGAAAAACGCATATCAAAAATGGTATAAATTGATTTGCATTTTAATGAGGGAAATAAGTATTTGACCCCTCTGCAAAACATGACTTAGTACTTGGTGGCAAAACCCTTGTTGGCAATCACAGAGGTCAGACGTTTCTTGTAGTTGGCCACCAGGTTTGCACACATCTCAGAACGGATTTTGTCCCACTCCTCTTTGCAGATCTTCTCCAAGTCATTAAGGTTTCGAGGCTGACGTTTGGCAACTCGAACCTTCAGCTCCCTCCACATATTTTCTATGGGATTAAGGTCTGAAGACTGGCTAGGCCACTCCAGGACCTTAATGTGCTTCTTCTTGAGCCACTCCTTTGTTGCCTTGGCCGTGTGTTTTGGGTCCTTGTCATGCTGGAATACCCATCCACGACCCATTTTCAATGCCCTGGCTGAGGGAAGGAGGTTCTCACCCAAGATTTGACGGTACATGGCCCGTCCATCGTCCTTTTGATGCAGTGAAGTTGTCCTGTCCCCTTAGCAGAACCCCCCCCCCCAAGCATAATGTTTCCACCTCCATGTTTGATGGTGGGGATGGTGTTCTTGGGGTCATAGGCAGCATTCTTCCTCCTCCAAACACGACGAGTTGAGTTGATGCCAAAGAGCTCAATTTTGGTCTCATCTGACCACAACACTTTCACCCAGTTCTCCTCTGAATCATTCAGATGTTCATTGGCAAACTTCAGATGGCCCTGTATATGTGCTTCCTTGAGCAGGGGGACCTTGAGGGCACTGCAGGATTACAGTCCTTCACGGCGTAGTGTGTTACCAATTGTTTTCTTGGTGACTATGGTCCCAGCTGCCTTGATCCTCCTGTGTAGTTCTGGGCTGATTCCTCACTGTTCTCATGATCATTGCAACTCCACGAGGTGAGATCTTGCATGGAGCCCCAGGCCGAGGGAGATTGACAGTTATTTTGTGTTTCTTCCATTTGCGAATAATCACACCAACCGTTGTCACCTTCTCACCAAGCTGCTTGGCGATGGTCTTGTAGTCCATTCCAGCCTTGTGTAGGTCTACAATCTTGTCCCTGACATCCTTGGAGAGCTCTTTGGTCTTTGCCATGGTGGAGAGTTTGGAATCTGATTGATTGATTGCTTCTGTGGACAGGTGTCTTTTATACAGGTAACAAGCTTAGATTAGGAGCACTCCCTTTAAGAGTGTGCTCCTAATCTCAGCTCGTTACCTGTATAAAAGACACCTGGCAGCCAGAAATCTTTCTGATTGAGCGGGGGTCAAATACTTATTTCCCTCATTAAAATGCAAACCTATTTATAACATTTTTGACATGCATTTTTCTAGATTATTTTGTTATTCTGTCTCTCACTGTTCAAATAAACCTACCATTAAAATTATAGACTGATCATTTCTTTGTCAGTGGGCAAATGTACAAAATCAGCAGGGGATCAAATACTTTTTTCCCTCACTGTAAATTATTAGAGTCTAAACTATGCTAGATAACTGAGAATTCATCCCCCTCTCTCCTATACCTGAATCCAACCAGATTTTCAATATATTTAATCAACAAAGGTATCAATTCTCAGTCATCTATCTCATGCACAATCAAACCTCTAAAACCTTTATGTAGTCAGTCTGAGTAAAATATCGATACATTATTAACTACAATATATTCATGCAAAAAAAATCTATGTAGTCAAAACCTTACTGATATATAAGGAAAAATCCCTCATAGACTATCCCTGTTTTTTTAAATGACCCCCCTGTATACATAATTTTCATATATACCCATCCTCTTAGACATGCTACCAAGAAACACATACATATAAATACATTCTTAACATCATGACATCATCCACACAAATACAGTGATACATGACACTTTCTAAATTACATGGAGATTATAATATAGTCAGATGAATATATCTCAATAAAAATAACATCAGTCGTCTTCATCCATGTTCATTCAGAGGAACCTCAAGCTTTTCTCTGGTCACTTGGGCCGCTATCTGATCGATTGACTTAGTCTTGTTTCCACATCTTCAATCATTTAAACCTTAAATTCCACGTTATACAGTTCCAACTTAACATTCCCCATTCCTCAATCAACATGATCAATGGACTCTAAACTGGAATATGATGATATAGATGAAGAATTAGTACTTTCCCTCCTTGCATTAATATTGACTGATACATCTCTATTCGTACTCTTCATACCTTCCTGTATGTCTCTAATATTTCCCATAGCTTTATTTAAATTCCCAATACCTTCCTCATTCTGATGGCCATTCTGATGAACATATCTTTCTCCATTCTCTCTCAATGGTGGACTCCTGTGCCACTCCCTCGAGATAAAAACATGAGAGAAAATCCGTTGATAGCTTCGATTGGCTGTTGTAGACCGGTTGCATGTAGAAGTGGTACATTACAGGAACGTCTTCAACGCCTCTGATACTCATCTTCAGCCGGGTCAGAGGTTGTTTATTTTATTTACGTTCACACCATTCTAGGCCAAATTATCCCTGCTATGCATCAAGACACCATCTGTATTTACCTCACTAGAAGACAAAACATAACAGTTTAATTGATTTAATTTCTAATCCAAGAAATCCATATAAGCATTGACTATATGACAAATTATTATGTTTTACCAATTATTCTTAATACCAACTTCTAATATACTCCCCATTTTCTATTAGGTAAACCCTCCAAATACAGATAAGTGATTATTGAAATTCTGGAAGATCTTGAAGATCTTGGAGGTCTGTAGGTCTGTCCCTCCACCGAGGGAATCGGCCAGAACACGTAGCTCATCAGTAGCATTCCCATAGCCCTTGTATTCTGGCCAGCACATCATCCTCAGCTCCCTCATTTCTAGATCGTCGTTTCCTGGTAGTACACTGTTGCAGTGGTTAAAATGATACCAGGTCGATCTCCCCTCTATCCATACATCCGTTGGTGTAGACTGGGTGACGATGTATCCTTTTATCTCTGAATCTTCTTCCGTCACTATGGTCTCTGGATCAGCCAGAATAATTCTCCATTTATCAACATCGCTCTGTGGAGTGTGTCCTTCTTGCATCTTACCAATAGGGAAGTTGAGAGTCTCTGCTGCAAAAATACACAGACACAGACACAAAAACAATGCTCCGCAGTGGCGATGCCATCTTCCTCCTCTGGATTTAAACACTCCTACAGTGGGACGCATAGATCTAGGAATCTGTCTCTGCTACTTTCCCCTCCATCGAGGTAGCCAGCAACACCTAGCACTGCCCTCCCTACCTATGTTTTGTCCATCTCTGACTTCTGTAATCCTTTACATCCACAAAGCCTCCAAGGTGCATACAATGCCCAGATTCTCCTGTTAGGTCTGGCAGAGAAGCCTTCACCCTTTGGAAGAAAGTCTTCAGAACTTTGTTAGGTGAGACACAGTATGCTACATTACCCTGTCTTCTTATCAGTCAGGAGAAGCCTTGAGATTAGGAAGTGCACAATTTTGCAGCTTGTTGCAGTCCACTCATTTCATAGACAGGCCACCTCTACATCCCGCCTTATACCACAAATACACTTTCACCTAAGAAAATGTAATTTAACCCATAACACATGAATTACTACTGCTCATATTCTTACTACAATTTGCATATTTACCAAAAATCCTCATGCGATCAGTACTTCCCCCCTTTGGACACATGACTCACATCGTGATTCATGCGTTTAAAAACAAAACAACTACATTGTTTGTTAAACCAAAATAATAAATGACATTAAAATGACAACATTTGATAATACCTTAACTTAATTGTATGCCATAAAGTAACTCAAGAATAGTAAAATTGACTAGCGACAGGTATCTCTCATTCCAGACTAGCTCTCACTCTGACCTTATTATGGTCCAAATCATATATATGACTATTGCCAAATTATAAACTTCTTCAGAATTATCAGTATTATAAATTACCCTCAACCCAGTATAATAAATTACCTTAAATTCCTCATCCCATGCCTCTATGATTTCCAGTGTGGGTGATCAATTCACACTAGAAAGTCAAGACAGATTTCAGAGGTCATTGAAATCCTTCAAAGAAGTGTTCCATTTTATAGTAGACTAATCATTACCAACAGTCAAAACATTTCATAAAAAAAATTTCCGAAGTGTACAGTAAGTCCTCATTACATTTCTTCTCAAAAGAAATTGCGTGTTTACCCAAAACTCACTCACTCACTCAAAAAAAAAGAAATATTCATAAAGCGCCATGTGTGTGCTCCTTTAAGACGTATCATCTTTGAGCCGTTAAAACCCCCTAAAATCAAAATAACAACCCTATATAACCATTGTATTAGGTGGGTTGTGTGTGGTTATTTGAAAAACCCTATTGGAAAAAACCAAACAAAAATGGCCAGGCCTTATTTAATTTGGTAGCTCCCTCTTATGACCTAATTATAAGACTGCCAAATTTTACTAACTGCTCCCCCCAGCCCACAGACTTGGGAAACATTCCAATGAGAGATAAGGAAATCCCCATTCTCCTGGAAGAGAAAGTATATATTTCGTTAACATTCAGTTATAATCAGCAATCCAAAAATGGTAATTACACACTAAACATGATACAGATATACACTGTCCTAGCTCACATCAATAATCATTTGTATCAATCTAATTCCTCATAACTACTCCAGAAGAAGATTACCTAAATTCTCTCAAAAGATAAAAACCACTCAAGTTTCTCTGAGTTTACAATGAGTATTTTTAGTTGATTACCCTTTAGACTTCATCCTCTGTAATGCTCACAATGATTATTCAACCCCTAAATCTGCTCCTTTTGATCCCATATCAAATGATCCTAGTATCGTTACTTGATCAACAACATAGGAAAAATCTGTTTCCCCTTATACAGTGGGGAAAAAAGGATTTAGTCAGCCACCAATTGTGCAAGTTCTCCCACTTAAAAAGATGAGAGAGGCCTGTAATTTTCATCATAGGTACACGTCAACTATGACAGACAAATTGAGATTTTTTTTCTCCAGAAAATCACATTGTAGGATTTTTAATGAATTTATTTGCAAATTATGGTGGAAAATAAGTATTTGGTCACCTACAAACAAGGAAGATTTCTGGCTCTCACAGACCTGTAACTTTTTCTTTAAGAGGCTCCTCTGTCCTCCACTCGTTACCTGTATTAATGGCACCTGTTTGAACTTGTTATCAGTATAAAAGACACCTGTCCACAACCTCAAACAGTCACACTCCAAACTCCTCTATGGCCAAGACCAAAGAGCTGTCAAAGGACACCAGAAACAAAATTGTAGACCTGCACCAGGCTGGGAAGACTGAATCTGCAATAGGTAAGCAGCTTGGTTTGAAGAAATCAACTGTGGGAGCAATTATTAGGAAATGGAAGACATACAAGACCACTGATAATCTCCCTCGATCTGGGGCTCCACGCAAGATCTCACCCCGTGGGGTCAAAATGATCACAAGAACGGTGAGCAAAAATCCCAGAACCACACGGGGGGACCTAGTGAATGACCTGCAGAGAGCTGGGACCAAAGTAACAAAGCCTACCATCAGTAACACACTACGCCGCCAGGGACTCAAATCCTGCAGTGCAAGACGTGTCCCCCTGCTTAAGCCAGTACATGTCCAGGCCCGTCTGAAGTTTGCTAGAGTGCATTTGGATCATCCAGAAGAGGATTGGGAGAATGGAACTTTTTGGTAAAAACTCAACTCGTCGTGTTTGGAAGACAAAGAATGCTGAGTTGCATCCAAAGAACACCATACCTACTGTGAAGCATGGGGGTGGAAACATCATGCTTTGGGGCTGTGACAATGATCCCAAACACACCGCCCGGGCAACGAAGGAGTGGCTTCGTAAGAAGCATTTCAAGGTCCTGGAGTGGCCTAGCCAGTCTCCAGATCTCAACCCCATAGAACATCTTTGGAGGGAGTTGAAAGTCCGTGTTGCCCAGCGACAGCCCCAAAACATCACTGCTCTAGAGGAGATCTGCATGGAGGAATGGGCCAAAATACCAGCAACAGTGTGTGAAAACCTTGTGAAGACTTACAGAAAACGTTTGACCTGTGTCATTGCCAACAAAGGGTATATAACAAAGTATTGAGCAACTTTTGTTATTGACCAAATACTTATTTTCCACCATAATTTGCTAATAAATTCATAAAAAATCCTACAATGTGATTTTCAGGATTTTTTTCCTCATTTTGTCTGTCATAGTTGACGTGTACCTATGATGAAAATTACAGGCCTCTCTCATCTTTTTAAGTGGGAGAACTTGCACAATTGGTGGCTGACTAAATACTTTTTTCCCCCACTGTATTGTTCCTGTCACCCCTCTAAATGTCATATTTCATTCATTCGCCACTATAATCAATTACTCCGCGTAAGGAATCAATGATATTCCAAGCGTCTATTAAAAAGTTGTTTGAGACCATCTCCTACTTTCCCTTTAACATATATAAAAAAAATCCCACTCAAAACACATCAGATAATACCATGTTTCATTAAGTTCACTACACCTTCTAATATAAACCTATAACCCCTTTCTGGTAATGTAATGATCTCCACTTGTTGCATTGATGTTTTAAAATAACAACCTATTGTTTAATAACTTCAGAACATACAAAAAAGGCTTACTACTCCATCAGCCTAATAGTAAAAACGATCTCCCATTGTTCAACGCACCAGAAACAGATGATTGTTTTTAGAATGAATGAACTGTCTGCATAACTCACTATAGAATTTAATAATTAAAAATAGTCAAAGAACGTTCTATATTCAATTATCTAGATATGTGCTCCACCTTACCCTCTGCTTCCTTTATATCCCGATATAGCACAACCAGCACGACTCTCTTTCACCCATTTACTAAATCATGGCATTAGTAAATTCTATCCACAAACCACTACTACCTAATAACATATTTTCATTCACATAACTATAAATAATTATTTTAATACCAGTCTATTCAAACAATCCAATTCAACATTTCTCATCACCCAATTAACCTACTTTCATATTTAACACAGAAAACCCTCTACAATCTCTATTATCCTCTACCGCTGTCTTTCCATCTAACGGTACTTTAACAGATGACAAATTATTGTGAAGTTATAGTCAAAACAAACAAAACATCTATTCACAGAGATGTAACTTTAATTACTATGTTATACTATCTGCCATGGGTTAGTAAGACAATCTCTTTCGTATAATCTTATCAATTAAACCAGTGATTCAGGTCAACAGCATCAATGTAACAGTTTTGCTTCCATCCCTACCTGGGCTTGAACTAGGGACCCTCTGCACACATCGACAACAGTTACCCTTGAAGCACCGTTATCCATCGCTCCACAAAATCCGCGACAACTACTTCCAGGTCACAGAGCAAGTTACGTCACCACTCTAAACGCTACTTGTTCGCACAACTAACTAGCTAGCCCTTTCACACTGGTAACATTCACCCCCCTTTTGACTTCCTCCTTTTTCGCAGCAACCAGAAATCCCACTACACCAAATGTAACCCATTATGTCCCTTACAGTCCGCTCGAGTTCAGCGAGCCCGTGGCTAACACCCGCAGACAACACCTAGAAATTCTCCAGACAACAAATAAAAACCATTCTCAAAAAGCATTCTGCATTTACCTCTATCGTAGGGTTTAAAAACGAACTTAACACCTTTCACAATCCTAAATTGCTGTAGTAGCTTTATGTTTGCTTCAGTTGATCTTTTACGAGATTGTGTCAGTAATACTTCTGTAGTCACCTCAACCCAAAATTTGCTATATTCCTCAGTCAATGTTATCTTTCATACTCTGCTTCTTTCCAACACTGCTTCATTATCCCTAGTGTTTGTTTCTTAGCCACAGCTCTTCTGAAACCACCAATCGGCCATTATTAGAATACAGCAGATCTAGGTAACTGTCCTTTCTAAGTAGGCTACAAGCAATAAACCAAAAACTTGCTGTAGTTGAGAAGCATATATTGAATTTATATCCATAATATCAATATCCAATTCATTGATAGACATTACGCCACCATTCTCAATCGTCTAATCTAGCAAACCCGTAGGCAACGCAAAAAAATGACTACCACGAAATCGTCTCGCTATTCCTGTTAAATAAGTGAGTCTTTCCATTTGAACCAAGCACGCTACAAACCTTCCATTCTTCATCACCAAACCAAATACTTTGTAGTATCCATCTAAGCAACACATACCAACAGTAGAGTTACACTCCGAAACCCAGATTTTACTCTATGACATTGAAATGACAAAGGTATCCTGCACATAGCTCAATTACACTATTTGTCGTCTTACCATCTGATACAAAATGAAGTTCCTTCACTTCACCAACTTAGCTCCGCAATGATAATTAGTTTAATGGAAACCCTAAATTTGCTTTGTACAATATTATAAGTTACGTCTATAAATTCCACTCCTTATGGGCAGTTAATTTCTTAAACCTTATCTCTATCAAAGGATCTAACAACGGTACGAACTTAGAAAACCCGTATTCATTATTTCCCAACCATGATGTACGTCTACGTTTGGGTGAGCATGTTAATACATACTGTACATAGTACTCTAATTTTCTCACTTCTCTAGTAATCGATTACTCATATAAACTTCATCCTATTTCCACATCGTCACAAACTCCATATAGAACGTTAGAAACTTCTAGGTACTCACATCAAAGAATACTTTTGTTTTTAACTATTCTCAATCGACACAAATCAACTTCTACAAACATACTCCCATCGGAACCAAAACAAAACAGACTGTAATTTCCAGGACACTGCCCTGCCTGTCCCAGAAAATACAGACTTTTCCACTACTCTCTAAAATAACCTCACGCTCTCCATACCCCTCTTTGATATTATATGATAGGCATTGATGTACGAAACCACAATATAATGTTATATCAAAGCTTATTATCCAAACTTATATCAACCTATCATACACATTCATATAATTTTAATCTGTCCATACTGATAAATTGTCTGATTTACATTAATTTACAAGAGACTTGTTCTAAATGCGGATTTGTTTGTAATAATTTTGTTATTTCCTGTCTCTCTCTTCGAGGTAAATGAAGCTCTGATTTACTCTTAATGGTGACTGTTTTTCCAGATACCAGTCTACTAAGCTGGCCATTCATTACTGCTATTAGTTCATGCAATATTAGTAATCAAATACTTGCATCAAATCCCCACCTTGATCTTTATTTAAAATTTTGTTTGCCTATTTTGTCTTTGGTGCTATGATTCAACAGGTTCACTTGTATCTGCCCTGAGTCTTTCACAAAAAAACGTATTCTCTCCTAACCAAGGTATTCAAATCTAATGATGATACAACACATCAGAGGTCCATAACCTATTTCTTTAATTCTCTCTCTTTACCAAGGTATTCAAATGATGATACAACACATCTCAATGCTTATTTCATGACTTATTCCACGATGATACTACACATCAGAATACTTATATCATGATTTATTTCATGATGATACAACACATCTCAATGCTTATTTCATGACTTATTTCATGATGACACTACACATCTCAATGCTTTTTTCATGACTTACTCCATGATGATACTACACATCAGAATACTTATTTCATGATGATACAACACATCTCTTTAAGTCCTACACCCACTCCTGTATTCTTTTTTTGTCTTTGTACTCTTAACACACCCTGTTTCGAATCATAGCACCATGTCATTGTCTAATTTGATATTCCCCTTACATCCCTTTACATAATTCAATACCACTCATTTTTTCCCTTTAAAATATTGATTTTAAATGTTCGTTACAGCTCAGCTTTACCACAGATAAGCAGATTTTGACATAATAAAAAATAAAAAAAGTATGCTTACCTGTTAGTTTGGCTGTAAACTGCATCCTGTTCGTTCAGACGCCAATCTGTTATGATGAGTTTCTCGGGTATCAAGTAATTCATGATGCAAGAAGATATTTAACACTTAGATGGAGAGTTCATACAAATATTTAATAGATTCGGTACCGGGTTCGTCTAACAAAAGGCGCGTGCTTTGCCTCTTGTCATCCGAACTACCAGACAAAGAAAACCTCTCAGTTTATATACAGTACATCATGTTACACGTTTCTTCAACAAAATCAGTTAACCATCAGTGGGCACTCCCTTCTTTGATGTTATTACCTTGTACCCCAAGTCAGTATATCATGTCCATCAATCATTCTAAGATAAACCTCAGTAAGCTCCCTCGACATAATGGAGTCCTTAATATTCAGACTGTGCGGCACCCAGAATCACTTATCTACTAAAGTTAACCTGGTTCCCACAACACTATGAAATGACATCATAACACTCATCCGTACCCTTCTCCCCCTTACAGACCTGGAGTACCGGCGGTTTCTGGAGAGCTACTCCTGTGACGAGGAGAAGTCCATGGCCAACCCTGAAACCCTGCTGGGAGAGATAGAGGCCAAGACAAAGAAACTCATAGGTACTGGATCAAGCAGAAAATCAGTCAGTCAGTCTGTCTATCAACCAATAAGTCAGGCAGTCAATCAATCTGACTTTGCATTATATGTGATTCAATTTCAGCCAAAAGAACAACACCTCTTCGGGAGTACATCAAGAATAAGAAACTTGAGAAGCAGGTAAGAGTAATGTAACAGTGAAAAATAATCCATTTATAGTTGCCCTTTGTGGACTTCTATCCAGATGTAGATCAACTCTCACAATAAGGTGCCATTTTTCTGTAGAGGATAAGAGAGGAGAAGAGAGAGGAGCGGCGATGCAGGGAGCTGGAGAAGAAACGCCTGAGGGAGGAGGAGAAGAGGAAGAGGAGGGAGGAGGAGAGGCGCAAACGCGAGGCGGATAAACAGAAGAAACTATCAGAGAAGGAGATAAAGATCAAGGTGGTCACTGGTTCTGTTGACACAAAGTTCAAATCAAAGAACATTTTGAGTGGTATATGCACATTCACCAAATGAAAGCTTTTAGGAAGCCCTTCGTGAGCTGGATTTTGTTAGTTGTAACTATTAGTCAGATAGACAGTAATCTTGCCACCCAGAGTTAAGGCTGTGTCAAGAGATTTTATAGTTAGTGACTGTGTTTTGTTAATAACTGTTGGTAGTTGTTGGATAGTAAGTGTATTTTGGGCTTGCCTCAGCTCCTGAAGAAGAGTGACCGGGACGATGACGTGGACTCCGACAGGCTCAAGGACAAAGGAGACAGTGGGGACACAGAGAGGGCCAAGTGGGACAAACCCAGTGGACACATGAAGTCAAAGGAAACCAAGGACAAGTAAGGAGCTTTTACTGCACTATTTGTGATGTTTTTGTTTTATATCAGTCTCCGATGCTTTGTTTTTCTCAGTTATGACAAACCCAAGTTGGAGTTAGCTAGTGGTAAAGGACGGGATGTTTTATATGCCTTACTGTGAGTTTTCTATCCTTATCACAGTGGGATGCCAAATTTGGCCTTGACCCACCTGGAGCCTTTACAGCTTTATGTGACAAAACCAATGTTTATAGCCAGGGCCTGGTCATAAGCTGATACCACAACCCTCCAGTGTCATAACTAGGGCTGTTGCGGTGACCTTATTACAGTCACACTGGCAGTCCTGAGTCATGACCGCAGTAAAATTGCACGTGACCCTTGAGTTACGGGAATCTCCTCTCAGGATATGTGTTGGTAGTACCCTAATGAACATTAGGTCGCTAAATGGCCTGGTACTCAGGGCTCTATTGTCCCTCTAATCACTCTGACATCAATGCAAATGCAATCAAAAATCACATCAAACACTTTTCATCAAAACAGTATCATGCTTTTAAAACTCGCCTCACTGTGATGAAAAAAGTTCAAAAGCAGGTTGAAACTGAGTATAAAACATGGTCGGTCATTGTGGATGTTGTTTCAAAGCCTAACACAACAAAATGGACAATGCCTTCTATTAGAGCTTATGCATAGGCTTATAAGCCCAAGCCCGGAAAAAAAAACCTGAATAAAAATTATGATTGTGCTGTTATACAATACATAGCCTACTGCATATTACGCATCGCAGAAAAACATAAAAAAAACTGATTTAAGTTGTCTTTGGTACATAATTGGTCTAGCCTATAGGCCTACTCCACAATTACATTTGAGTAATTGTGTAGAATGTATTATTATGCAAACTGGATGGACTGGGTTACCGTATGCTACGCTCCAAAATTTCTATCCACGAGTCTAGGAGAGAATGTATACAACTAGGCGATGCTGTTGGTTCATTGATTGTGCAGGGTGGCTTACAGTTCTGGTGATTTTTTTATATTTTCATAATTAATAGGCCGACATATTACCTTTAGCTACAGAATATCTCACCACCAATTGTTTCCATCTGCTCCTCTCTCTCCTTAATTCCTTTCTCAAGCGTGCAAAGGGGGTGTCAACAGTTTAGTGAAATATGTTCAGTTGCGAAAACATGTTACAATCGATGTTCCCGAACAGATTTCACTTGGTTTCCCAAATTAAGCACTGGGTAGCTGCAGGAACAGGGTTGGAGTCCATGGCATACAGAGTTTGGGCGGAAAATCACCTGTTGTGTAGCGAGAACATGCTCCTCAAACAGTAGTTGATGTGTGGAGTGAAATAAGTGTTCTTATATTTATTTCTCAGCTGCTCATATTAAGCACAGCTCCCCTATAAAACCGAAGTAACCGAAGTAGCCTATCCGACATCATTGAAAAGCGGACCTCCATTTGCTATTCGAGTGCGGATGACGTCTTTTTTTTCCCCCGGGCCCCTGCCCGTTTGATTACGGGCCATTCTAAATCGAGACTAATTTGACATATTAGTAAAGACAAGATTAAATTGAGAATAGTCTGATTGGTGAATATATGATCACTTGATGAGAGAACAGCTGTGCAACCTGAGGCAAGGAACAGAGTGCAAGCTTTTTTTCCGACTTTCTCAAATCATCAATAGCCTATAGTCGCATCATGCAACCCATATATGTTTTGATTTCTAAGACATTCTAAGATTGTATTATTCACAACTAAAGTTGCCAAGTAACTCTAAATCTAGTGTATAGGACCTGTTTCAAATGATCACTTTTACGCTCAACATAGCCACTTCATATGCGCACTTGCTCCGGAATGGGAAAAATATCCCTTCTATTTTATTCAGCAGAGTTCAATTATATTCTTCTTACTATAAAATCATACAAAATAATGGCACGGGACTGATGAGCATATCTTGTCAGCTAAATGAAGACGCCTACAGCCTATGGCATGGAGCATATAGATAAAATCATTTTATGTATATCATAATGTTTCTTTAGACCTGAATAAAAATATATAATGTATTTATTGTGATAGTGTATATTAAATTGATTTATTCAACTTTTTAAATGTAGATGTTCCAAAGGCGCACATCAGCGGCTTTAAGGCAGCTTGTATGCGTGGAGGCCTGGAGATGCTAAACTTGTTTATGTTAATTAACGGTCAATTATTGCATGACAATAACCAGTGGACAAACTTTCATGATCGCCACAGCCCTAGTCATAACCAGTCTAACTGTGCTTCCCTTTCCTGCCACTAGGGTTCCGATGGAGAGCGATAAGGAACAGAGAGAGCATGGCCGCAGGCAGAGAGACAAAGACCACAGAAGAAGAGACGAGGAGAGAAAACGACAGCGCCACCACTACGAGTTCGACAAGTTCATGCGGTGCAAGGAGGAGACCAAGTGGGGTAAAGGCTACTGCCAAGACCGGGCCAAGAAAGATGGCCACCACCACAGCTCCTATTCCTACTGCCCCAACACGGGCGACAAGGAGGACAGAGAGGACATTGGCGGTAGCAGGAAGGACCGTGTCTGGAACAAGGTGAGCGACAAGGTGAGCAAGAGAGGTAGGTTGTTTTTTTGTGGTTGATTTTTATTTAAAGAACAATGATAATATAAAGTAGGTTACGCATTATTACTGTGTAATTATTCCTGTAAGTACCATGCAGCAAGTATTGTTGCAAGGTTTGATTCCTTTGGAATTCTTTGAGGATTTCAACCTGTCGTTATACTGATTGAAATGTTTTCAAGTAAACAAAGGTGGTTTTACGTTGTTGTGATATATTCTGTTTTTTTACGATACAACCCCACCACACACATTTCCAGCTGCTTGTCACACTGCTTGTATACCCTAGTCTGTGTTTCATCAGCTGTGCAAACAGACAGTGCTATACTGTTACAGTGCAGTGGAGACATTTTTATTTCAATATAACTTTATTGTCCACGAGATGATAGATTTACAGTTTAAGATTATCATATGTACAGTCATCCTACATTGTGTTAAAAACGGTGAGAATTGCAGTACATATATATGCACTACACATAAGAGCACACATACATACAAACTCACATAACAAATACCTTGACATAATATTACATATTTGCATGTAACTCCCATTGATCGAGGCCTGTGTCTCTCAGTCTGTGTTAGCCTATCAGGACAGAGGGACGTCCCAGTCAGAGGGGCCACACCAGATAGGAGGACCTCTGCCAAACAAGGTATAGTCAGCTAGCCTTTCCACCACCAGCCAAGGTACAGCTAGCCTTTCTACATGGGGGATGAGGGGGGGCACACAAGGTAGTAGGAGGGTGCACCAAAGTACAGATGTACAGCTACTCTTCTACCCTTTGGTCCTTTCTACATAGGTGGCATATCTTGGTTCAAATAGTATTTGCTGCCTTTCAAATACATTTTGGTGTTTGGTTGAGCCTGCCTGGAATGCCAGATGGGCAGGGTTTGCACTTTTGGGAGTAATGTATTGCACCAGGCAAGCTCAATTAAGAGCAGATAAAGAATAAAAAAATACTATTTGAAAATCTGCTAGTACACCTAGCTTTTCTATACTGAGTGAGGTTACCAGCCAATGGACTGCTAGTCTTACTAGTCCCTTTGACATTTTAAATAGAAATTGTGCACCAATTTTGACTTTAAAAAGCCAGTTATATTAAATGAAGTTGGAAAATTCAGTAAATCAGATTTTTAATATGAATAAAGTGCCAAAATTCTGCAATTTGATAATTCTCTTTGCTCTTTATGATAATGTTACAATGCTACATTTGTGTAATGACCCAGTTGCTTTACTACTGAAAGAAGTGAAAGCATCACACCACATCTTTTGGAGGCTCCATTATCAACGACATAAAGATAAATTAATATACACTGAGTGTACAAAACATTAAAAACACCTTCCTAATATTGAGTTGAATCCCCACCTCCTTTTAACAGCCTTAATTCATCGGGGCATGGAAAGCGTTCCACAGGGATGCTGGCTCATGTTGACTCCAATGCTTCCCACAGTTGTGTCAAGTTGGCTGGATGTTCTTTGGGTGGTGGACCATTCTTGATACACACGGGAAACTGTTGAGCGTGAAAAACCCAGCAGCGTTGCAGTTCTTAACACAAACCAGTGCCCCTGGCACCTACTACCATACCCTGTTCAAAAGGCACTTAACTATTTTGTCTTGCCCATTCACCCTCTGAATGGCACCCATACACAATCCATGTCTCAATTGTCTCAAGGCTTAAAAATCCTTATTTCATCTGTCTCCTCCCCTTCCTCTACACTGATTGAAGTGGATTTAACAAGTGACATCATTAAGGGATCCTAGCTTTCACCTGTATTCACCTCGTTAGTTTGTCATGGAAAGAGCAGGTGTTCTAAATGTTTTGTACACTCAGTGTAGACACTCCCTTTCTCAATGATTAAAATAAATATATTGTACTGTACAGAACAGGCACAAAAAACATTATCAGCCACTTACAGTAAACTCAAAGAGACATGTTGCATTAGATTTTTGTCCCCTATCAGTATGAATGTTATTCACTTACTTTATAGCACTCTTAGGGATGGTTTCCCGGACAGAGATTAAGCCTAGTCCCTGGCCAGTCTCCCCAAAGCATCTCAGAAAAACTCCCATCTCAGAGTAGGTTTTAGGATGATGTTAAGACAAAGACGTGAGCCAGGAGTAAAATCAAGTCATAAAAGTTTATCTCAGCTGGTGATCACGACAATTTGAGGTACCGCAAAGGAAAAATAGTGATTTACGATTGCAAATGATGGGGAATAACCAATCGCGATGAAGCATTGCCTGCTGTGCACGCTTCAGACAACCACTGTGAATGTGACTGTACATCTAATGTTGCAATCGTAAAACATTTGATATAATATTCACCTGATACGATCACTTTGCCTACTCTTAATTCTTTGCTAATATGTTGGCATGCATAACCTTTTTTAAAATGTTTTATTCTGATTGTTGTTAAAAGGGGATTTTGTAAAAATATTACCGTTATATGAACACACTCGTCACTCCCATTTTAACAACTCTAAATCGCTGTGGCACAGTGGCATCAAATCACTTTTGAAAGTTCTATCATTTTCATTGAACACAAACAAAGTTAACATTGGCCCTATATGCTTTCAAATTGCCCCACTTATAGGCATGCCCAATTTAGGCATATTTTTTAACAAAGGGATAACTTGAAATAACATGATGTAAGGTAATTAAATAATCAAAAGAAAAATCTGAGACTATTTATCAGCCTATGTGGTTATGCATTGCCTTCAGATAGTATTCACACCACATGAATTTTTACACATGTTGTTGTGTTACAGCCTTAATTTGAAATGGATTACATACAATACCCCATAATGTCAAAGTGGAATTATGTTTTTCAATATTTTTTCTCTCAAATCAATTAAAAATGGAAAGCTGAAATGTCTTGAGTCAATAGGTATTCAACCCCTTTGTAATGACAAGCCTAAATAAGTTCAGATGTAAAAATGTGCTTAACAAGTCACATAAGTTGCATGTACAGTCGTGGTCAAAAGTTTTGAGAATGACACAGGTATTGGTCTTCACAAAGTTCGCTGCTTCAGTGTTATGAGATATTTTTGTCAGATGTTACTATGGTATACTGAAGTATAACTACATTCCATAAGTGTCAAAGGCTTTTATTGACAATTACATTACGTTTATGCAAAGAGTCAATATGTGCAGTGTTGACCCTTCTTTTTCAAGACCTCTGCAATCCGCCCTGGCATGCTGTCAATTAACTTCTGGGCCACATCCTGACTGATGGCAGCCCATTCTTGCATAATCAATGCTTGGAGTTTGTCAGAATTTGTGTGTTATTTTTTGTCCACCTGCCTCTTGAGGATCGACCACAAGTTCTCAATGGGATTAACGTCTGGGGAGTTTCCTGGCCATGGACCCAAAATGTTGATGTTTTGTTCCCTGAGCCACTTAGTTATCACTTTTGCCTTATGGCAAGGTGCTCCATCATGCTGGAAAAGGCATTGGTCGTTGGGAGAAGTTGCTCTCGGAGGATGTGTTGGTACCATTCTTTATTCATGGCTGTGTTCTTAGGCAAAAATGTGAGAGAGCCCACTCCCTTGGCTGAGAAGCAACCCCACACATGAATGGTCTCAGGATGCTTTACTGTTGGCATGACACAGGACTGATGGTAGCGCTCACCTTGTCTTCTCCGGACAAGGTGTTTTCCGAATGCCCCAAACAATTGGAAAGGGGATTTATCAGAGAAAATGACTTTACCCCAGTCCTCAGCAGTCCAATCCCTGTACCTTTTGCAGAATATCAGTCTGTCCCTGATGTTTTTCCTGGAGAGAAGTGGCTTCTTTGTAGCCCTTCTTGACACCAGGCCATCCTCCAAATGTTTTCGCCTCACTGTGCGTGCAGATGCACTCACACCTGTCTGCTGCCATTCCTGAGCAAGCTCTGCACTGGTGGTGCCCCGATCCCGCAGCTGAATCAACTTTAGGAGGCGGTCCTGGCGATTGCTGGACTTTCTTGGGCGCCCTGACACCTTCTTCACAACAATTGAACCTCTCTCCTTGAAGTAAATGGTTGATTTAGGTGCAATCTTACTAGCAGCAATATCCTTGCCTGTGAAGCCCTTTTTGTGCAAAGCAATGATGACGGCACGTGTTTCCTTGCAGGTAACCATAGTTAACAGAGGAAGAACAATGATTTCAAGCACCACCCTCCTTTTAAAGCTTCCAGTCTGTTATTCTAACTCAATCAGCATGACATAGTGATCTCCAGCCTTGTCCTCGTCAACACTCTCACCTGTGTTAACGAGAGAACCACTGACATGATGGCAGCTGGTCCTTTTGTGGCAGGGCTGAAATGCAGTGGAAATGTTTTTTGGGGATTAAGTTCATTTTCATGGCAAAGAGGGACAAATTGCCATCATCAAAACTGAGGCAGCAGACTTTGTGGAAATTAGTATTTGTGTCATTCTCAAAACTTTTGACCACGACTGTACACACTCTGTGTGCAATAATAGTGTTTAACATGATTTTTCTATGACAACCTCATCTCTGTACCCCACACATACAATTATCTGCAAGGTCCCTCAGTCGAGAAGTGAATTTCAAACACAGATTCAACCACAAAGACCAGGGAGGTTTTCCAATGCCTTGCAAATATACAAAATAAAGACACTGAATATCTCTTTGAGCAAGTTATTAATTACACTTTGCATGGTGTATCAATACACCCAGTCACTGCAAAGATACAGGCATCCTTCCTAACCGCTCAGGGATTTCACAACGAGGCCAATGGTGACTTTAACCTTTTCACATGTGAGTTCCAAATATCTCTAACGGTCGCCCCAGTGTGAGTTGTTTTATGCACGTGTAATCAGAATGCACTTACTGTTCCAAAATGTGATTGTTACGCACAGGACAGTTAACACGCGCTGCCTGCTAATTATCTATAGGCTATGTTTCAACTCGTCAATTTCAAATTATTTTCTAACAAGTTGTATTTTCTAAATACAGTTAGAATTGAGGTGTGTTCCGCCTCCTCATTAATTCACATAGAAGTAGCCCATTTCACTGTTGCGGACAATTTATGTTTGAGGCTTTACTGAGCCGGACAAACTTCCCTCTTCGAGGAGAGCCCTTCCCAATTTTTTCTGCACATCAACTATGTAGACATTTGCGCAGTCTTGCACGAACTGGCACATTTTCTGGCAGGTGCTCGCATTGTTGTTTTCCTTACAAATAATAACTTTGGACCTGTGTGCATTCCTATCAAAGTAAGTGCCTTATTTTCTGTATATCGTGTTGTCGTTTCTACTGTAGCATACAGTATGTATGTATGTATGTACAGTGCCTTGCAAAAGTATTCAGCCCCCTTGGCATGTTTCCTATTTTGTTGCATTACAACCTGTAATTTAAATTGATTTTTATTTGGATTTCATGTAATGGACATACACAAAATAGTCCAAATCGGTGAAGTGAAATGAAAAAAATAACTTGTTCCAAAAATTCTAAAAAATAATTTACGGAAAAGTGGTGCGTGCATATGTATTCACACCCTTTGCTATGAAGTCCCTAAATAAGATTTGGTGCAACCAATTACCTTCAGAAGTTACATAATTAGTTAGATTGCACACAGGTGGACTTTATTTAAGTGTCACATGATCTGTCACATGATCTCAGTATATATACACCTGTTCTGAAAGGCCCCAGAGTCTGCAACACCACTAATCAAGGGGCACCACCAAGCAAGCGGCACCATGAAGACCAAGGAGCTCTCCAAACAGGTCAAAGACAAAGTTGTGGAGAAGGACAGATCATAGTTGGGTTATTTAAAAAAATCAGAAACTTTGAACATCCCACGGAGCACCATTAAATCCATTATAAAAAATGGATAGAATATGTCACCACAACAAACATGCCAAGATAGGGCCGCCCACCAAAACTCACGGACCAGGCAAGGAGGGCATTAATCAGAGAGGCAACAAAGAGACCAAAGATAACCCTGAAGGAGCTGCAAATCTCCACAGCGGAGATTGGAGTATCTGTGCATAGGACCACTTTAAGCCGTACAATCCACAGAGCTGGGCTTTACAGAAGAGTGGCCAGAAAGCCAATGCTTAAAGAAAAGAATAAGCAAACATGTTTGGTGTTCGCCAAAAGGCATGTGGGAGACTCCCCAAACATATGGAAGAAGTTACTCTGGTCAGATGAGACTATAAGTGAGCTTTTTGGCCATCAAGGTAAACGCTATGTCTGGCACAAACCCAACACCTCTCATCACCCCGAGAACACCATCCCCACAGTGAAGCATGGTGGTGGCAGCATCATGCTGTGGGGATGTTTTTCATCGACAGGGACTGGGAAACTGGTCATAATTGAAGGAATGATGGATGGCGCTAAATACAAGGAAATTCTTGACGGAAACCTGTTTGTCATCCAGAGATTTGAGACTGGGATGGAGATTCACCTTCCAGCTGGACAATGACCCTAAGCATACTGCTAAAGCAACACTCAAGTGGTTTAAGGGGAAACATTTAAATTTTTGGAATGGCCTAGTCAAAAGCCCAGACCTCAATACAATTGAGAATATGTGGTATGACTTAAAGATTGCTGTACACAAGCGGAACCCATCCAACTTGAAGGAGCTGGAGCAGTTTTGCCTTGAAGAATGGGCAAAACTCCCAGTGGCTAGATGTGCCAAGCTTATAGAGACATACAGTGAGGGAAAAAAGTATTTGATCCCCTGCTGATTTTGTACATTTGCCCACTGACAAAGAAATGATCAGTCTATAATTTTAATGGTACGTTTATTTGAACAGTGAGAGACAGAATAACAACAACAAAATCCAGAAAAACGCATGTCAAAAATGTTATAAATTGATTTGCATTTTAATGAGGGAAATAAGTATTTGACCCCCTCTCAATCAGAAAGATTTCTGGCTCCCAGGTGTCTTTTATACAGGTAACGAGCTGAGATTAGGAGCACACTCTTAAAGGGAGTACTCCTAATCTCATCTTGTTACCTGTATAAAAGACACCTGTCCACAGAAACGATCAATCAATCAGATTCCAAACTCTCCACCATGGCCAAGACCAAAGAGCTCTCCAAGGATGTCAGGGACAAGATTGTAGACCTACACAAGGCTGGAATGGGCTACAAGACCATCGCCAAGCAGCTTGGTGAGAAGGTGACAACAGTTGGTGCGATTATTCGCAAATGGAAGAAACACACAAGAACTGTCAATCTCCCTCGGCCTGGGGCTCCATGCAAGATCTCACCTCGTGGAGTTGCAATGATCATGAGAACGGTGAGGAATCAGCCCAGAACTATGCGGGAGGATCTTGTCAATGATCTCAAGGCAGCTGGGACCATAGTCACCAAGAAAACAATTGGTAACACACTACGCCGTGAAGGACTGAAATACTGCAGTGCCCGCAAGGTCCCCCTGCTCAAGAAAGCACAGATACAGGGCCGTCTGAAGTTTGCCAATGAACATCTGAATGATTCAGAGGAGAACTGGGTGAAAGTGTTGTGGTCAGATGAGACCAAAATCGAGCTCTTTGGCATTACATTTTTTTTTTTTTACATTTTAGTCATTTAGCAGACGCTCTTATCCAGAGCGACTTACAGGAGCAATTAGGGTTAAGTGCCTTGCTCAAGGGCACATCGACAGATTTTTCACCTAGTCGGCTCGGGGATTAGAACCAGCGACCTTTCGGTTACTGGCACAATGCTCTTAACCACTAAGCTACCTGCCGCCCCAACTCGCTGTGTTTGGAGGAGGAGGAATGCTGCTTATGACCCCAAGAACACCATCGCCACCGTCAAACATGGAGATGGAAACATTATGCTTTGGGGGTGTTTATCTGCTAAGGGGACAGGACAACTTCACCGCGTCAAAGGGACGTTGGATGGGGCCATGTACCGTCAAATCTTGGGTGAGAACCTCCTTCCCTCAGCCAGGGCATTGAAAATGGGTCGTGGATGGGTATTCCAGCATGACAATGACCCAAAACACACGGCCAAGGCAACAAAGGAGTGGCTCAAGAAGAAGCACATTAAGGTCCTGGAGTGGCCTAGCCAGTCTCCAGACCTTAATCCCATAGAAAATCTGTGGAGGGAGCTGAAGGTTCGAGTTGCCAAACGTCAGCCTCGAAACCTTAATGACTTGGAGAAGATCTGCAAAGAGGAGTGGAACAAAATCCCTCTTGAGATGTGTGCAATCCTGGTGGCCAACTACAAGAAACGTCTGACCTCTGTGATTACCAACAAGGGTTTTGCCACCAAGTACTAAGTCATGTTTTGCAGAGGGTCAAATACTTATTTCCCTCATTAAAATGCAAATCAATTTATAACATTTTTGACATGCATTTTTCTGGATTTCTTTGTTGTTATTCTGTCTCTTACTGTTCAAATAAACCTACCATTAAAATTATAGACTTATCATGTGTTTGTCAGTGGGCAAACGTACAAAATCAGCAGGGGATCAAATACTTTTTTCCCTCACTGTACCCCAAGAGACTTGCAGCTGTACTTTTGGGGTATTTTGTTGTACAGATTATAATGAGCTAATGCTAAGCTATTTGCCAGCTTTGTGTGGCGCCATGTTTGCTGACATTATACAATATATTCTGGGTGTCATGTAAACGTCTGTCAGACCAAAGATGTTTTAATGAGTTGAATGAATGGTTCACTTATCTTTCGATTAAACTTCCGAAAGTGAATGAAGGGAAGTGAATGATCATAGACGACACACCCCCTTCAACATGCATACAGCAAACAGACCAAACTCTTCTTGTCTCCTCTTATTATCTTTGGTTGACGAAAAAAAAAAAAAAACATGGCGGTGCACACAAACTACCCATCGTCTGATTACTTTTGATTTCTATAAAGTTTTTTACTCAATTATTTCAATCAATGTTGTGCTCACCCATGATGTGATTAATTATAAATAGTAAATGCTATTAGCTAATTCATAATGTGGTTTCTGTTAGTTGAGAGTTCTCTATATATGACCGCTTGTGTTACGTCAATCTTTCCTCAGTTAGCGCTAGGACTAATGTGGCTTACATTTTCCGGTTTGGATGACTGTGTATGCTGTCATTACTTCTGTTAATGTCTGAACATTGCATCCAAAAATAAACTGGTCACATTCAGGACATAACTTTGTAAGGACTGTGTTTGTGAAAAATGTTTTTGTGAAAAAAACTGCGGCTAGTTCAAATGCTGACTGTTACGTCAATCGAAACTGGACGTTCTGAATAAGCATTCTAATCACACCGGTTTGAGCGTACGCTGCAGGGACCAATGTAGAATGATCACACCCGTTTGTTGGTACGTGTGAAAAGGTTAATGGCTGTGATAGGAGAAAAATGAGGATGGATCAACAACATTGTAGTTACTCCACAATACTAACCTAATTGACAGAATGAAAATAAGGAAGCCTGTACAGAACAAAGATATTCCAAAAGATCCTGTTTGCAATAAGGCACTAAAGTTCTGCAAGAAATGCCTGAATTTAAAGTGTTATGTTTAGGGCAAATCCAATACACCACATTCATATGTTCAAGCATAGTGTTGGCTGCATCGTGTTATGGGTATGCTTGTAATCGTTAAGGACTAGGGAGTTTTTCAGGATAAAAGAGAAACGGAATGGAGCTAAGCACAGGCAAAATCCTAGAGGAAAACCTGGTTCAGTCTGCTTTCCACCAGACACTGGGAGATGAATTCCACCTTTCAGCAGGAAAATATCCTAAAACACAAAGCCAAATCTACACGGGAGTTGCTTATCAAGAGGACAGTGAATGTTCTTGAGTGGCCGAGTTACAGTTTTGACTTAAATCTACTTGAAAATCTATGGCAAGACCTGGAAATTGTTGTCTAACAATGATCAACAACCAATTTGACAGAGCTTGAAGAATTTTGAAAATAATAATGGGCAAATGTTGCACAATCCAGGTGTGGAAAGTTCTTAGAGACTTACCCAGAAAGACTCACAGCTGTAATCGCTGCCAAAGGTGCTTCTACAAAGTATTGACTCAGGGGTGTGAATACTTACAGTACCAAAAAAAAGTTTGGACACACCTACTCATTCAAGGGTTTTTATTAATTGTTACTATTTTTTACATTGTAGAATAATAGTGTAGACATCAAAACTATGAAATAACACATATGGACTCATGTAGTAACCAACAAATTGTTAAACAAATCAAAATATAATTTATATTTGAGATTCTTCAAAGTAGCCACCCTTGATGACAGCTTTGCACACTCTTGGCATTCTCTCAACCAGCTTCATGAGGTAGTCACATGGAATGCTTTTCCAACAGTCTTGAAGGAGTTCCCACATATGCTGAGCACTTGTTGGCTGCTTTTCCTTTCCAACTCATCCCAAACCATCTCTAATGGGTTGAGGTCGGGTGATGGAGGAGGCCAGGTCATCTGATGCAGCATTCCATCACTCTCCTTCTTGGTCATATAGCCCTTACACAGCCTGGAGGTGTGTTTTGGGTCATTGTCCTGTTGAAAAACAAATGATAGTCCCACTAAGCGCAAACCAGATGGGATGGCGTATCGCTGCAGAATGCTGTGGTAGCCATGCTGGTTAAGTGTGCCTTGAATTCTAAATAAATCATCGACAGTGTCACCAGAAAAGCACCCCCACACACTCACACCTCCTCCTCCCTGCTTCACGGTAGGAACCACAGATGCGGAGATCATCCGTTCACTTACTCTGCGTCTCACAAAGACATGGCGGTTGGAACCAACAATCTCAAATTTGGACTCATCAGACCAAATTACAGATTTCCACCAGTCTAATGTCCATTGCTCGTGTTTCTTGGCACAAGCAAGTCTCTTCTTCTCATTGGTGTCCTTTAGTAGTGGTTTCTTTGCAGCAATTTGACCATGAAGGCCTGATTCAGGCAGTCTCCTCTGAACAGTTGATGTTGAGATATGTCTGTTACTTGAACTCTGTGAAGCATTTATTTGATTGGCTCAAATGCATTAAGGAGGAAAGAAATTCCACAAATTAACTTTTAACAAAGCACACCTGTTAATTTAAATGTATTCCAGGTGACTACCTCATGTAGTTGGTTGAGAGAATGCAAAGAGTGTGCAAAGGGTGGCTACTTTGAAGAATCTCAAATATAAAATATATTTAGATTTGTTTAACACATTTTTGGTTACTACATGATTCCATATGTGTTATTTCATAGTTTTGATGTCTTCACTATTGTTCTACAATGTAGAAAATAGTAAAAATAAAGAAAAACCCTTGAATGGTGTGTCCAAACTTTTGACTGGTACTGTATATAAATGAGATATTTCTGTATTTCATTTTCAATAAATGTGCTAAATAGAAATATCTAAACATTCTTTCAACAGCTCCAAAGCAATTGCATGTGGTTCAGGAACCACTGACTCGCTGCCCTTTTCTATTATCAAGACACCTTGTCTCTATTCTCAGCAATTACGACGAAATTTCTACTCTGAGATGCTTTGTGGATACGGCCCCTGGAATTAAGAGCAAGCGCAATGTAGAATCTCCATTGAGATAGCTTTTAGTCCAGGATTTGGGTCAATCTGTGTCCAGTAAAATGTCCCTTATAGTTTAGCAGCCATTTTGTGTTACAGTGAGTTTGTGCTGTTGTTGTGACCCAGATTGTGTAAATCTTCTCTCCTGTGTCTCTGCCTCTTTTTCTCCATACAGGACCGGCCTGCCATGCAGCTCTACCAGCCAGGCGCTCACAATCGCAAGCGCATGGGCTCTGCGATTAAAGGTTATGAGCTCCCCGTCAGCCACTCGCCGGAACACGGGCCGGCGGACCGCTGCTACGAGGCCATCGCCATGGGAACAGGCTCGGAAATGAGCGGCGACAAGTAGTCCAGTCTGTCTGCTCTGATATGCCTTTCACATTCTTTATGCCTATAGAGCTCCCCCAGCTTCTAGTCCTAAAAAACGGAAATGAGTTACCTCTGGTTCGTTCAGCCATTCCTATGGGCAAAATGAATGGGGAAAGAATGGGGTTTTGGAATAAATGCCGAAAATAAGGTCTGAGGTTAACACAGGCTTAGGCGATCTTATACGTTATGTTCTATGAGATAATATCAGTCAGTAACATGACCTTTATGAATTAGGATTACATAAATGCTTCGAAATTCACAAGAAGTGACGTTAGCTGATGAAGATTATCTCATAGAACAAAACGCATAAGATCTCCTAAGCCTGTGTTTACTACGGAACTTATTTTTGCCTTTTATAAAAATAATATACAAAAAATCCCAATAGGCTTTGACCAACGAGCCATGGCGGAGTTAGTGCCTATAAAAAGACAGCATTACTATTGCTCTCTATTGGGCTGCAAGATTGTAGACTTGCGTGTTACTAAACAGCACGCGTTCGCAAGGCTTTGGGGTTGAAGGAGCTGCAATCGCCATTGAAATCATTTAAACTTTCCGACGCTTCTGTGTCAAACCTTTGCGCAAATAATTTGAAAAGGCTTTGAAGATTGGCCCACCCATGATTGGGGTAGGAGGGTAACAAAGATCAAACATTCCCAATACATCATGGAAACATTTTCATCGTGTTCTCCTTTGGTTGTATTCTGTACATCACAGATAATTTTCTCTGGACGCGATTAGAATGTGTTTTGTCAAGCATGACGGGATCGAAGCTAAAGGAAGTTGTTTGTTTCTTGTTCGTATGTTATTCCCATGTGTCACCCCTGGGTACAATAGCACAATTATTTGTATTTGTATTTATTATGTATCCCCATTAGCTGCTGCCGGCAAAATTAAGGCAGTTATACAATTCTACATTACAATACATTCATAACAGATTCCACAACACACTAAGTGTGTGCCCTCAGGCCCCTACTCCACTACCACATCTCTACAACACAAAATCCATGTGTACGTGTGTGTATAGTGCATATGTTATCGTGTGTGTATGCATGTGTCTGTGCCTATGTTTTTGTTGCTTCACAGCCCCTGCTGTTCCATAAGGTGTATTCTTATCTGTTTTTAAATCTGATTCTACTGCTTGCATCAGTTACCTGATGTGGAATAGAGTTCCATGTAGTCATGGCTCTATGTAGTACTGTGCACCTCCCATAGTCTGTTCTAGACTTGGAGACTGTGAAGAGAACTCTGGTGGGATGTCTTGTGGGGTATGCATGGGTGTCTGAGCTGTGTGCTAGTCATTTAAACAGACAGCTCGGTGCTTTCAACATGTCAATACCTCTCACAAATACAAGTAGTGATAAAGTCAATCTCTCCTCCACTTTGAGCCAGGAGAGATTGACATGCATATTATTAATGTTTGCTCTCTGTGTACATTGAAGGGCCAGTTGTGCTGCCCAGTTCTGAGCCAATTGCAATTTTCCTAAGTCCCTCTTTGTGGCACTTGACCACACGTCTGAACAGTAGTCCAGGTGCGACAAAACTAGAGCCTGTAGGACCTGCCTTGTTGATAGTGCCGTTAAGAAGGCAGAGCTGCGCTTTATTATGGACAGACTTCTCCCCATCTTAGCTACTGTTGTGTCAATATGTTTTGACCATGACCATTTACAATCCAGGGTTAATCCAAGCAGTTTAGTCACCTCAACTTGCTAAATTTCCACATTAATTATTACAAGATTTAGTTGAGGTTTAGGGTTTAGTGAATGATTTGTCCTAAATACAATGCTTTTAGTTTTTGAAATATTTAGGACTAACTTATTCCTTGCCACCCATTCTGAAACTAACTGCAGCTCTTTGTTAAGTGTTGCAGTCATTTCAGTCATTGTAGTAGCTGACGTGTATAGTGTTGAGTCATCCGCATACATACACACGGCTTTACTCAAAGCCAGTGGCATGTCGTAAGTAAAGAGTTTGAGAAAATGTTGATGTTTATGATGATGTTTATTTGACCCTTATTGTCTCATGACAGGATACTTCATCCGTGGTGTTTACATACTTCTGGTACATTCCCTCATTTCAGAAACCACTGCCTGATAAGTTAGCTTTATATTGTGAGACATGTCATTGTTTTTATGAGAAGTGTACCTGAGGCAGCACATTATAATCTTAGCCCTGGACTAGAAGGCTTCTCCATTGACCAAGCTTTTTAGTCCAAGACTAAGGTTAATCTGTGTCCGGGAAACCTCCCCTATGTGTCTGTCTACTACCTTCCTGTGAAGGAATAACTCATCATCCACAGAGATCATATTTTATATGCCTTTTTTGTGATTCCATTTGACTGGTATGTTTTTAAAAGAAAGTCTATAGATTTTATCACAAAGAAAATATACAAAGTAGTGACAATTGTATTTAAGAAACTCTAAATGTATTTGCAGAATCTGTAAAGCAAATAATTCCTGTGTGTGTGTTTCAGCGTTTGAGTGTGATAGGAGACTGTTTAGGTTGTCAACAATATGCTTTGTCAATTATCTTGTAAAATGTGACATGACAATTCTTACATAATCCTGTTTCTAGATGTCATAGACAGCAGCTATTTGTGGTAGGAAACATAAGGTGACGTGAGCCATCTATTATAAGCAGTATTTCACACTTGACCCAAGAGGAACATAACTTTGATATTCATCATCATTTAGTGTCCAGAGGTTTTCCTGGTCAGGTCACGTGGTCAAGGAAAACTCCTGGCTGTAAAATATCATGATGAAAAGGAGGCAAAATAACATTGGAGGTGCTGAGTTTGATGCTGTTGAAAGTCTCAACGTTTTCTACACGGTTTGCACGGTTTTCTACCAAATTGTGAACTGTTGGATTCAGTTGATGCCTGAACTGAGAGTTTTTGCACATGGAATGGAAATCACATTCTTGTTAGCTGTAAAAGACACCTTCCTTCTGTTTTTTGGTTGTTTTCATTACAAGATTTGAAAAAAAGGTCAATAAAACTATCCAATAAAGATTGTCTGTTTGAAAAAAAGGATGACCACCTCTTTATGACTAGCAGTACACTTATTACATCCACTTATCTTGAAATTTCCATTACACTTTCTATGAATACCCTCTCCATAATAGGTACATTTTAATGCCTCATTGGCTATGCATACTACTGGCATTATAATGCACAACATAGGTGCAAAGCTGCTCTGTTAATAAAGCATTTTGAGCAGACCGTAGGCTTTGGAAGCAACGTGTTGTAATCCATATTCTGAAATGCAAGGTCAGCATCAGCACAAGAAATGTTCGTCGGGGGCTTCTTGAAATGGGTTTCCATGTCCGTGCAGCTGCACACACGCCTAAGATCACCATGTGCAATGCCAAGCATCGGCTGGAGTGATGTAAAACTCGCCGCCATTAGACTATGGAGCAGTGGAAACGCGTTCTCTGGATTGATGAATCACGCTACACCATCTGGCAGTCCGACGGACAAATCTGGGTTTGGCGGATGCCAGGAGAACGCTACCTGTCCCAATGCATAGTGCCAACTGTAAAGTTTGTGGAGGAGGAATAATGGTCTGGGGCTGTTTTTCATGGTTCTGGGCTAGACCACTTAGTTCTAGTAAAGGGACATATTAATGCTACAGGATGCAATGACATTCTAGACGATTCTGTGCTTACAACTTTGTGGCAACAGTTTGGGAAAGCCTTTCCTACATAAGGGACACCAACGGCATTTGCTGTATGATCGATGAGAAATTTCAAATGACAAATGGACGGCCCCTAACTAGAAGTCTGCGGGTGCGCTAAAAATAGGCAGATGGCCTCGAGTCGAGCACCAAGGCCCGTTCTTCCGGGAAGTCAAGAAAGAAAGTTTCCAGGACACTCGGTTTCCAATATATTTTTATTTTATTTTTCTAGATTATTTCTGCAGTACCGGACAATTCCACGGGGTGGCAACCCACTGTATATGGCAAATGGACATTTCATCACCAAATGTACATGGCCGTTTCTCGTAAACGGAACAGACTTCAAAGACGAAACTCGTGAGCAGAGGGGCGGCCTGGAAACAAGATGGCGTCGAGGCCACAACGATAAATTAGTGCAAATGTTCTGGGATTAAAGGTTGAAAACATTCATACAGTGCTAATTTGACCGCTGCATGTCAAAGTACATAAACCTACGGTGTAAGGAAAATTAGAACCAGCCATTTATCTATCATTGTTTATGAGAAATCGTACAGCGTCATCTTCGTGATGCTAAAAAATCAGGCAGTGTCCATTTGCCATATGATATATTGCCAGTGCCAATATTTAATATTCCAATTGGACAGACTCACACAGCCCTGTGTACTTCAAGTATTATTTTGAGACCCAAAGAACCACCCCATAAGCCCAGGACACAGAGACAGCACCCATAGAGACATTCTCTAGCCTGACAAGTGCTCACACTGCCCATCAGACCTCCGAGAAAAACTCACACACACAGCCAAGATGGAGTGACAGTGTGGGGCTTACAGACGCAAGGAGCCTGCAATACTTACCGGCGTTCGAACCATCAAAGAAACGTCAGACCTAGAGCTCTGAAACTTTATAAACCTGTTCTATAGCTTAAGTCGGTACTGGACGTTCTCCATCCAAGAAACAGCCTCGTCCATTTGCAATATATTAAATTCATTTTTAACATCACGAAAATGACGACATTTAGAAAAGTCCCAGAATCACAAGACTAGGTGCAATGAAACCGCCTCGGCCCCTAGAAACGGACCCTACACGTTTCTGGCCGACAGCTCGTTCAGGGACCCCGTAGCAACCCCCGAAAAAAGTACATTTTCAGAACTAATTAAGGTCGCTGCTCGGGCTCCAAATGACCTATCGTTCGAAACTCGGGATTCGGGTTCACCTCAGCTAGGCCTACACATAATGTCAGAACTGGACCCGCAGCTTGAATGTAACTACGTGTTTTAAGGTTTTTTATGGTTTTAACAGAAGGCGCTATGAATTTTGGGCTGGCTCTGACATATGTGATAGTTGGCTTCTAAACGAGTTGGACAAAGTGAGTTTGGTGTCAATATGTATCAGTTTGGTGTCAGTATGATATCTTATTGACTGATGGCTGACTGTCCAATTGCAGTATAATATATTGGCATTGTCTATATGTTATATTGCTAATGGACAGTGTCCATTACCCATATGTTTAAACAGGGAGTTACCATCATGCAGTTTTCGACTGGGGTCATCAGGGGACGTTGGGGTGGACAATTCACACAGTTCTTCTAGATGCACTCGGCAGTTCATGTAGTTTGACCCATCAGAGTTGTTCCCTTAGGATAACATCGGTTTACAGGTTATGCTCTAACTCTTCTTCTGTGCATGGAATTTGCAAATTTCCTTTTACCACGTGTTCAGGGTCACCGGTAGCTCTACAGATATCAATATAAATAGAGTACATGGTCCCCTTCAGATCCAAAATGGGAAGTATGAACTTGCAATATATCATAGGGCAAATGCCATTGTAACATATTGCAATTGGACAGCAATCAATTCAGCCATATAATTGCTTAAAATCATCATAAACAATCAAAGGACAGCACATATGAATTGTATTTGTACAGTAGAGTGTCCCAGTAGTGGACTTTATTAGTTTAAACCCTTTAACTGCATGTCCAATTTGTGATGGTAAATGCCCATTGTAATATATTGTTAATGGACAGTGTCCACTTGCCATATGATATATTGCTAGCGCCAATATGTTATACTGGACATATTGGCACTGGCAATATATCACATGGCAAATGGACACTGTCCATTTCCAATATGTTTAAACAGGGATTTACCATCACCAAATGGACATGCTGAAATCAATACCAACGAGCAAGGGAGAGGAACCACTATCACTGCTAGGCCGTTCCAAGTTCAACAATGTGCCCCACTTGACCGTAGCTCGTTTGATCTGACCGCAGCAACTGTGCAAAAAAGTAGGCCCGGAATGAAGCCTTACTAGTAGTGATTTCAACATGCTTTTCACATATTACGGCCTCTGGATCACGCAGAGACACGCCGTTTTTGACTGGGGTCATCGGGGAAAGTTTGGAGTGGACAATTCACATAGTTATTGTAGCTGCGCTCGGCAGTTCATGTAGTTTGACCCATCCGAGTTTCTCCCTTAGGATAACATTGGTTTACAGGGTATGCTCTAACGTTGCTTCCGTGGATGCAATTTGCAAAGATCCTTTTGCCACATGTTCAGGGTCACCAGTAGCTCTACAGATATCAATATAAATAGAGTACATGGTCCCCTTCATATCCTAAATGGGAAGTATGAACTTGCAATTATATCATAGGGCAAATGCCATTGTAACATATTGCAATTGGACAGCAATCAAGTCAGCCATCTCATTGCTTAACATCATCATAAACAGTCAAAGGACAGCACATTTGAATTGTATGTGTACAGTAGAGTGTCCCAGTAGTGGACTTTATTAGTTTAAACCCTTTAACTACATTTCCAATTTGTGATGGTAAATGCCTATTGTAACATATTGCTAATGGACAGTGTCCGTTTGCCATATGATGTATTGCCAGTGCCAATATGTCCATTATAACATATTGGCGCTGGCAATATTGCATATGGCAAATGGACACTGTCCATTTCCAATATGTTTAAGCAGTGATTTACCATCACCAAATGGACAGGCTGAAATCAACACCAATGAGCGAGGGAGAGGAACCACTATCACAGCTAGGCCATCCCGAGTTCAACAAGCCAGACCATTGGGCATTTCAGCAATGTAACAGCATGTCCAATTCGTGATGGTAAATGCCCATTGTAATATATTGCAAATGGACTGTGTCCATTGCACATAATACATTGCCAGTCTTAACATGTTATGATGGACACTGTCCATTTCCAATATGTTTAAGCAGTGATTTACCATCACCAAATGGACAGGCTGAACTCAACACCAACAAGTGAGGGAGAGGAATCACTATGTCTGTTTGACTCATACTGTATATTGCTAATGGACTTTTTGTGGTGCGACAGGGACTTGTGCTCAGACTGCAAGCGGAGCAGCCCAGTGTGTGTCGTGAGGGATGTGCTGGCCTCGCTGTACACTGACGCGCTGGAGGGTTTGTGGCCCCAGCAGGGACATGAACAACACCTCCTCCACGACTCCAGGATCTTTCCCGACCACACCCACACCCCTGAGGTAATCCCCACCACCAGTACTTGAGCATGAAGATGGCGTGGTCTGGCCCTAGGACTAGCCTCTGTCTCTCAGCCTGGCAGGAGCAGGAAAGTCCTGTGTCCCACTGGGGCCTAAGGTGCTGCTCGTACACCAGACAGGCCACCACCACCGCGGCAGGGACCGTGTAGAGGACTGTAAAGAGGCCCAGCCTTAACATCAGCTTCTCCAGCTTGTCTGTCTTGGTCCCCCGCTGCTTGATGACACTGCGGATGCGGAACAATGATACAAACCCCACTAGGAGGAAGAGGGAGCCTGTGAAGAGGTAGACCACCAGGGGAGCAAGCACAAAGCCCCGCAGGCTCTCCACGCTCTGGTTGCCCACGTAGCATATTCCTGCCACAGGGTCTCCGTCTGCGGCACTCAGGGCCAGCACGTCGATGGTCTTGACGCTGGACACCAGCCAGGCGGCCAGGTGGAAGTTCTGCGAGTACCCAGCGATCGCCTCGTTGCCCCACTTCATGCCCGCCGCCAGGAACCAGGTGAGCGAGAGCACCACCCACCAGATGGCACCATGCCGAAGAAGTAGACCAGCAGGAACACCAAGGTGCACAACCTGGTTGTCTGCTTTCCACCAGACACAGTCATCCAAAATGTTATACTTTTGACTCATCTGTCAATAGAACATTCTCCCATGAGTCTTCATGATCATCCAGGTGCTTCCAGGTGCTTTTTGGCAAACTTGAGTCAACTTTTTGGACGAGAAGGGTCCCATTATGTCTGGCGAAAAACAAATACTGCATTCCACAGTAAGAACCTCATACCAATGGTCAAGCATGGTGGTGGTAGTGTGATGGTTTGATGGTTTGGAGATGCTTTGCTGCCTCAGGACCTGGATGACTTGCCTTAATAGAAGGAACCATGAATTCTGCTCTGTATCAGATAATTCTACAGGAGAATGTCAGGCCATCTGTCTGTGAGCTGAAACTGAAACACAGCTGGGTCATGCAGCAAGATGGTTAAAAAGCAAAACATTTGACGTTTTGGAATGGCCTTGTCAATGTCCAGACCTAATCCCAATTGCGATGTTGTGGCAGGACTTGAAACGAGCAGTTTCAAGTCCTAAACCCTAAGGACTTGTTGCTGAGTTAAAGCAGTTCGGCATGCAAGAGTGGGTCTAAATTCCATCACAGTGATGTGAGAGACTGATCAACAACTACATGAAGCATTTGGTTGCAGTCATTGCAGCTAAAGGTGGCGCAACTGGTTATTGAGTGTAACGAGGCAATTACTTTTTTACACAGGGGAATTGGGTGTTGCATACCTTTGTTAATTAAATAAATAAAATAGGTTTTTTATTTATTTTTTATTCGTAAACTCAGGTTCCCTTTATCTAATATTACGTTTTGGTTGAAGATCTGATAACATTCAGTCTCAAAATACTTTTTCACGGCACTGTATGTAAATGAGATTTCTGTATTTCATTTTCAATACATTTGATAACATTTCTAAAAACGTTTTCACTTTGTCATTATAGGGCATTGAGTGTAGATGGGTGAAAAATAAATATATTTAATACGTTTTAAATTCAGGCTGTAACACAACAACATGTGGAATAAGTCAAGGGGTATGAATACTTTCTGAAGGCACTGTAAATTTGATTGAAATGTTTACTTCCAATTACTACAACAAAGACGTCTCAACCGATGGCGGGCAGAACACAAACAACTCAGATTAGAATGAATGTTTCTGACTCATTTCGATGCTACATCGGACGTTTAAAACCAGAGAAGTTTACCTTTAACCTTAAATGTCAATTATCAAAAAATGCGTAAACTCCGAAATTGACTACAAATTGTAAATAGGATAATTTTGGTCAAAAAGTCGGCCTCATCCAAAACAGAATTTTGTAAGTGAGTTCGTTACGACTTACTGGAGGATTGGGTATGGATTACTTGCATTAGGGAGTCTAATCAACAGTGGTGTAAAGTACTTATGTAAAAATACTTTAAAGTACTACTTAAGTCGTTTTGGGGGGTATCTGTACTTAGGGCTGGGTGGTGTACCATATTTTACGATATACCGGTATTGATGCATGGACCGGTTTGGGTTTTTACTTTACCTTCTATAACGGTATTTGAATGTTTGGTTTGTTAAATGTGATACGCCGTGTGTAACTTCCATTTTTATAGTTTACTTCGCTACTTGTGTCAACTCTCTCTGCTCACTCACTCTCTCCATGTCGCTTTCCACACAGACCTAGCCCTGCCCGCTGTCACTCAAGGAGCGCATTTGTTGTTCCTCGACCATGAGACACCTGCGTTCAGTCTGCATGATCAATGCAGCACATGCAACAATGTTGATATGTGCCTCAACACAATCCTGTCTCTGAGCTCTACGGACAATTCCTTCGACCTCATGGCTTGGTTTTTACTCTGACATGCATTGTCAACTGTGGGACCTTATATAGGCAGGTGTTTGCCTTTCCAAATCATGTCCAATCAATTGAATTTACCACAGCTTCTCCAATAAAGTTGTAGAAACAGCTCAATGATGATCAATGGAAACAGGATGCACCTGAGCTCAATTTTGAGTCTCATAGCAAAGGGTCTGAATACTTATGTAAATAAGGTATTTCTGTAACTTTTTTAAATTAGCAAAAAAACCTAAGACCCTGTTTTCACTTTGTAATTATGGGATATTGTGAGTAGATTGCTGAGGAAATGTTTTGATTTAATCCATTTTAGAATAAGGCTGTAACGTAACAAAATGTGGAAAAAGTCAAGGGGTCTGAATACTTTCTGAAGGCACTGTATTTTCCTTCATTACTTACCGTTAACCCTACCACCCCTCCCCTAATTGGAGTAAACTAATGAACAACAAGACTTAGGCTTCTACTTCCAGCTTATACACACTACATACATTTTACGGACACAATCTATTTTACAATAATTATATTTTATTTGTTTTTAGTCCTGTCCTACCTCTACCCTCAACCTCTCCCATCTATTTCTGATGTTCATCCAGTTTGATTTCTATTTGCCATATATTTGTAACTGTGCTGTTTCACAAATGTTCTGAACCTACAGTGGGAAGAACAAGTATTTAATACACTGCCGATTTTGCAGGTTTTCCTACTTACAAAGCATGTAGAGTTCTGTAATTTTTATCATAGGTACACTTCAACTGTGAGAGACGGAATCTAAAAAAAAATCCAGAAAATCACATTGTACGATTTTTAAGTAATTCATTTGCATTTTATTATTTAGTGTTTTTTTTTCTCACAACTATTCCTAACTTAATCCGCCAATAATGTGATGTAGGATGTTGGTACCCAGCCAGGCACTAATGCGTCTCTCTCTCCTCACTAAATGAATGACAAATGGATGAATGGGCGATAATTGTGCACCTTACCTCACAATCTCATTTAAATTAACCCTAACTGAATGATAAGGAGGGTGAAGAGGTTGATTTAATTTAGAAAGACAATAGTGTAATGATGAGTTTGTGTTAGGCCTATTAATCAGCAGCAAATAATTTGACCGCACGCCTTGCAGGTTGATACCATTCTACTTTTACATTTTACATTGTAAAAAGAGGCTGTTATGGGACTGTTTTATTTACTATAACTCTATTACTAATCGAATTTAATGTAAGGGAAATGAAAACATGCTACATGTTGCAGTAGGCCTTTAGAATCATGCAAAACATGTCCTTTACTCTATCCAGTGAAGCAAACGATGCCAGCCCACTGAATAAATAACAAATGGATGGAATGGGCGATAATTGTGCAAGTTACTTCACAATCCAATTTAGATTAGGCCTAACTGAATGTTGAGGGTGAAGAGGTTGATTTAATTTAGAAAAACATTAGTGTAATGATAAGTTTGTGTTATGCCTATTTATCAGTGTTGGTACTAATGTTAATAATTTAACCACATGGCTTGCAGGTTAATACCATTCTCTTTTAAGTTTTACTTTGTAAAAATAAGCTTTTATAGGACTGTTTTATTTACTGTAACTCTATAACTAATCAAATTTATTGAAAGGGAAATGAAAACATGCTATGTGTTGCAGTAGGCCTTTAGAATAAAGCAAAACATATCCTTGACTCTATCCAAGTTGATGAGCGGGAAACAAACGATGCCAGTCAACCTGCACAGCCGAAACTACAGTCGTGGTCAAAAGTTTTGAGAATGACACAAATATTAATTTTCACAAAGTCTGCTGCCTCAGTTTTTATGATGGCAATTTGCATATACTCCAGAATGTTATGAAGAGTGATCAGGTGAATTGCAATTAATTGCAAAGTCCCTCTTTGCCATGAAAATTAACTTAATTCCCCAAAAAACACTGCATTTCATACCTGCCACAAAAGCACCAGCTGACATCATGTCAGTGATTCTCTCGTTAACACAGGTGAGAGTGTTGACAAGGACAAGGCTGGAGATCACTATGTCATGCTGATTGAGTTAGAATCACAGACTGGAAGCTTTAAAAGGAGGGTGGTGCTTGAAATCATTGTTCTTCCTCTGTTAACCATGGTTACCTGCAAGGAAACATGTGCCGTCATCATTGCTTTGCACAAAAGGGCTTCACAGGCAAGGATATTGCTGCTAGTAAGATTGCACCTAAATCAACCATTTATCGGATCATCAAGAACTTCAAGGAGAGAGGTTCAATTGTTGTGAAGAAGGCTTTAGGGCACCCAAGAGAGTCCAGCAAGCGCCAGGACCATCTCCTAAAGTTGATTCAGCTGCGGGATCGGGGCACCACCAGTGCAGAGCTTGCTCAGGAATGGCAGCAGGCAGGTGTGAGTGCATTTGCATGCACAGTGAGGCGAAGACATTTGGGCAATGAGGAAGCTACTTCTCACCAGGAAAAACATCAGGGACAGACTGATATTCTGCAAATGTAACAGGGATTGGACTACTGAGGACTGGGGTAAAGTCATTTTCTCTGATGAATCCCCTTTCCGATTGGTTGGGGCATCTGGAAAACACCTTGTCCGGAGAAGACAAGGTGAGCGCTACCATAAGTCCTGTGTCATGCCAACAGTAAAGCATCCTGAGACCATTCATGTGTGGGGATGCTTCTCAGCCAAGGGAGTTTTCTCACTCACAATTTTGCCTAAGAACACAGCCATGAAAAAAGAATGGTACCAACACATCCTCCGAACAGGACTTCTCCCAACCATCCAAGAACAGTTTGGTGACGAACAATGCCTTTTCCAGCATGATGGAGCACCTTGCCATAAGGCAAAAGTGATAACTAAGTGGCTCGGGGAACAAAACATCGACATTTTGGGTCCATGGCCAGGAAACTCACCAGACCTTAATCCCATTGAGAACTTGTGGTCAATCCTCAAGAGGCGGGTGGAAAAACAAAGACCCACAAAATCTGACAAATTCCAAGCATTGATTATGCAAGAATGGGCTGCCATCAGTCAGGATGTGGCCCAGAAGTTAATTGACAGCATGCCAGGGCGGATTGCAGAGGTCTTGAAAAAGAAGGGTCAACACTGCAAATATTGACTCTTTGCATAAACTTAATGACATTGTCAGTAAAAGCCTTTGACACTTATGGAATGCTTGTAATTATACTTCAGTATACCATAGTAACATCTGATAAAAATATCTAAAATCACTGAGGCAGCAAACTTTGTGAAGACAAATACTTATGTAATTCTCAAAACGTTTGACCACGACTGTACATCTAAACTATACCAAAACTAATTTCACACATAATAAGAGTTAGCCTATAGACAAGATTTTAATTGACAATAATCTGATGAGTGACAATATTAGGCCTATTAGTTTTCAAATTGTACATGAAGAGATTGACGCATCTTGTAATTGACAGATGCAGGGAAAAGAGCATTGCTTTATCAAATCCTCCTTCAGAGTCACATTCAGGTAAAACATTGTGATTTCTATATCCTATCTGAAAGATCATATTCTGCAGTTTCTATCACACTTACCTTTGTCAAATAACTCAAAAAATTCAAGAGGTGCAGCTCTTTTTCCAAATTGCACTTTTTCCAAGAATATCTGTGCTGTCCATGCATTCAGAACATGACCAGTTGTGCGGCAGCATTGCTCTGGCTACTATAAGCAACAACTAGAAACATAATCAACTTAAAATTCAAATATGCTATTCTGTCGTCAATGGATGAATGTGCGCTAAAAACGTATAATTGTGAATGTGACTTCAGTTAAGTTTTGGTTAGCGCCGATGTCAAAACCAAGTACTTGCTGGCTTTCCATGTCTGGGGAAAGATGAAACCAGGCCAGCGGATGAGCAACTGTCTGAGACTGTGGTTTTGAGACTTGTGGAGCCTTACATAGGCAATGGCAGAAATGTGACCATGGACAACTTCTTCACATCAATTTCTCTGGCAGACAAGTTGATTGCAAAGAAGACAAGCCTCTCGGGGGCCTAGGGATTCGGGGGGACGGGGGTGGTATGCTGAACACTGGGATGACGGCCCAACTTGGGATGGGGAGGGGCTTTAGCAGGGGAATTAGTGGAAAACAATTGGAGGGTTATTTAGTAGCAATGCAAATATCATGGTACAGCTCTATGGACAGTCAATTGCTATGGTATTTTTTATTGGTACATTTACAAACATATATAATGATAAATAGATTTGAAACTTGTATCCCATTATGGTATGTGGTGAAATAAGTATAGCCAGTTATAATTGTAATGGCTTGGCAGATAATAAAAAAAGAAGAACAATATTTACGTGGCTCCAAGAGAAGGAATATAATATCTATCGTTTACAGGAAACGTATTAAACAATTCTAGATGAAGTTGCATGGAAAAAGGAATGGGGGGCGAAATATACTTCTCCCATGGGCAAAGAAACTCAAAAAGGGTGATGATATTAATTAACAGTAATTTCGATCCGAATGTGCAAATTGTCCAAACAGATATGCAAGGTAGATGGATTATTTTAAATATGTTATTGGACCATAAACAGATATGGCTCATTAACCTTTACGGACCAAATAATGATGATCCACACTTCTTTGACAATATATATAATAAATTATCAACTCTGCAAGAAAGTCAAGACTCTATTATTATGGTGGGAGATTATAATACCGTTTAAAATAGCTCAATGGACCGTAAAGGACATCAAACTACAAACAATCACCCTCATGCTCTTAAGGAAATTGTGAATGTCATGGATGCATTAGAACTAGTAGATACAGTGGGGAAAAAAAGTATTTAGTCAGCCACCAATTGTGCAAGTTCTCCCACTTAAAAAGATGAGAGAGGCCTGTAATTTTCATCATAGGTACACGTCAACTATGACAGACAAATTGAGAAAAGAAAATCCAGAAAATCACATTGTAGGATTTTTAATGAATTTATTTGCAAATTATGGTGGAAAATAAGTATTTGGTCACCTACAAACAAGCAAGATTTCTGGCTCTCACAGACCAGTAACTTATTCATTAAGAGGCTCCTCTGTCCTCCACTCATTACCTGTATTAATGGCACCTGTTTGAACTTGTTATCAGTATAAAAGACACCTGTCCACAACCTCAAACAGTCACACTCCAAACTCCACTATGGCCAAGACCAAAGAGCTGTCAAAGGACACCAGAAACAAAATTGTAGACCTGCACCAGGCTGGGAAGACTGAATCTGCAATAGGTAAGCAGCTTGGTTTGAAGAAATCAACTGTGGGAGCAATTATTAGGAAATGGAAGACATACAAGACCACTGATAATCTCCCTCGATCTGGGGCTCCACGCAAGATCTCACCCCGTGGGGTCAAAATGATCACAAGAACGGTGAGCAAAAATCCCAGAACCACACGGGGGGACCTAGTGAATGACCTGCAGAGAGCTGGGACCAAAGTAACAAAGCCTACCATCAGTAACACACTACGCCGCCAGGGACTCAAATCCTGCAGTGCTAGACGTGTCCCCCTGCTTAAGCCAGTACATGTCCAGGCCCGTCTGAAGTTTGCTAGAGTGCATCCAGAAGAGGATTGGGAGAAAGTCATATGGTCAGATGAAACCAAAATATAACTTTTTGGTAAAAACTCAACTTGTCGTGTTTGGAGGACAAAGAATGCTGAGTTGCATCCAAAGAACACCATACCTACTGTGAAGCATGGGAGTGAAAACATCATACTTTGGGGCTGTTTTTCTGCAAAGGGACCAGGACGACTGATCCGTGTAAAGGAAAAATGAATGGGGCCATGTATCGTGAGATTTTGAGTGAAAACCTCCTTCCATCAGCAAGGGCATTGAAGATGAAACGTGGCTGGGTCTTTCAGCATGACAATGATCCCAAACACACCACCCGGGCAACGAAGGAGTGGCTTCGTAAGAAGCATTTCAAGGTCCTGGAGTCTCCAGATCTCAACCCCATAGAAAATCTTTGGAGGGAGTTGAAAGTCCGTGTTGCCCAGCGACAGCCCCAAAACATCACTGCTCTAGAGGAGATCTGCATGGAGGAATGGGCCAAAATACCAGCAACAGTGTGTGAAAACCTTGTGAAGACTTACAGAAAACGTTTGACCTGTGTCATTGCCAACAAAGGGTATATAACAAAGTATTGAGAAACTTTTGATATTGACCAAATACTTATTTTCCACCATAATTTGCAAATAAATTAATAAAAAATCCTACAATGTGATTTTCTGGAATATTTTTTCTCATTTTGTCTGTCATAGTTGACGTGTACCTATGATGAAAATTACAGGCCTCTCTCATCTTTTTAAGTGGGAGAACATGCACAATTGATGGCTGACTAAATACTTTTTTTCCCCACTGTATATGGAGGCTTAAATATCCTGATCTAGTGAGATATACATGGTGGAGACTCAATCAAGCTAGTCGTCTTGACTTCTTTCTTATGTCATTTTCGTTGGCACCAAAAGTTTAAAAAGTGTTGATAGGGGACAGAATGCGGTCGGACCATCATATAATTGGCATATACATTACTCTTACTGAATTTCCACGTGGGCGAGGATATTGTAAATTTAATCAAAGCCTATTGGATGATAACTGATTTTTTCCCGACATAAAATAGGTAAAGCAAATCCCCTTATTGTATGGGACACCTTTAAATGTGCCTTTAGAGGCCATGCAATTCAGCACTCATCTCGAAAATAATAATAATATGCCATTTAGCAGACGCTTTTATCCAAAGCGACTTACAGTCATGCGTGCATACGGTTTTACGTATGGGTGGTCCCGGGGATCGAACCCACTACCCTGGCGTTACAAACACCATGCTCTACCAATTGAGCTACAGAGGACCACATTGAAAACAAAAGCAATTTAGGTCAAAAGAGTCCACACTAACAAAGGAAATAGAAGGTCTAACAGAAACAGATAGATAGCAATAAAAACTGTAACATAGTTAAGCATATGTTTTAGTTTCAGTCGCCTCCATCTCCTCTAACTGAAGCAAATTGTAGAGATTTATTTTCTATTGATAATGTAAAATTAACAGCCATGCAGAAAGACTCATGTGAAGGTGAAATTACAGAGGAGGAACTTCTGGATGCAATTAAATACTTTCAGTCCGGGAAAACTCTAGGGTTGGATGGCATACCAGTCGAGGTATACCAAATCTTTTTTGATATACTCAGAGGACGGTTATTAGCAAGTTTTAACCACTCCTATGTAAATGGTAGATTATCAGACACTCAAGAAGAAGGTCTTATTTCATTATTAGTGAAACAGGATACAAGTGGAAAATATAAAGATCCAGGCTATTTAAAAAATTGGAGGCCCCTTTCACTTCAGTGTTGTGATGCAAAAATTCTAGCAAAATGTATAGCGCATAAAATTAAAAAGGTATTGTCGGACATTATTCATTCTAATCAGACAGGTTTTTTACATGGAAGATAATATAAGGCAAGTAATGGAAACAATAGAACACTATGAAAAATCTGGGAAACCAGTCCTACTATTCATAGCAGACTTCGAAAAGGCATTTGATAAAGTACGACTGGGGTTTATATATACAGTGGGGAAAAAAGTATTTAGTCAGCCACCAATTGTGCAAGTTCTCCCACTTAAAAATATGAGAGAGGCCTGTAATTTTCATCATAGGTACACGTCAACTATGACAGACAAATTGAGATTTTTTTTTTCCTGAAAATCACATTGTAGGATTTTTAATGAATTTATTTGCAAATAATGGTGGAAAATAAGTATTTGGTCACCTACAAACAAGCAAGATTTCTGGCTCTCACAGACCTGTAACTTCTTCTTTAAGAGGCTCCTCTGTCCTCCACTCGTTACCTGTATTAATGGCACCTGTTTGAACTTGTTATCAGTATAAAAGACACCTGTCCACAACCTCAAACAGTCACACTCCAAACTCCACTATGGCCAAGACCAAAGAGCTGTCAAAGGACACCAGAAACAAAATTGTAGACCTGCACCAGGCTGGGAAGACTGAATCTGCAATAGGTAAGCAGCTTGGTTTGAAGAAATCAACTGTGGGAGCAAATATTAGGAAATGGAAGACATACAAGACCACTGATAATCTCCCTCGATCTGGGGCTCCACGCAAGATCTCACCCCGTGGGGTCAAAATGATCACAAGAACGGTGAGCAAAAATCCCAGAACCACACGGGGGGACCTAGTGAATGACCTGCAGAGAGCTGGGACCAAAGTAACAAAGCCTACCATCAGTAACACACTACGCCGCCAGGGACTCAAATCCTGCAGTGCCAGACGTGTCCCCCTGCTTAAGCCAGTACATGTCCAGGCCCGTCTGAAGTTTGCTAGAGTGCATTTGGATGATCCAGAAGAGGATTGGGAGAATGTCATATGGTCAGATGAAACCAAAATAGAACATTTTGGTAAAAACTCAACTCGTCGTGTTTGGAGGACAAAGAATGCTGAGTTGCATCCAAAGAACACCATACCTACTGTGAAGCATGGGGGTGGAAACATCATGCTTTGGGGCTGTTTTTCTGCAAAGGGATCAGGACGACTGATCTGTGTAAAGGAAAGAATGAATGGGGCCATGTATCGTGAGATTTTGAGTGAAAACCTCCTTCCATCAGCAAGGGCATTGAAGATGAAACGTGGCTGGGTCTTTCAGCATGACAATCATCCCAAACACACTGCCTGGGCAACGAAGGAGTGGCTTCGTAAGAAGCATTTCAAGGTCCTGGAGTGGCCTAGCCAGTCTCCAGATCTCAACCCCATAGAAAATCTTTGGAGGGAGTTGAAAGTCTGTGTTGCCCAGCGACAGCCCCAAAACATCACTGCTCTAGAGGAGATCTGCATGGAGGAATGGGCCAAAATACCAGCAACAGTGTGTGAAAACCTTGTGAAGACTTACAGAAAACGTTTGACCTGTGTCATTGCCAACAAAGGGTATATAACAAAGTATTGAGAAACGTTTGTTATTGACCAAATACTTATTTTGCACCATAATTTGCAAATAAATTCATTAAAAGTCCTACAATGTGATTTTCTGGAAAAAATAATTCTCATTTTGTCTGTCATAGTTGACGTGTACCTATGATGAAAATTACAGGCCTCTCTCATCTTTTTAAGTGGGAGAACTTGCACAATTGGTGGCTGACTAAATACTTTCCCCCCCACTGTATGTATATATATATATGTATGTGTATATATATATTTGCGAGAAAAAAAAACATATGGGGGATTGGATGTGATGCAGACAATTACATTGATAGAAGTTACAATCTATCTGAAATATTAAAGCTGATCTACCCCCCCAAAAAAAAAGAAGACCAGCCTGCTCGGAAGAGTGAACAAAGAAAGGCGGGAGCTGCCCCCCATCTGTGCAAAACAACATACCAGCGGAACTGTACACACATCAGTGATGGATAGTGTTAAAGCAACACTCATGGTGTACAGATGTAAAAGAAATAAGAGTGTTTGCATCCTCAGCACCATGCATCCCACTGGATCTGGCATGTGAGCTTCGTCAGAACCACATGAACGCCAAGATAGAA